>NC_090925.1:1182632522-1182935553 GCF_040938575.1 Ambystoma mexicanum
TCTGGTTCTCTCTAGGCGGACTACGGCAACAGCCTCTTTCTAAATCTGCCTTCCTCTACTCTCCGCCCTCTGCAACTCATCCAGAACAGGACTGCGAGACTTGTCCTTGGCCTCAAGCCCAGGGATTGTATCTCTCCAGGACTTAAATATTTGCAGTGGCTCCCTATGGCTGTGAGGATCAAGTTCAAAACCCTCTGCATTGTCCACAAGGCGTTCTGGAGCCTGGGGCCTCAATATCTTCAACTCTCTCTTGCTAAATATCTTCCTTCTCGAGCCCTTCACTCACCCGCCTCCAACTCCCTCAGGGTCAATCGCTTCTCCAAGCAACGAGTTGGTGGTAGATCTCTTTCTTCGGCTGGAGCCTCCCTCTGGAACAGCCTCCCTGCCTCCTGAATCTTGAGGAGAACCATCTCCGCTTCCGGAAGCACCTCAAAACCTTTCTCTTTGCTTCTGCCTTTTCTCCTCCTCTCCCCTGCTGACCTCCTGGCTGATTCGGAATCTGCACTGGTTAAATGGCCACTCTCTGATCCTGGTCCCAGGTCCCAGCCCCGCCAGTCACAAACACCTGCACTGCCTGCCTGGCATCCCCCGCACTTGGGGACTGTGTCTGTATCCCTTCAATCCCATTTCCAGTACTTGACGCCTGATGTCTGCACTCACCTTTGCACTTGCCACCTGCTGGCCGTTACTTTCATTATTGTTATTATTCTATTCCCATATACTGCACTGTCCCTTCACCGTTTCCCCCACATTTTCCCCCTTCCCCCATCCCATGCACTTGTGCAATCTGAATGACACCTGGCCTAGTATGATCGTTGTCTGTCGTCCCTTTGTCCCCCCCTTGCCTCGTCGTGCCTTGAAACACTTGTGTGTAGGCTCGTTATAAATGCCATAGCATATCATATCATATCAACACGTTCCTCAAAACTCTCCTAAAGCACTCCAAAACACGTACGCTTGTTACCCTGTCTTAACAGCCAAACTAAACCCACATAGGTAGTAGGAAGTAAGCTGGGCCTTAGTAGGATCTCTTTGGTGCCAGATCCAATTGTATTCCTCAGTCCAACAGTGCCTTACCTTGCCCTTAAGTATTTCAAACTCTACCTGCCCCATCCAGGGCAACAAAGGGTGAATGTTGTCTGTGTTTGTGTGTGTGTAGGGTATACCCTCCACACAATTTTTTTAATGACTGCATCTTAGTGTTAGTATATGTATCTCCATCTGCGCAAATATTAATATTGAGGTGATATGACCCGAAGCAGCCCGTCACCATAGCTAAGGGTGTGAGCAAAGCCCGGTGCCAAGGGTCATATTGCCACTAGCACTCGCGAGTAACTACACAAGTGTGCTAAGTGGGATTGAAAAATGTGATTAATTGAAAATAAAAAAATTAAAAAACGTACCTTTAGTCAATCTTTTGATGTTGCGTCAGGAACAGGAGTCCGTCTTCAGTGTTGATTAATATAATCAACACTAAAAATAGACTCTTGCTGTGGCTTGGAGGACAAAAGAAAGCTATGTTTATGTGTTATTAATCTCACTTCGCCTTTAGCACCAGCGTGTAGGTACTCATGGGTGCTAAAATCCGTATGGGAGGTGGGACGGAGCAAGAGACGGAAGGTGGAAGGGTTCATACCCGTGGCCGAGCTTGGAACGCAGGCTTATACCTGAGAATACAATCCACCTTCCAAGCTTCCTGATTGGCCATAACCCCTGGCCAGAATGCTAATGCTGGTTTGTTCATAATAAAAATAAAACAAACACCCATTTCTTCTGTTTAATTATTCAATCACCCTCTATTTGATGGAAAAACAGGACTTACATAGTTCAAATTCGAACTTATGCAGATAAGGCACAATGAGATAACATTAACTGACCCGGATCACACACTTCAGATACAGGGGATTTAATATAGTCCACAACTTCCAGACTTGACCACATCTTCCCAGGTCTAGTTGGCACAAATGTGTTCATGTTTGGGATTGAAAGAAACTCTATAGAGTTGACTCATAAGGTACAAAACGCATGCTAAAGAGCTTGACAAATATATGAGCCTTTAAAGAAATAGTTTAAATAAAAAGACTATGTTTTGGTTCACCCCTCCCCCATCTTGATTGGAAGACTACAACTACCACAATATAAACTCATTTGTGTCAGGTAGCCTATGTATTGTAACAGCATGCATCCTCCGAGCAATGCTCTTCTGGACAATTAAATACAGTGATGTCTAAGTCTAAACAAGCCCTCCACCCCCATTATACACTTGATGGCTTCTCTACCTCTCTTTGAAATTGTGATACGGTCAAAACAAAACAAAAACAAACAATAGAATCACTAAGAGCTACCTCTGCACGATAGCTCGCCATGCTGTGTGCCCCAGTACAAACTGTGGTAACCCAGGTTCAAATACTGTCAGCTGACCCAAGCACACTTTTTAGGGGCACTCTGTTTCAATTCGGCAAAAGGAAGGGGTGTAGCCTGTCAAGTAAGTCCTGCATGGCCTTTGCCCATTTGCAGCCCTAATCTGCCTCACTTTTATTTATGTATTTAGTTTATTCAAGTTATACAATTTAACTTTACACACATAAGGATTCATCAAATTCGACAGTAAAACAAATGCAGCACATTACACATTAATTCCAATTCACATCAAATCAAATAGTATGACGTATATAAAATCATATCACATAGTAGAAATCGAATTAATACACTAGAAGGAGAAGAATGAATACTCATATCTATAAAATTCATCATCAAGTACATAATGCAGTCAAATAAAAAAGTTTGATACAACCAATCACGGCCAACAATTGGTGCATTACATAGAGGGAATTACTTTTTTAAAATGTATTTATTTATACTGCGCCAGTAGCCCGTGGGCATCGGGGCGCAACAATTACACGCAGGGAACGACCATTAAAGACAGGACAAGCAAGGTTGCTGATTCAAAGAAAAAGGCGCGGGTAGGAGCTACTTGAACAGGGAGGGCTTTGGCTTCTATCACATTCCTTACTTTTGTTACCACCAAGGTTAATGATAAACTCTGTCCCGAGACACATCTTAGCTGGAACCCTTCACAACTGATGTCATCTAGGTCATTTACATGCGACTTATAGAAGACCAGATGTGTGGGCCCCATAGTGGAGCATGATGTCAAGACATGACGTGCAGGTTCCGCTTGATTGCCCCTGTGGCACAGTCTACATGTCCTTTTACCCAAGGGTTATCCCTACCATTCACATATGTTCCCCAACACTTTCAATGAATTCAAACTTATTAGCATGAAAGTCCTTCTTAAAGCGGGGGCAGGACATTGAAATAGATATTGCTTGAAGGCATGGTCAAATGTATATAGTCTTGACACTTGGCTCGGTTTAAATTATGAAATTAACCTCCACAGTTGTTGAAGCTAGGAAAACATGACCAATTCAAACCTCAAGACATTACCTTCAAACCTGGGGGCAGGTTATCTAACACTTCTGCCTGTGCTGCAAATTTAGCCAATGTATTTAGTACTAGTTTTGCCGCTCGGGTACTCTAACATGGAGTAAAACAAAACGGTTTTTTTCTAAGCCGTATTGCACTAAGGTACAAATTCATCAGAATGCTTTTGTGGCTAATGCACTGTATACCAATAAAACGAAGTATATTTACTATATCTATGCAGATAACATGGTCAAAAAACAGACTGATTCTTTTATGCTTTAGGCAAAACATTTATATATAAATACCAGATACCCTTGGGTTATGTGTACCATGTAACTATAAAACGGATTGTACAAGCAGCAAATCTAGTGTTCTATTAATTTGCTCATGTTTTTGCAGAAGCAGAACAGTTAGATAATCTGTTCCCTAGTCTCAAAGCTTCAACTGTACTTTCTTGCATTCTCTCAAGTGTTCAGAAACAGTTGAACTGCAGGATGCTGATGCTTTAATTGTAGCATAAATGGGTACGATAACACATATTAGCCATTTTGCATAAACTAGTATTTTAAAGCAAAACGTGAACCTATTGTAGACCCAGTGAAAAGGTCAGTTTTTTATAGTATTTACACAAAGGCAAAACTATCCATAGTGCAAAATAAATATGCTTGTGATTTATTTTGCACCAGAGCCAGGTTTGATATAATGCTAACGTCATTCTATATTAGCGCTAGGCAAACATTTCCCTGATGCAAACATGCATTCAAATTATATTTTTTTCACTAGTGCAAGTTTTGGCCTTGTGCTAATACATTGCACATTTGGACTTGCATCAGTGCAAAGTTTCTGTTTTCTGGCGCCATATCTGCAGATTCCGATGCATAATTGCTTTCAAAATTGAAGCAATTTGACATTGTTCGAAATTGTTTCTTTTATCAGAAACATGTTTTCTCATATGGTATTCTACTGCGTTGCCTTTGGGCTGTTCACAGTCATGCTATATCACGTGGATCTAGTTTCATTGCAACGTGTATCTTCCTGGCCTAGAGCTGAGTACACCTGTGTATAGAAAAGTCGACAAACCTGTATGTTGACTTCATTGCTTGAACGTTTCTCATACAAACTGCTTCTGAGGTGAAAATTGTGAGTCAATCAGTCAGCTACATAGCCACCATGCCATTACCATGCGTCACACCCTCATGACTTGCTTTATCCCAGACTCACAATTTGACACATGCTAAAAAAAACAGAAACACACAAATACAGGGCTGGTTTAAGGCCCGAACTGGATGTTGCATGTGCTGTGGGGTGTCAGGGTGCACTCTCTGTGACTTTAGCATCCCATCAGCATTTTGGTGGAATGTTAAATCAACACAAATGCTGGGTTAGCGTGGTACATCACCGAATTGGCATTGTGACAGATTGCGACGCCGTAGCAACTCTAGGCCCTGTCTAGCAGTGAACAAGGCCCCTCACTTAAGGCAGGTTATATTCTGGGAAGGGTACCCTGTGGCGCAAGCAGTACATTTACCACCCGAGGTCCTCGGAAGCAATGTTTGATCCGCGCCATAATCTTGTGTTTCCCCTTCATCTCGACATGTTGATTTATTTTTGTTAAAAAGATGAAGCAAAGGGGACATTATGCACATTTCATAAAGCTTTTTGCACTGTTAAGAAGACACACGATCATGCTGTGTGAGGTTCAGTAGCATGACTGAGGCCATCGCAGATAAGTGAACACAGCCAAAGTGTGCAGCGGCCTTTATTCAACCTCTGTTTACCACTTGTCCGACATATGAGCGCATTTTGAAAAAGAATTACCCGATGAGTTAATTGATGTTACTGCATACGGTAATTTCTGAAATATGTGAAATCTGCGGTAGTACTACTAGCGGTAGGCACTGCCCACATGCCAATGGAAATCAAAAATGGGTACGAACTGAAGTGGGTGCAGGACTCTGAATCCTGCAGCCCTTTCCTGCTACCGCATGCTTACTGCTTGTGCTAAAAATAAACCAGTTTGGCAATATTCTCGAAGGCTAATGTCCCCAAACTTGTTATGAGGCCACGAGTCTCTTTGAGCATGTGTGTAACCCTGTGTTAGCTTACACTCCTACTTGAAGTACTGTTTGACCCATTGTCAGCGAGTATTTTTTATAAATATAACCAAACAATTATACTTTACATACAATAAGCACTCTTTAAACCAGCCATATGTTTGACTTTGTCATCATGATCATTCCAAAATACCAAATCGTTTGATGAGTCTTTTGTGGTGAAAGAACCAGAACTTCGTCACACGAGTTGGGGTGGACGGAATCTTAGTAAGGTGCCATCATGGCTATTTGATATGGGGCATTGCCATCTCCAATAATGTATAACTATACCCAAGGTTTCAAGGGCTGATGGACTTTTTGCACTTTTTGAAACAACCCGCATACTTGTCTATCTATTTTGTTTTGAGTAAGTGCAATACTGGGACCCTAATATGCCTAGAAGGCATCGTCATTAAGCTGAACAGAGAGCTGGGGTACAGTCCATCGGGGTGAAAGTGAAAGGCAAACAAGTGACAACTAAAGTCAGTCCATGAACAAAGATAATGCAATCTGCATAAAGTAAAAAAAAAAAAGAAAGTATGTTAGCATAACATTAATAAGGATTACAATCCAGTACAAACTGAGGGTGAGGAGAAAATAGCAAATGCAGCACCCCGAACATGGTACACTGCATTTAAGCAATAGTGTCTGCCTCCACGGCCACTCAAATTGACAGATTACACCACCATAAATATTAAGCTTCACAAAGCTATCCTCAAGCACCACAGTGAAACAGAAATAACCAAGACACCACCCCACTTGTAGACGAGATGTTTAACTCCTCTCCCAGTCATCCACTCTCAACCCTTCACCAAACATCAGCACCCTGATCAATGCACACGACCACATGCAGATGGACACGGCACACTCAGTGCAGCCACTCGGTTTCAAAGTCACCAGACGCATGCACAGAGTGACAGCAGCTGCCTTTGCCTCCCCTACTCTCCTCCTCATACTCCTGCGGCTGACTCCCACCCAGACACAGCCCTCGCTAACTTCAATCTCTCTATCTCTAACACCCTTGATACTCTTGCCTCTGTCATGAGGGTCTGACTGAAGCCTTCCAAAAAGTGCAATGCGTGGGACAACTCTGATCTGGCTGCCTTTAAACGCAAGTGTAGGACAGCTGAGTGGAAATTGAATGCGTCAGGCGGACCCTCTGATAAACTGGCCTGCTGCCTCCTTCAAAGTAAATATCGACTCTGCATTGACACCAAGAAAGGAGTCTTTATTGAAGCCTGCATCTCTGCGGCATCAAACAACACGGCTAAACTTTTCAAATTCTGTAAAGAACTGGACAATCCTGCCTCAGCCTCCTCTTCTGTCACACCCATCCAAGAGCTTAGCTCGGTCCTGGCTGGACATTTCACCGCAAAACCCAAGACATCCTTTCCTCTCTCACTTCCACACCACCTCATGCACCAACACCTCTGTAGCCTCCCCTGGCCCTTTCACCACTTCTCCTCTCTTCTCTCACTCCCATCACACCTGATTAGGTCACCAGAGAAGTCCAGTCTATGAAGTCATCATCCAAACAAGTGGACCCCTGCCCATCCAAAACCATAAAGGACAACATTGACTCCCTCACTCCAGCCTTGGCTGATCTCTGCAATCTCTAATTTTGCCACTGGAGTTTTCCCAACTTCTCTTAAGCACTCCCTTGTGCACCCTCTCCTTAAGAAACCCTCTGCCGACCCCTTCATTCCGGCAAACTACCGCCCCATCTCTATCACCCCTTTCCTTGGCAAACTCGTGGAGAAGCTGACTATCTCTCAGCTAACCCTCCTACTGAATCTGCTGGTTGCACCACGACCATCAGTCTGGCTTTAGAGCATCCAGAAGCACCAACACTGCTCTTCTGAACATCCGTGAAGACCTACTCTCAAATCTTTACACTAACGTTCCCTCTGCCCTCATTCTGCTTGACCTCTCCTCTGCCTTTGACACAGTAAACCACAACATCCTGATTGCAAGTCTCCGTGACACCCTGGAAATCACAGGTCAGACTCTGGCATGGTTAACCTCCTTCCTTTCCAAATGCCCATCCCAGGTGGAACCTGGGTCCTTTCTCTCTACTATCACTCTGTCAACCTGCAGCGTTGCCCTGGTTTCCCACCTATCCACCTTCTTCAATGTCTACATGGCTTCCCTGGCACATACAATTGCCACTTTCATCCCTACCTTCCAGTGTTATGCTTATGACATGCAATTATCCTTCAGGCTACCCTCTGCCACCTCCTCTACTTCGCTCATATCTGACTGTCCGCAATTTAGTCATGGTATGCTGCAAATGACCTCTGGCTCAATGCCAGTAAGACTGAGATTGTTTGCATTAAGACTCCTGCTCCCTCTTTCCCACTCTCACTCAGTCTGGCCTACATTGGCCCTACGCCCGCACCCACCTGTGAGGCAAAAAACCTTGGGGTCATCTTCGACTTCACTCTCTCCTTCTCCACTCACATTTTGGACATCCCTAAAAAGTCCAACTACCAGCTGCACCTCACCTGAGGTACTGTTCCTTTTCTTATCTTCCCCTAGTGGCTCACTGTCTACAGAGCCCTGGTTCTCTGGAGGATGGACTACTGCAACAGCCTCTTTCTCAACCTCCCTGCCTCTGCTTTGCACCCTGTGCAACTCATTCAGAACAGAACCGCCAGACCTGTCCTTGGCCTCAAGCCCAGGGACTCCATCTCTCTGGTGCTGACATCCCTTCACTGGCTCCCCGTGGCTGCAAGGATCAAGTTCAAGACCCTCTGCATTGTCCACAAAGATTTCTGTGGCCTGGCACCTACCTATATTAAACAATGCCTACCTAAGTACTGTCCCTCCCGACCCCTCCGCTCATCTACCTCCAATCTTCTGTGAGTGAGCCGGTTCTCCAATCAGAGATTTGGAGGGAGATCTTTATCCTCCGCAGCGGCCTCCCTCTGGAATAGCCTCCCTGCCGCCCTCCATCTTGAGCCTGATCTCCTTAAGTTCTGGAAACTCCGTAACACATTCCTCTTCTCTTCTTCCTTCTCTCCCTCTACCCTGCTAACCTCTCTCTCTGCTCTATCCCTCTCTCTCTCTCCTTTTCCACACAGCTTGCCGACTGGCCACAGGGTGTACCTCTGAGCCTCACAGGTCCCTGGCACCCTCGCCAGTCCTCTCACACTTGCCTTCGGGCCTGCACTTGCCTCATCGCTACTGCACTTAGTCAATGACCCATGAGAATGCCATCTCTCAGCACTTACACCGTTTCTGACTGACTGGGCACACTTGGATTCCCCCCCACTGCAATTGCCCCACCTCTCCTGTACCATCCATGCACTTGCACAATCTGAACATACCATGCCTTGAAGGTCCTATATCTATCTGCCCTGTCTCCCCTCCTTGCATGGTGGCACCTCAACGCACTTGGAAAAACTGCAGAATCGTTGTCAGACCTATTTGCTGTTATCTACACTGTTAATTGTATTATGTGCACTTACTCTGTCTGTGTAGACTTGTATCTTTCAGAAATTCAAGGGGTCTGAATGACTATTTTTTCCCCTTTTTCCCTCCCTCCTTGAGTGCTTTGAACACTTGCCTTGTTTATAGGCGCTTTACAAATAAACATTACCACACCATACCATACCACTGAAAACAATGGCTCAACAGACCTATGTGCTCTGCAATCAAGTATGAGTAAGCACTCACTGATGGCAAGTGGCATATCCTCAAACCAGAAAATGTAGCTGAAAGTTGCAACTATAAAAGAACCTCACCATCCTGAAAACATTCCCTCAGCATGAAGGCAAACTATCTGTATAGCCAAGGCCACCATATATAACCACTGCCTCCAACAAAATCATCTGCTCTAGCAACTTGAAGCGTTGTTTGTGCTAGATGTAATTACAAATAATAATCTCAGACCAAATAATCGGACAGACTCAAAGAATATGGCAAAGTACTACTTTATTATCAATTTACTAACACAGGGTGATCTCGCAGACATCGGACTGATGCATGCACACTTGCATATCATTTTGATTACATAGAGGTCTTATACCCCAATATGCGTCATCAATGCCATCATTCTACATGGCAAAATACAAAACCTATCAAAGGAAGGAATTGGTTAATGGGAACATATCTACTTATAGAACATATAAGGATTAGTACATCATTGACTACCCCTTATCTGTAGGGCACACCCTGAGCTACCTCTAAATATGTATAGAACTGATTATAGCGAACAGAACAACAGTAGATTTTGATTGGTTGGCATAGTATCCCAACCTTGGACTTCTGACTCTTTAGCAACAAGTATGTGAAACAAAAACAAGGTGTTTGAATCCCATCAGACTACTCCCAATTTTGCCAATTAGACTATCATCTCTCGTTTGTATGCCATAAACCAAAGTCTTTCATTTGTAGTTGACCTTGTTGCCTGTTCACTGTCCTGGAACATTCAAGGGAGTGTGAGCATACCACTATCTTAGCTTAAGGATCTAATGAATAGCCTTTATTTTTGACTCCTGAGTCACGATTGAAGAGACCACGAATGTGTCCATTTCAGCCTCCTATTTACTGCTATTTTATTTAATTTTGCAGGGTGCTGTTGCTCCTCTTGCGCTCTAGAGACTTGCTCACTCTATCTCACATGAACTATGTATACTTTTAATTGACCAGCAGTTTGGCTCTCACAGATGTGTTCTTTTTCTACTATCTATAAAGAATGTCCCCCTTTCGGAGCTTATGTGCATACACCCTTTGTGCTTTGTGCTCATCCTTTAAAAATAGTATTGTTAACTCAGGGCCAACATTGACTCATCGTTGGCTCTGCACACAGAGCCATTTATCCGTGTTTTCTGATTCTACAGCCTTGGCCTGTCTCTGAGGTTGGTTAAGTTCAGCGTGAGCCAGCATCCATTTTCCTACTATGGCCATCCTTGCTGTTATATATTCCTCCAAAGCATGCTTTTATATGTTTTCTTTCTAACTTGCATATTTACAGCTATTGGTCAGTAAGTTGCTTCATCTTCTTTAGATTCATGATTACTCTAGCTTCAGGTACATGTTATTTTCATATCATTTTAATATAGGTTAATATCTCTTCTTTATGACATCAATTTGTCCTCAGCAGATTTCACTTGAACGTACATTCATAAGATTCATTGACGCATTCTGTCTTCTTGGTAGGTGACATCCTTCCATATAGAATTCTTCCATGCAACATCCTCCAAACTTTCAGTGTGAGGTTACATTCCGTATGGCTGTTTGAGTGCATACCATATCTCATACACTACATGCGGTATGGGAACCAGGCAGGGGGTCCCATTAATTGCTTTTCTCTGACTAGTCCAATATGACGGCTGTGAGGGGGTGGGAACTGGCAGGATAACGTTGATCTGCTCCTCTACATTCCCCCTTCTGTTCGAATTTCCAACCAAATTCTCTTCTTCCATGGTCCTTTTCTCCTTTTCATCACGTTTCAGCATCTTCTCTTCAACTTGCTTCTTTTGTGGGATCCAAATCTTTGTCATACCTCTCAGGTGACCTGCATTTTTTATGTGCTCATCCACACACCAGGTCCTGTGGCAGCACTCTCCAGATGGTGAACAGAATATCCAGTGTCCTACATATATTTTCCAATCCTTGGGGTAACTGGAACTTGGTTCCTGGAGGTTAAAGGGTACTTTTCTTTATATTCTCATGGATACCAGCTTTATTTTGCATTCAATGTCAATCATTATCTTCATCCCAATAGTTTTCTTGGCTGTCTTCTGACACTGTCCTAAGATGAATTTATTTATTTATTTACGTTTGCAGTTGTATAGCACACACAAACCATCAGGCATCAGGGTGCTTGTGGAAACCAGTTACATGTGGCACGCAGACAGATAGGGTATATATTCAAACATATTGTTTACATGTGATAGAATCAAATTGAAAACATAACAAACATGTATCAGAGCCGTTGCTGGGAGAAGGTTGGGTACATATTTAGACACATAGCGTTACATATGCAAGAAGCATGTTGAATAGCATACCGTTACTACACAGCCACGGTCCCAAAATGTATTTTTTTCTCATAGACATAATTGAGCTACAGCTCAAACCGGTGGACGGATTTCCACCAAATTTGTGGCAGGAGCAGCAGCTTAGTCCCAAAAACGTGCTTTTGTTAATTTGGTCTAAATTTGTCCAGTAGTTTTTTTTATATACGGCCAAAACGTAAGGCAAAATAATTAGTGATATCTTTGTCTGCTCCGCGACACACTTCCCTGTTCGCTCCGTGGACAGGACACCGATTGGCTAGTCAGCTTGTGTCATGTCCGCGGACAGGCAACATGTTCTCTGATTGGCTGGGGTGAGGCGTGAGGTGCGTCACATTGTTTTGATGCGCCCACCATCTTGGATCCGCTGACAGCGTGGCTCGAACAGAGGGAAAATGCAATTTTGGGGAGTGTGGTTGTGTGCAGAAGTGCTTGGGGAGGGTTGGGGAGTAAGAGATGGGTAAAATAATGTATTTGTTTAGGTGGCAGGTGCTCCTGATGTGTTCACCATGTCTGCCGTCATAGCAGTTGTCCACAGACATAATCAATGCACTACTGGCTATTTTACTTTAGTATGATGATGGTTTTGGGTTGTTAGTAGAAGATTGTAATTAATATCCCCTATAAGCAGCCCACATACTACAGTCATAATATTTGGTATTATAGGTGTGTTATGCTGTGGTGGTTGTGACCAGGGCCTAGAGTCTTGGGTGCAGGGCCGAAGGCTATAGGCCGTAGACCATGCACCCAAGATTGTACTCCCTGGACACAACCACCGCAGCATAACAGACCCATAGAATCAAACACCCATCAATATCCAGAACGCAAAAGTTTGCGTACTGTTTCATTTGTAGAGTTTGTATGTGAAGTTTTGGTTAGGCTATGCAGTTAAGAGTGTAGAGTTTGTAATAAGACTGCGTAATAAGATACCTTTGGAAGTAAATATTTTGGATTGTGGTGTATGATTGTGTACATTTTCTTTGATATCCAATGGTAAATAAACTACTTTGCCACAAATGCCTTACACTAATTTAGAGGGAGGTAATTTTGCTGTTTTTGTTGAAGGCGCACTGACAGCGCAGTGGTGAACAGAGGAAAAATGCAATTTTGAGGAGTGTGTTGGTGTGCAGAAGTGCTAGGGGAGGGTTGGGGAGCAAGAGAAGCGTCAAATACTGTATTTGTTTAGGTGGCAGGTGCCCCTGATGTGTTCACCATGTCTGCAGTCATAGCGGTTGTCCGTGAATATAATCAATGCACTAGTGGTATTTGACTTTAGTATGATGTTGGTTTTGGGTTGTTAGTAGAGGGTTGATTGTAATTAATATCCTCTGTAAGGAGCCCACATACCATAGTCAAAATGTTTGGTATTATAGGTGTGTTAGGCAACACACACACATGGTTTGGTACTTCAGCTGAGGTACTTTTAAACTTTTGTATTTCTGTTTTGTATGTGTTTAATTGAAGGTTGCTATGTTTACAGTAGTTGGTAGTTTGTGGTAAAGCTAATGCATTTTTTAAGTGGCTTTCACTTCCAAAATACTTTCTCTGGATATGCTCTATTTCTTCGAGTAGTTGTTCGACTGTACCATGTAGAAGATTGTTATTTAAATTGGCTAGTGCTAAAGCAGGACTTTTAGCATAGTAGTGTTTATGGACCAGATGTTTAGTTGCATGATGTGTTGATATCATTTTGATATGATGGAAGGTGGTTTTGCAAATAGGTCCTGAAAAGCAGGATAATGAATGTGCTTGTAGTCCTGTGTATTTGCGCACTTAACAGGCATACATATATTGTAGTAGTTTCATTTTGATTTTGTCTTTGCTTTTTACATACTGATTGAGGAAGTGGCATAAAGATTAGAAAGATTTTTTGGCAATGTTACACATTGATGTGTACGGCCATTTGTAGACTGGACGTTTTGGTTTATTAGAATGGAGAGGTGATACTGAGTCTTTTGGGGATATTTTTGTGAGCAGAGTTTCTTGTTTCATAATGGTGTTATTATGTTTTTCATACCCTCGTCCACAGCTATGTATGGCAATTGGGTTTGTTTGCTTTTGTTTATATGCTTCTTCATGAAAATATGGTTCTGTTGTCGTGGTGTGACTCCATTCACCTCCACAGATATTTAAGGAGTTATTTTTGTTGATATTCAGTTTATTGAGAAGTGTTTTTTGTAATTTGGTAGTTAGTTTTGTTAGTGGTTTCATTCTGTTTAAAATAAAATAGATAACTTCCTTTTCAGAGAGCTTATGAGAGCTTTTAGGATTACTTTTCTATGGTAGGTTTTAAGGGTTGTCCATGATTTCTCTCCTGTTTTATAAAGTTCTGAAGGAGTCTGTGGCTGAACTTTTTTTGTAAAATATTTTTTTTGGTATGGTTAGTTGCTACTTGTCAGGTACTGTTAGGATACAGTGATATAATCTGAGACATTAGGTCTGGGGAAAATTAGTATAGAAAGGTTTTTGGAAGCTATTATGAGTTTAATTTTAAAACAGCCAATTTTGCCCTTAACATTCATTGCAGTCTATGGAGAATGCCCCAAGCCAAGATGGAGGTCCTCAGTCTAAGTTCTGATTGGCTGGTGATTGTTTATAGGGAAGACAATGAACATTCTAAACTGCCTTTCATCGTCTTTGCCCAGCTGAGAGGTCGCATATTAAGCTGCTCCTGCTTAACTTGTTCAGGGGTTTCAAGTTTCAAGCGGTCGAGCGGCTTATTTGGAAAAGCAAACAGGAATCTTGCGGAGATTCATTTTGGCACTGAACAGGAGTAAGAAGATTTCGAGTTATCCAAGAAAAAAGAAAGGTTTCAAAGACTCTCCACAAGATAAGTTCTTTTAAAACTCAAGACTCTTTCTATATTGTCATTGTAGAAGATTTAATCTGATTTTCAAGTTCATATGAAAAATATTTACTAAGAACTTTATTGCTGTCGCATGTTTGGCTTTGTTACGCTATGTTTTCTATCAAGCGCGTGGTTTTTCCGTTAACAGAAGCCTGCGCGTGAGAGACTTCGCTTGAGTATCTAGCGCAAGCTCTTTGGTGTCGCGTGATACTCTTGTGCGTGTGTTTTTTACCCGCGGTTGAACTTCAGCGCGTGTGCTCGCATATTGGATTAAGCGCGTGTGGATTTTTACCCGCGGTTTGTCGTCAGCGCGTGTGCCCGCATATTGGACTAAGCGCGTGTGGATTTTTACCCGCGGTTTGTCGTCAGCGCGTGTGCTCGCATCTTGGACTAAGCGCGTGTGGATTTTTACCCGCGGTTTGTCGTCAGCGCGTGTGTTCGCATCCTGGACTAAGCGCGTGTGGATTTTTACCCGCGGTTGAACTTCAGCGCGTGTGCGTGCTTTCGTTTAATCGCGTGTGGATTTTTTCTGTGGTTTAATCTACAGCGCTTCAACGATCTTCACTCAGTTTGGATCCCTATGCGAGTTCAAGAGATTTCTACGTGAGATTTTTGACGCAAGTTTTCTAAAAAGAAATTTATAAGAAGAAATATAAATACTTTCCAGAAACACTAGAACTTCCATTTACTTTTAATGAACTTAAGACTTTGTTCAAGCTTCTTGAGTTTAAAGAAGATTACCTGCAAAGTTAATTTCACATTCATGGACCTACTAAGAAGGCTGAATGATCGTTGAGATTCAAGTCAACTAGTAAGGAAGTCTAGTCAGCTTATCACTTCTCTGGGCATATTGTAGAGAAGTTCCAGGTATGGTTTTACTTTATTTGGTAAAGGATATTGACACTTAAGGTTAGTATAGTGCCTCATGAATAACAAGGTGTATTATATGTTTATGTTTTACCACAGGTGAAGAACCAGCTAGTCTTAGCTTCCAGCCTGGTGTTTGTTAATTTGTCCCTTCCCCCTTTCCCCTGGAAGTGAGGTAAACTGAGCAGTTTATAGTATCAGCTCAGAGTTCCACATTTTGGGTGGATTGTCGGGGGCTCAGCAGCTTCTGCAGACACCAGGATCTCAGCCTGACAGAATGAAAGGCCTATAAAAAAGAAAAAGTCTGCCCAAGCTGTATGAACCCCGACGAGACAGCCATGGAGGCGTTGGGAGAAATGGTTAGGGAAATTAGAGAAGAGTTACGGGTGGCTCATCGAGAATACTCAAATCTTAATAAAAGAATAGATGAGTTAAATTTAAAGGTAACACAAATACAAGAAAAGGAAGTTTCGGAAGGTGCAGGAAACCCACCTGAGCTAGTGAGAGTAGGGGAAGAACAAGAACCTAGACTTTCAAGGGAAGTGGTGGGTGGTTTAGGAACTTTAGTTATGCCTGTTCCTTTGGCTGCTCCTGAGCGTTTTTTGGGAGATCCGAGAAAGTTTCAAATTTTTCAGACTCAGTGCGAATTACATTTCTTAAGTCGTCCCGAGTTATTTTCAACGGATGCTTCCAAGGTCACATTTACATTATCTTATTTATCAGGAGAAGCATCTGCGTGGGGAAGTCTCTTGGTGAGTCAAAAGAGTTTGGCTTTGAATAATTATTCCCTGTTCCAGGCCGAATTTAAAAAGATGTTTGATAAGAGACAGGTATCTCTAGAGGTAGATGGAGAACTACTGGAGTTGCGTCAGGGAGGAAAGGAGTTGATTTCTTATATCACTCAATTTAGAACTTTAATTTTAGAGAGTAGATGGCCAGAGGAGAAGAGGGCTTCCTTATTTTATCGGGGCTTAAAAGATGAATTGAAAGATGCTTTGGCTGGTGTTTTGGAACGACCAACTACTTTAGATGCTCTAATTGATTTGGTGGTTCGGTTAGATTTTCGTTTAACCGAAAGACGTTTAGAGCGTAGACGTTCTCAGGGGGAAGTTAGGTTTCCAGGAAGAGTAGAGAGATCTAAGGTTGAGGTGGTGAACAGGGAAGTTAAGTCAAAGGGAAATGAGCTGCAGAGTCGGGTGAGAGGTCCGTTGTCAAAGGAAGAGAAGACAAGAAGAAGGGAGAATAATTTGTGCCTATACTGCGGTAGGAGTGGTCATTTCCTTGAAAACTGTCCTTTTACCTCCAAGAAGATCTTCAACTCTTCAGGCAGAGTACAACAAGTTGCTAACACGATACAGACAGCTGTTCCTCATATAACTGTGAACGTATCCTTAATGTTTGAAAAGAAAATCTTAGGTTCTGGGCCAATTATTATTGATTCAGGGGCTACAGGAAATTTTATGGACAGAGGATTGGCAAAGAGTTTAGGTGTTCCTTTAGTGGCTAAGAAAGAAGTTGAGCAGGTAAGGGCAGTTGTTGGTACATCTCTTTCTTCAGGTCCAATCACTCATAATACAGAGGTACTTGAGATGGAGTTAACTGGAGGTCACAAGGAAACTATCTCTTTTGAATTAATTGATGCTCCAATCTTGAAAATAATCTTGGGTATGCCCTGGCTTACTCTGCATAATCCTAGAATTGATTGGAGTGCAAGAATTGTATCCCTAGAATCAACTTTTTGTAAGGAACATTGTTTCTTAGGGAAAAGTCATGGAGAGGAAGAAAGAGTTGTGAATTCTGTTTCGTTTTCACTTGCAGAAAGAGGGGCAATAGGTTTTGATGTTGGAGCAGTAGTGGGTGAACTTCCTACTTGTTATCAAGATTTTTGGGATGTATTTGATGAAAAGGAAGCTGGAGAGTTGCCTCCTCATAGACTGTTTGACTGCAGGATAGATTTGGAGCCTGGAGCTATTTTACCTAGCAGTAGGGTTTATGCCCTGACAGAAAAAGAGAATGACTATTTGAAAGAATACTTAAAGGAAAATTTGGCTAAGGGTTTTATTCGGCACTCTCAATCGCCGGCTGCCTCACCATTGTTTTTTGTGCCAAAATCTGACGGTTCCCTCAGAACTTGTATAGATTATAGGGCGGTAAATAGAATGACAGTAAACAATAGGTATCCGCTCCCTCTCATCTCTGAGATGTTAAATCAAATTCAAGGTGCCACCATTTTTTCTAAATTGGATTTAAGGGGGGCTTATCATCTGGTACGAGTTCAAGAGGGGGATGAGTGGAAGACGGCATTTAAGACCAGATTTGGCCTGTACGAGTACCAAGTGATGCCATTCGGTCTTTGCAATGCCCCAGCGGCTTTTCAATTTTTTATCGATGAGGTTCTTCGGGAATTTCTTGATATTTTTGTTATTGTTTATATTGACGATATTTTGATTTTTTCCCAAAGTTTGGAGAAACACAAAATTCACGTTCGACAGGTCTTGAGAAAATTGAGAGAGAATAATCTTTACGCTAAATTGGAGAAGAGTCAGTTCCATACGAATTCGGTGGAATTTTTAGGTTTTGTGATCACTCCTAGTGGTCTGGAAATGAATCCGAAAAAGGTGGAAGCGGTTCGTGATTGGCCTATTCCAACGAAGGTGAAGGAGATCCAGAGTTTTTTGGGATTTGCCAACTTTTACCGAAGATTCATTGAAGGCTTCTCCAGTTTGGTGACTCCAATTACTCAACTTTTGAAGAAAGGAGTTCCTTTTGTTTGGGACGTTAAGGCTAATGAGGCTTTTAAAGTATTGAAGGAGAAATTCATAACTACTCCTATCTTAATTCATCCTGATACTTCCAAGCCATTTTTTGTAGAGGCTGATGCTTCCAATGTGGCAATGGGAGCAGTGCTTCTGGGTTATTGGAACCGTTGCCCGTTCCACCGCGGCCTTGGTATTCAGTGTCTTTAGATTTCATCACGGATCTACCACTAGATAAGGGGTGTACATCAGTATTGGTTGTAGTGGATTTACTCACTAAAGAAGCACATTTCATTCCAATGAAGGGAGAGGTTACCGCTGATAGTTTAGCTCACAGTTTCTTACAAGAAGTAGTTAAACTGCATGGAATTCCCAGTCAGGTCATCTCAGACAGAGGGTCTCAATTTATTTCTAAATTTTGGAGAGCTTTCTGTAAGAGATTGGGAGTTGAGGTATGCCTATCATCCGGTTACCATCCCGAAACCAATGGGCAAGTGGAAAGGATAAATCAGGAGTTGGAGAAATATTTGAGGTGTTATCTGCAGACAGGGGAAGAGTGGGTAGATATGTTGTGGGTGGCAGAATTTGCATATAACAACTGTAGTAAGGATGCCACCTCAATGTCTCCATTTTATTTGGGACGAGGTTTTCATCCTCGTTTTCTTAGTATAGAGATCGATTATGATGCTGAAAACCCGGAAGTGGAAAAGAGACTAGAGATCATGAAAAGAAATTTGGAGAAGGCAAAAGGGGTGTTGGTGGAGAGTAAACAGAAATATAAAAGATTTGCGGACCTTAAAAGAAAGACTAGTCCCCAGTATAGGGAGGGAGATTTGGTATGGTTATCAACCAAATTTTTGAGAATTAAGGGAAGAAATAAGTTTTGCCCTCGTTTTGTAGGGCCGTTTGTGGTTGAAAGGGTGATAAATCCAGTGGCTGTTCGCCTTAGATTACCAAGACATATGAAAACTCATCCAACTTTTCATGTTAGCTTGTTGAAACCAGTGGTTAAAGGAACTAGATTGACACCTACTCCTTCACCAGTTGTATTTGAGGAAGATGATTCAGAAGAATTTGTAGTTAAGAAAATTCTGGACTCTAGAATAGTGAGAGGAAAGCTACAGTATCTCCTTGATTGGGAGGGTTTTGGTCCTGAAGAACGCACTTGGGAGAAAGCAAGTGATGTACATGCTCCTCATTTGGTTAAAAAATTCCATAAGAAATTTCCATTGAAAAAAGGCCCAGGGACTGGGCGTTAGAAGGGGGGTACTGTCAGGTACTGTTAGGATACAGTGATATAATCTGAGACATTAGGTCTGGGGAAAATTAGTATAGAAAGGTTTTTGGAAGCTATTATGAGTTTAATTTTAAAACAGCCAATTTTGCCCTTAACATTCATTGCAGTCTATGGAGAATGCCCCAAGCCAAGATGGAGGTCCTCAGTCTAAGTTCTGATTGGCTGGTGATTGTTTATAGGGAAGACAATGAACATTCTAAACTGCCTTTCATCGTCTTTGCCCAGCTGAGAGGTCGCATATTAAGCTGCTCCTGCTTAACTTGTTCAGGGGTTTCAAGTTTCAAGCGGTCGAGCGGCTTATTTGGAAAAGCAAACAGGAATCTTGCGGAGATTCATTTTGGCACTGAACAGGAGTAAGAAGATTTTGAGTTATCCAAGAAAAAAGAAAGGTTTCAAAGACTCTCCACAAGATAAGTTCTTTTAAAACTCAAGACTCTTTCTATATTGTCATTGTAGAAGATTTAATCTGATTTTCAAGTTCATATGAAAAATATTTACTAAGAACTTTATTGCTGTCGCATGTTTGGCTTTGTTACGCTACGTTTTCTATCAAGCGCGTGGTTTTTCCGTTAACAGAAGCCTGCGCGTGAGAGACTTCGCTTGAGTATCTAGCGCGAGCTCTTTGGTGTCGCGTGATACTCTTGTGCGTGTGTTTTTTACCCGCGGTTGAACTTCAGCGCGTGTGCTCGCATATTGGATTAAGCGCGTGTGGATTTTTACCCGCGGTTTGTTGTCAGCGCGTGTGCTCGCATATTGGACTAAGCGCGTGTGGATTTTTACCCGCGGTTTGTCGTCAGCGCGTGTGCTCGCATCTTGGACTAAGCGCGTGTGGATTTTTACCCGCGGTTTGTCGTCAGCGCGTGTGTTCGCATCCTGGACTAAGCGCGTGTGGATTTTTACCCGCGGTTGAACTTCAGCGCGTGTGCGTGCTTTCGTTTAATCGCGTGTGGATTTTTTCTGTGGTTTAATCTACAGCGCTTCAACGATCTTCACTCAGTTTGGATCCCTATGCGAGTTCAAGAGATTTCTACGTGAGATTTTTGACGCAAGTTTCAAGAACTGTTAATTTAAGTAAAAACACTCTAAAAAGAAATTTATAAGAAGAAATATAAATACTTTCCAGAAACACTAGAACTTCCATTTACTTTTAATGAACTTAAGACTTTTTTCAAGCTTCTTGAGTTTAAAGAAGATTACCTGCAAAGTTAATTTCACATTCATGGACCTACTAAGAAGGCTGAATGATCGTTGAGATTCAAGTCAACTAGTAAGGAAGTCTAGTCAGCTTATCACTTCTCTGGGCATATTGTAGAGAAGTTCCAGGTATGGTTTTACTTTATTTGGTAAAGGATATTGACACTTAAGGTTAGTATAGTGCCTCATGAATAACAAGGTGTATTATATGTTTATGTTTTACCACAGGTGAAGAACCAGCTAGTCTTAGCTTCCAGCCTGGTGTTTGTTAATTTGTCCCTTCCCCCTTTCCCCTGGAAGTGAGGTAAACTGAGCAGTTTATAGTATCAGCTCAGAGTGCCACATTTTGGGTGGATTGTCGGGGGCTCAGCAGCTTCTGCAGACACCAGGATCTCAGCCTGACACTACTATATCAAGATTTATAAGTGCAGCGTTAGTAGTAGTGGTAAGTGAAGTCTTGTTAATCACCTTTTGTTTTGTTTTACATTTTGATAGAGGAGGGAAAGTTTCTGTAGTGGAAGCTTGTTTTGTTTTGCATAATGACTGTATTAGCTGTTTTGTTTGAACTTTTTGTACAAAATCTAGTAGAGATGGATGATTATTTTGGACACTTTTATTTTGATTTGTTCTACTTCTGCGTTACTTTCTATGGAGTTGCTTTTTGGTACGCATTCTTTGGGGTTTGTTGGAGAAAAAAAGAAAGTGTGGGTTGGGTTGTTGTGCAGTGTATGCGTGCTTTGTGCATGAGTGTCTGAGTATGATGTAAGGATGATTGTGGAGGTGCGTGATTGTGCAATGGGCAGCTATATTCAGTTGGGAAGGTTATTCTTGTATTTGTGTGTTAGTATACTGGGATTGAGATGAATATAAAGTATGCAACAGATAAGGGGGAGCGGTAATAATACATCTAATGGGAAAGGGTTAATATACTTCTTTGTTCTACAACAGTAAAATGCTAGTGTGTTTGAGTAACAGTTAGAAAATTATCTAAGTATTGTACTTACTTTTTGTATGGAAAGAGTAGGTTTCTTCGAAGTCGTTGTTCGTACTTTAGACGCTGCTGCTTTTCAGGAGAGTGGTCTTCACTGCAATTGTAAAAGAAAGAAGTTAGTGAATATGTGTGCTTAAAGCACTTTTGTTAATGTAGACATTGTTTTTTTGTTTTATTGTAGTAGTGTTTTCTTACAGCTGAGCATAGTATGCATATGCACTTTCCTTTGTTTATGTGCATCTTGTATATTTTATTTAGAATATGTTAGTTGAATATGTTTTATGAATGAGTATAATAATAAACATATAGAGCACACTTGTTTTTTTAATGTTATGTTATTCGATTGTAAGAGGTGGAAGAAATAATCATATGCATGTTTTGCTATTTTTACAGGGTAAATGGCAGAGATTGTACAGAGAAGCATGCAATGTATGCATTTGTGAAGGTGTGGGAAATAAAGGAGTATGATTTCATATAGAGGCAGTGGTGTTGTTTGAGCTGGGAGCCTTTGTAATTATATTGTCTGTGTTTGTGCTTGAATGAACATGCATGTACTCATCCTGGCTGCGTGTAATTTTAGAACACACTAGACAGTCTTTTTCATAATTATACTGTTATTTCTCCCATCTTTTAATATGAAATAAAAAAAATGTAGATAGCTGTGTGAGTAAACAAACATTTAGAGAGGTGCAGGTTTGCAATTGATACTTCATCATAACCGATGGGATACATGAAGTAAGGTAATTTTACAGTTTAGACAGGGTAAGTGGAAGTCACTCTGTTTAATTGTATTCTTAGAAGAGCTGTACATGTGCTGTGTAGAAAATATTCATGTCTGTAGTCTGTGTTCGTGCATGAATCTGTAAGAAGAAATATTGGCCAGTTTTATAGTAGTTGTAGGTCTGTTGCAGGGACAGCGGAATTGTACTGAGAGTGATCAATAGTACATCTAAAGTGCTGATGTGTGATTATAGAGTTAGATGTAGAGTTTGTGGATGTGACTGGTGGATGATTGTGTGACTGTTTAACAGTAGTCAATGCGGAAATGGTGCAGAGGGTGAAGTGGAAAGGGTAGAAGGGTTGCCCCAATGTTACGCGCTCCTCTAACATCTTGGGTGTCCATGGGCAGAGTGTGCTACATCTGGGGTTTCTCAGCAAATGCAGCATGTAAAGGGGACTGTAGGGATGAGCCAATCAGATGTTGAGGTTGTGTTTTTTGTTGAAAGAGGCTGTGTATAGTGAAGATGGTAGAGGTGGAGAAAATCAGGTTGTTGATGGTTGGAGATATGTTTGTGCAAGGTTTGGAGTGGTATGCTAAATGTAGGAATGTGGCAAACAATTTTGATGTTAAAGGAGTGGAGGTGGTGTGGAGCCCTATGCCTGGTTTTAATCTGCAGGGAATGTGTGAAGTTTGTGGAGATATGGGCAGGGTAGACATTGCACATGTAGTTGTGTTGCACTGTATTGCTTTTTGTTTGGGGTATGTCAGTGCCCCTACTTTGTTGGCAGATTTTGAATATTTGGTTCAGGCAGTAATTTTTTTATTTTTATTTTTTTTATTTAAAATTTTGAATTAACAAACTTTTCATTTGTCCCTACATATACAATATACTTCAATTTACTCATCTATGTTTCCTCTAGTAATGTCATTCCAAAATTTGATTTCCTCTGTTGTCAATTATTTTATAGAAATTTTAAAGAAATCTTTGTATAAGTCTCTTTTCTCTTTCAATGCCGGGCATATCATAATCAAATGGAATAAAGTTTCTGGTCTCATTTGTTTGCAGAAGCAACAGGTATCCGATTTTATATGTGTTTTATCTATCAATGCTTGGTATTCGCAAGTCAGCAATATATTTAATCGAAAACGCAGAAACAAGTCACGAATACTGCAGCTGGGGAATTGTACCAAATATTTTGGGAATTGGTTAAGTGACCTCACCTCTGTTTCTGCATGCAAGTGTCGTTTGTACTTTTCTGTGCTTCTATTGTTCTTAACCAATCGTTCATTTGTAATTTCTGTTTTGGATATTGTGGTCTATTAAGTAATAATTCCTCTGTGATGTCTTCCGCTCTCATTTTCGCTTTGATTTCATTAGACCATTTCAATAGTGCTGCTATTTGAAGAGGTTCCTTTTTTTCTCTTTGAATCTCCAAGGCTGGTATTTCTTCTTCAGACATGATTTTACTTAACAAGTCCATTTGTTTTCACAGTACTATTAATTGTACTGATTGTAAGGCTAGTTCAAATCTTGGTCTGTTCATTGGAAATGTTTTCGGTAAGGCGAGGTTTTTCCTCCAGAATAGTGCTTCATAATACGGCCATCTCATTATGTTTTGATTAACAATTGTCTCACTTGCATATGTCAGAATTGGGATTACTTTCTGTTTATACAGCAGAATTTTGGCTTTTAGAGAAAAGGTCCCATATTTTGCATGGAAGAACCGTCCTTGTTGTGCCAAAGAGCGCGCTTTTGCTTCAATGTGATGTTGCCATTCTGCTTCATTTGCTGATGGATTGATTAAGGCCCCTAAATATTTGATTGTTTTGGTTGTCAAGATCATTTGGTTTCCTATTTGAATCTTCAAATTAGGTTGTTTCTTTGTTTTTAGATTAATCAGTTTCATTATTCTTGTCTTGTCAATATTGATTTGTAACTTATTGTCCACCATGTACTCTTGTGCTTTATTCACTGTTTGTTGCAATCCTTTTAATGTTTTGTCCAAAATAATAATATCATCTGCATAGATTAGCGTTTGGATTGTTTCATTGTTAATTTTTGGTGGATTCGCAATGTTTTGTATTTTTTCTCCAAAATCATAAGTAGGCAGTAATGAAAATAATTACAAATGTCAAAGTTATTTTTTCTGGTTTAGTACCTATGGCAATATGGGACAATAGTTTTGTTTTTTGTGCTCAGCAGATGGAAAGAAGAAGATGTAGGGTGTTGTTTATTGAAGTAGATGGCAGAACTTCTCATTCTCTGTTTTACAGTAATGTTGGTATCATTATATTTGACCCATCCACAATTCTTTTCTATATATGTAGTATAGTGACGTGTATTGTTTGTGGCTGCTGCGTGGTAGAATATACCTAATGGTGTGAAGTTTGTTTTTACCAAGTGAAGTTTACTATTTGTAAATCCAGTTAGCTTGCAGTTGTTTTTGGTACCATTTGCATTCTAACGTGAAAGCATTACTATTATGTATTTACTATGTGTCTGTATTTGTAAGGTGGTAAGAGGCCCACACCGTTCATTTCGCTAGTGACCGAAAGTGGGATAATACAAACACATGTGTGCAAATTATAGGCCATTAATATATAAGTGCGGTCATTGGGGTCAGGGTCCGCGGCATGGTCAGAAGGGGTTGTAGCAGGGTTTGTTCGAACATTCTCATACAACCACTTTTTGTCAGGGCTCGAGACTTGCTCCTTTCAAAAATGTTTATGTGAGTTGCCGTGTGAAGAGGAGATGCAATGAGGTGACAGGTGGTGTGGCCTGACTGTGGGAGTCGCTGGGAGAGTGTGAAGTTGTCCAGAGGAACAAAATAAATCTGTACAAATGTCGTCCGCATTGGTGAATGGTAGCAAACAATTCATATGTTTTTCAAAAATATTTGTAATGCCACTGTGGTGTGAAGCGCTATCGGCTCCCATTCTGAGTGAAGGTCAGCGCCGTTGAATTTTTTGTTTCCTAGCTGAGCAAACCCACACATGGTATACAGTATAAGGTTCAATTGTTTTTTGACCTTGAAACAAAGGGAGGATTGCAAACGGAATGCATGAAGGGAGGGATGTAAGACTTTCAAATATGATAATGTTCACCATTCAAAAATGTACATGTAATTTCATTTTATGAAAATTCGTTGAAGTGAACAGAGTGTCTGTTTTACGCGATAGAATGGAAATGCCGAATATTATGTAAATTTTACTTTGGACGATTTTATACACAAACTAGTCAAATTATCATTCAGTGACATTATTGGTGGGGTACATTGTATTTATTGTTGTGTGTGGTATATTGCAATGACACGCAATTACAACTTGTGTGTGTAGTTTGTTTTGTCGTGGGCACATGGGCAGTGCAGCATCAAGATGGGTGTAGTTCAGTAGTGGGTTCCCCAGGTTCATAAACGCGTAATTGAACGCTAATTTTTAATAAAAATTCTGTGTATGTGTTCTTCTTGGTTTTATTTAGCTCTTTGATTGCAGTGTCAGCCTTAGCATCCCATTTCGAGCTGACCATACTCCGTAGCAGTAACTTGTACAGCAAACTGAAGAGTACTTTGCACGTTGTTTCGTTTGAGTTATCATTGTTTGACGTCCGTGTTTATCCATAGTTGTAACAGGGGCCCAAATGAAATGGTTAAAATGATAAACTGTAATAAGATTGGTTACTGAGACATATTTTTGTTATCTTTTTTTAAACAGCTACTTGACTTTCTGCGATTGTCATGGATTCCAGATACAAACTGATGTTTTTTTAACCGTCAGCTACAGATACACGTGAGTGGTTAGATCACATTAACGCTTTTTTGGGATGATCGACACGGGCCCATATGCCCAAACGCCATACCAGCGATAAGGAGCAACTTGATATCATTTATGGTGCCCTAGCATAAAGTTAATGCCAAAGTCTTGCGATTCACAGTGCGTCCAATGCGTTCTTATATCGAAAAGGAACACCGCGTGACTCACTATAAACATTTGTGCATGGAGAACAAAGAAAACAATTACCTATTTGCTTGCATATGTAAGTCTCCGGATATTGTCAGAGCGTTTATTGTGAAAGAAAAGTACTTTACAAATTGTGCAGTTTTGCTATTTCCTTTCAAAGTATGGTTTCATATTCAAAATTGGGATGCGCTGTGTTGTGAGATGATGTGTGTTGATATTCTGTGTTCTGTGTCAAGTAACGTTAGAACGTAGGTGATGATTGGGTGCATTTTATTACGCTGTGTAGTAATGTTCTGGAGATAGGTGGAGCATATCACTAGGTTTGGTGATGTTAGCCTCAGGGGAGGTGCATATGAATTAGTGCCGCCAGGGCAGTCCAACTTGGGCGATACATGAATGGATAAGATCATCATGAGTTGGCCGCGCCCTGCTGCCTGATTTCGCATGTGTAAAAAAAGAAGAAAATTACGGTAAGGTGCATAGGAAATGTTTGTACGATCGATCAATGTGTGCTTAGAAGTAAATGCCTGAACACTTTGGAAAATAATATTTATGAGTGCCCTATTATTTTAATAGATCCATTCTTTGCTGCATTTGATGCAGATGATTTGATTTTCTAAGGTCTGTTTCTGTATTATCTTTAATGTCTGTATGGTGTGTTTAAAAATAAAATTGGAAAGTACACATAAAGTAATGGGTAATAATTTGTTTATATAGAGAAGTGCGGTGTCTTTCATTAGGAGGGCCGGTCTTACACCTGATTGTACCACAGGCAGGAAGCATCATTGGCACCCCTCCCCGCAACAAAAAATGACAACAACATAACGTGGGTGCAGATGAGCACAGACCCTCTTACATTAGTATTTTAGCAGCGTGATTCAGGGTGGGCTATGTTTAGAATTAATAAACTAATTACACCTGCATGATCTTCCCTGCAGAATATTCCCACCATACAATGCATTATTCACCAACATAAATATGTTCTCCATTCTCTTGAAAACTGGTTATAAAAAGAGGCATGTTAGTATGACTTCAATTCTACAGTTCACTATACAAATGGGGATCTTGCACCAACTAAATGCGAGGTTAGTAAGATGGAGAGAAGTAAAAGGTATTGGTAAATCATATTGCTTGAAAATACTGTGATACAAGCGTCATTGCAGGTGTTTGATGGGTCCAATTTCCACATACCTTTACAATGCACAGGCATTTACAAAAGGAATGCCACAGAGTTGTCGGTTGAGGGGGTGCACACTGTGAGCCTTCTTAGCAGACTTCTGCTAAGAGGTTGTATACAACTGACTATGCTGGCATTTTCAAACACGACAAAGGAGGATTTCTGTGCTATCAAGGAAGTTGTTCCAATGCATAAATACACACATGCTTCCAATCACTGCATCAGTAACTAGTCTGCCAAACATTGGTTTCAGTCTGATATGATTCACGCTGCATTTAATGGTCGTCTTCCTATCCTGCTGTCCAGTCAGTGCACTTTTGAGCCTTGTTTGCATTTCCAAACTCCCTGCCACTACTTGATGTCCAAGTGCATAGCTGCCATGTGAGCCACTAAGACGCATTCCTGGCTTTTCTTGTTGCATGATTGGATTTGTAGTTTCATGTTTCCCTTGCTAAGTATGGGCCTATAAATTCAACATGTAAAGCGAAAAGCAAGAACAGGCTTGTGTTATCAGGCATGAAATGGGTCCACTTGACAGCTATGCAAGTGTTCATCAGAAACTCATGCTCCCGGCAGGTTTTGCGACTGCTCTTCACACTCTGCTATGCCCAGTCGTGTGCTTTTAAATGCTCCTGTAGCAGATGTGTTGCCACGTGTGGGTTTTTAGGTAAACTAAAGCATGTGTGCGCCCTATATTTTTAAGAAGACTGTCTCTTATTTGTGATGTCATCTTTGATGTCCTGGGTGTTAGTCTTAGCAGTGCACTGCAGTGGCGCGAGGGATAGTTGCTTAGCTTACCATAACTTGCGAACTTCAGGGGTTTTTCGGTTTTACTTCGAAAAATAATATCCCTTTAACAAAGTTTTTTTTAACTGATTTTCATAGGTTTTTAGTAGCGCACCTTAACCATAACGTCCGTTTAACAATGTTTTTTTTCACTGAATATATATAAGGGGGGTCTTGCAGCTGATCACTGTAAGACGGAATCCTAGCAATACCAACACAAGTATTGCTCAGAGTATTTTGAAACCATTGGACAGCCAGGTTGGAATCCCTGACAATATGAAGGAGAACCAGTCATCTCCTGCCATTTCCTCAGCTTCTTCTTCCATCTTTGTATGTAGAACTGTCAACATCATTATTGCTTCTGTCAGGGTTCCATTCTCTTTATCATGGAATGTTTTTAATGTCTAGCAAGAAGGCCCAATGTTGGGGCACACACCTCCTTCCACTGCTGTAATTAAGTCCAGGTGCTGTAATTAAGTCCATGACATACTTGCTCTGGAGAGTCATCAGCCTTATGGCCCTCAGTTCTTCTCTGATTGTATCAAATCATTTCATTGTTGCATTAATCGTCTGTAACAGCTTCCATCTGGTAATCTGCAGCCACTTGGTGTTTACTTTCATCTGGAGTCCTGGCAGAAATATACATGTCATTATCATTGCCATCTTACTAAACAGTTTATGCCCATCTAGAACATTCCATAGGCCTCTATTGATTTTGCCGAGGAATAATTGCTTCTCTTCTTGTGATAGAGGTTAAGCAACCTCTTCTTCCTCATATGCTCATCCATTTTTGGAAATGCATCAATATGGAGATCAGTTTGAGGAACCACTAATGCTGGAACGTGTATAATTACAATAGAGCATATTCCTCCCCAATTCCTAGGCAACTGCATGTAAGCTCTGGATCCAAAGGCCCAATATCGGTCCATCAGTATTGAAGTACCTCCATTCATTCCTGGCATTTTGAGCACCTGCTCACATCATTTATTTTCTCCAAGCAGAACAAGCCTTCAATCCTGAAGCATGTTGTGGCATTCTATAATGGTATTATGGATCCTGGTCCTGCTTCATTGTTGACCCATGTTAATAACTTAGAATACTTGGCCCATGATCCTAGGCATTTGTCATTCACTATTTTCACTATGGCTACTGGTTCTTGAATAGTTGTGCAGGGCAAGATAATAGTCCTTCTTCCCATCCGGTACTAGTGGCAGCACACCCATATACAAATAGCAGAGGTCTGTCCCAGCTTCCTTGCTCTCCTGATCTCTCAGTCATGACTGAGCACTCCATTCTCTTCATCTCGGCAATCTTTATTTGCTCTCCAATCTTAAATGGATACATGAATATTTTGCTTGTCCATCCCATCCCACTTTCCATCCTTGTTGTCTTTATATAAGTATCTTCATATGGAAATGTTCCTCTTGATCACCATTGTAAAGTTGCCATTTTCCTTTGAATTGCCCGCTGGTTGTACACGCTGCTAGATGACTGAGACATATTGCGTCATCTGCAGACATCTCATTGGCAATAAATGTCCTTGCTGCATTCATGGTATACGGTATTAACGAACAGACATAGCAACTTTCGTCTGATGTTCTCTATCCCGCTTCCTTAATGTGCTGATACCATAGAATAATGTTTAAATGAGCCTAATTAGCAAGATACGTATTTATGCCTTCATGGTTCTCCTCAACATCCCTTTAAACTCAAAATTACCTCCTTGTTATATTGAACAGCAGGCTGTATATACTTTTAGTACGGACAATAATATATGTTTCATTAATATCTTTCATATCTGCACTACATTTTGCCACACCATTCGAATTGCCATAATAATAAGGAGAAAAACATACATCATAATATCAACTGATATCATCATCAATATTCCATGAAAACCCATCTACTTTCTGGGTGGCAATGAATGTCTAAAATGGTGATGCCTCTCTATTTAGATTTTACTTAAATATGTACATTTGTTATCTCCTTTTTAATCACTCTTATATCAGAAACTGGAGTATTATTACAATTATCAATCTCCAGACAACACAGTTATTGAAGTGCTGTTCAAGAAATGTGATAATATGTATTCCCCTTTGTATTAGGGCTGGACAAGTCTACAATATGTAGGAAAACATAACAGAAGAAGATTGTGTATACTAGTGTAATAATTGGTATAATAAACAAAAGTCAATACTCTTCTTCAAATTCTGGTTTCTTCTCACATTGTTCCTTGAAGCCTGTCTGAAAAGAGTTCCAAAGTAGCTGAAAGTCTATTTTCTCCTTGTCAAATTTTGAGAAACTCTCGTCTTTAGTTGATTTTTGAGAAACGCTGGACCCTAACATTTGGTGCTTATGTGCACTTAATTGTCCTTGTTCTCGTTTCTAGCCATTAGGCAAGTTTGCATGCATGGAACTTCTTCTATTGCTTTGTTTGCATGGGTCTGCACCCCTTGCTTTACTGCAGATATCTTTTGGAGGGGTCGATGTTTTGCCTATATAGGGTTTTATGTCATGTAGATGTAGCCACGTTCTTCGCCCCTTTCATTTGACAGCAGTGGGGTTTGCTTCTTCTACCTCATATGGCACTTAAAGCGAGGTGTACTCGAGGTGCATATCCATTTGTGCAGTAGCACCTGGTCCCCTGGATAGAATTTTGGAGGTTTAAGCAAATACTCTGTTTCACAAGATGAATTGTCTTTGTTACTTCTTTTTGACCCCTCCCTTCTGATCTTGATCTGTTTTAGACTAGAAACACCTGCAATCATTGTTGTTAGATAATCATGCATCTTGTTGCCTAATGCCATCGCTAAACTGTGGGCATCAGTTCTTACCGTAGTTGGAGGAGTTAATAGGGCTCTCATGCATCGTCCAGTCACCAACTCATGAGGAGTTAAATAGTGATAGTAAAACAGAACCTCCCTTGTTTTTGCATATTAAGTAGCTTTGGGTTTTCACCCTAAATTACTAGGGTAATCCAGACGTGGAACCCTTGCTCACTGTTCTAAGAGAGGCACAGCTCTACCTCACTGACAAGGCCCAACCAGGCCGAAACACGCTTCTGGGATTGCTGTTGGTTCTCTTGTCCAGAAGAGAATTGCCAGGCATTTCGCTGCTGGACTGCCAGTTGGGCAGGACAAAAACTGATATGTAGTGGAAATTTCTCTTCTGTGAAAGGATGGTGAGCTAAAGCCTCTGATTGAGACTCTAACCCGGGATATAGGTTGGAAGTAGAGATACTCCCAGAACCCCCCTTGTTTTTACACTATGCCATTTACAATGAACTTTGCCACATGCTCTAGGAGATTGGTCGAGAACAACTCTTTTGCAATTGTTGCAGCTAGACTCTCTTGAGTTCTGTAATGAATCTGCTTCAGTGCTACTCTCAATAATGCTGGAAGCATAACTGGCTTTCCATTGCTATCCTGGCTCCAAATTGCCTCAGCGGGGGATAAAGAACACCCCTTCTTTCTCCATAAATTCTGTTCTTCATGTGGACCTCGATCTAGTATTTCAATTAACTGGATAAACGACTGCATGTTAAAGCCCTCCTTTACCAAAATGCATCATCTTTTCATTTGTGTAACATCTCTTTCCAAACTAGATGTGAGTGGATAATAGGCTGCATTTTTGGCCTCTATGTTTGCGGCTTTGTTTCTGCAGGAAATTAAGTCAGTTTGTTTAGAATGTGCTGAGCATTTTAAGACTGCTAGAGTCAATGCGAGACTCAATGCTTCTAAAAGTCTATCTAATAGAGATGGATGTTGCACTGGAGTGCCGTCTGCGTGGAGGAAGCCCCTCCTTTTCCAGTGTGACAGACCTGCATGTGTGGTTGTCGTTAAAAATAGGCAGAGTCAGAATACATCTTCACCTCCTCATCATCGAAGATCTACAGTCAGTGCTTCGATGAGCGCCACTAATTCTGCAGCCGGTTCTGAATAATTCTAAGACAACCACATGCTTGTTACTACCACAAATTCACCTTCTCTATTCAATTTCACTTCTGTGCTCCCAAATGCCTTTCCCCAGTTGTCTCATCAATTTTTGAAGAATCATCATTAAAAAAACTTGCCTCCTTTCAAGGGCATTTTCTATAGCTTGGGGAATATCATTATAAAAGTCAGTATACAATACGTTGTGCAATCATGTACATAATCATCCTCTCCTACTGGTTCTGCTATAACCATTGCTGGATTCACTGTCTTGCATATAACAACTTTAGTTGCAGGGTTGGAAACAATCACCTCGTACCCCAATGCTCCTTGTGTGGTCAATGTACATTTGGGCTTCTCTAAAATTGCAAATAATTAATGCGCTAAAATAATGTTATTGGGCATCACATTGTTATAATTGAAGCTTTTTCAATTGAAAATGCAGCAGCAGCTAAGGATTGCTTCACTTCATTAATGCGTCTTAAATTTGACTACAATATGTCAATGGTTTATGCCCAAGTCCTAATGTCGTCTTCTGTGTAAGTGCTGCTGTCATCACTTCTCCATCTGAATGGGAGAATACATTACATCCTTCATTGTATTCTGGGATCCCCAATACAGGGACTGTACAGAATGCCTTTTTTAATTCTTCAAACCCTTCAGTCATCTCATCTGTCCAGGTTATTGTTCTCTATCTACCTTCAAGTCCTTTTAAAAGTGGTCAAACGTACTTACTTTAATCAAAGACCCAAGCCCTGCAATAATTGGATAAACCCAGAAAAAGTTGAATTTCCCTCAATGTTTTAGGTGCTACTGTTTACATGATTGCTTCTGCTCTTTCAGGTGTCACTTTCCTCCATTTGTGAGAGATTAATTGTCCTATGTACAAGACCTCTTCCTGACAATATTGTAATTTCTCCTTGTCTACCTTAAATCCTTTCTCTCAGAGTATAGTCATGAGTTTAACTGAGTCTTCTCTGGATCTTTGCTCTATCCCACTACACACCAATGCATACTGCATTATTGCACTTTTGAGTTGGACATTACGCAAGTCCATCTGGAGGACTCTCTTAAAGATGGAAGGGCAATAACAGCACACTTGAGGCAAATGAATGTGTTTCTGGTACATATTTCTACACACAAAAGAAGTCAAATTGTGTGAGTCTTCATGAAGGTGAATCAAAAAGAATGCATTCTTACAATCAACAACTGTAAAATATTTAGCTGTGGATGGGATGTTACACAGTATCATCACAGGATTTGGAAATAAAGGAAACTCAGCTTTGACTATATTGTTTAGAGGGTGAAGGTCCTCAATAAATCTCCACAACCCCCCTCATTGATTTTCTCACAGGATACACGGCTGTGTTATATGATGAATCTGATGACACCAATAAGCCTTGCTTCATTAAAACAGAAATGGTCACATACATACCTTCATCTGCCTCTCTGGACAGAGGGTGTTGCTTTGTTCATGGAGAAAGAGCTCCTTGTTTTTATTTGATTTTTACTGCACCTGTCCTTTCTAATAAACTCACACCATATGGGCTTGTAGTCCATCAGATCTCTGGCACTTTGTGTAAGTCTTCCTGAAAGAATGGCAGTCTTTTTACCAACGCCATTCTCTGCAGTATTTATATAATCGTTACTGTAATCCAATAAGTGAAACTTATAAAAAAAAACACTATTTCACTGTCTGTGTAATCATCTCAAACCAGTTCTTCGTCTGTCAAATCTGACAACCTCGATCTTTCACTGAGGGCTATCGCTGTCCTCCTTTCCCTTCCTTCATCGTCTGTCCCATGAAGCATTATCCTTTCTCCTCTGACCACTGCTGCATCCAATTCTAAGGGAAGGATGTGTCCTTCCTCATTGTCCATGGGGGTTTCTGGCCTGAACAGAAATTCATGAGCTATTCTCAATATTTTACCTACCAACCTGGGTAGCAATGTTAAGAGGATAGTCACTCCATTCAAAAATACTTTAGGATTTAAATCCACTTCTCGTAATGCTTTCTGGGCTGTAAAGGCTAATATAAACTCTCCCACATTCATATAGTGTGTCCCTGGAGTAGCGCACACTATTTCTTCATCAGTAAAAGATGTCGTCATTTTAAGCTTTGCCATTAAGTCACGTGCCAAAATATTGACTGGCACCTGCCTAGAGTATAATAATGACATTGCAATGTCATGTTCTCCTACAGAGATTGGTAATTTGTCTGTAAAAGAAACTAAACTAAAATTGGGGATCAGATTTGTTGCAGAATGATTAAATATGATTGCGTACCCTTCATAGCTGCAGCCGTTTGGTAAACACCTCTGCACCTGAGTGCCGTTGCTCCGTGCGTATTCAGATAGCTATTAAGTGTGCCAAATCCAGAGAAAGAAATAAACGCTTAAATGCGCGAGCACTGGTCAGGGTACGCAATCATATTTAATCATTCTGCAACAAATCTGATCCACAATTTCAGATTTTCCATCTGGATGCACCAGAATGAAAAAAGACATGGGGCCTCATTACGACCCTGGCGGTCCCGTAATGAACGGTGCCGGTACGGGACTGGCACCGTTCATTACTGGATGCCTGATTACGAGGTCCACTAGCGGGACCCGGAACAGACATCTGGTAAAACCAGACGTCCTTTCCGGGTCCAGCGAGGGGACCAAGGTCGCTAATAACGGTCCCATTATTAACTGGCCCGTTATTAGCTCCATCCCCATTCCCATTGAGCCCTATAGGGGCTCAATGGGAATGGGGAATGGTTTTGTGCATGAGGAATTACTGGGTCCTCCAAAGTTGGAATGACCCGGTAATTCCTCATTCACAGAACCCGGTTTTGGAGCCCGGTATGGAGGCAGCCATGCCCTTATTAAGGGCATGGCTGCCTCCATACTCGTAATGAGGCCCATGTACTTTTTGGACGGGCCTACTGCCATGGATAACTAGTTCAGAGTCATATTATAGTACTTCAAAATACAAAGAAAGTTGTTTACAGCTGTTTGTCTCTGACATAGAATTGTATTGAGTACAAGAGTAACCAATCTGCCCTGATGACAACCCCTAGGGGGTGAAACGTGTCAGCTTTAGGCACCCAGAATAGGCTTTATATTTGAAGCTTATACTTACCTCATAACTTTATGCTAGTGGTGATTGACACAAGACTACAACAAGTTGACTCTCTGAACCATTCTGTGCATCTGTTTTGAGACAGCGATACAATGCTTTTGTGATTCACACATGTTTTCAGACAGTGGCATCATTCAATGACACAAATATTTGTGATTTACCACATCTTTTCAGACAGTGATATTTTGTCTATTGACCAATTATTGCAATTAAATTGAGCACTGATCACAGGCTATTTGCTGTTTAGCGATGCATTATTTCATCTATTTAATCTGCAAAGTGTTTGAGCGCGTCAGAGGAGGAAAACCAGTATCTCATTCCTGATGTCATCCTCTCTAACTCAAAAATCAATTTTCCCACACAAGAAGTGAAACTCAGCAATTTACACTTTAAATTGTCTTTATCCATCTGTGGCCATCGGACATATTGTGGTCGTCCTCCCCTTCTCCAATAATGGAAATTGTGAAAATCCTGGTTCATAATCATATTTACCTACCCTCCTTGTCTTCAAGACAGAACTAGCCTTGCCCATTTCTTTCCTTTCCCGTAATGATATTAACCTGCTTACATATGGCAGGGATAAATTCCCTGCACTACGCAAATGTACTTGTAGTCACTCAGTATAGGGTGTTGATTCTGGTGTCCTTTCTTTAGGGGCCTCTAAATCTGACCATTTTACCCCTTTCTTTATACTTGATTCCTTTGAAAACCAGCATGCACCCTCTCTGTGTGCCTTCTCATTCTCCTCCCTTTCTTGGTCGGACATCATTATGCCCCAGCTTGTGTGCTATTGTCCTTCTCCGCCTCAAAAAGATCTAATCTGTTTAAAGACAATATTCTGTACTCGTCTGTTATGACATCATCTGACACACCTTAAGTCCCCCTTAACAGGGAATCTTCTACATTTTCTCAGTCTTGTACCTCCCTTTTTCCCTCATTTGCCAAAATAATTTCCCAAGACTTAGCTCTCTTTCTACTGTATCCTGTCGATCTTGTACGTCAATCGCCACCATGCTCCTATGGCATAAATGTTCAATTTCATCATCTTTTAATCATGTACTCTTGCTCATTTCTTCTTCTCTTCTCCTCCTCTCTCTCATATCATCTTCCTCTTGCCTTCGTTGCAAACGATGTACTTTCATTCTTTGTGCTTCTATCTCTTCTCGTTGCTTCACTTATAATCTCTCCCTTTCTTTCCTTCCCTCATATCTTGTTTGTTCTTCCCTTCGCTCACATTCTTTAAGCCTCTCTTTTTTTCATACACTTTCTTCTTCCTTCTCTTTATTATCCCGCTCTTCTATCTCCTCTTTTTCTGGAAACCCCATCAATGCCCTTATCATCTATCTTATGCAATAAATGTCCTTACATCCATTCATTCTGTACTATTGTTATTCCCTTAGCTTTGTTCTTTATTTCTGTTTCCCTGCGTCTTCCTCTATTTCCATTCATCTGTCCTTTCTCTCATCACGCTGTTTACTTTTATTACGTGCTGATATATCTTTGCATTCTCTGCTCTTTCTCTCTACCACATTATCCTCACTGCTATAAGCGGGGGGATGCATACATTGGATTAACATACCCCACAACTGCTTTTAATTCCTATTAAAGAGTAAAATCCCTTCTCCTCTGTGTCTTCACTCTTCTCTTCATGAGGGGAAAGGGGAGCCAAAGGCATTTTATTATCCCCTTTATGCTGATTGAGCAACCAATCCCTATAGGCTGGTTCTTCCTTCTCACTCTGGTACATTTTCCAAAGCTCTAAAATGGCCAGCCTTTTCTGCAACTTTTTACACTTATAGCTGACATGCAAATATGTCGTCACATGCCGCAATACATCTTTCGACAGTGAACCCTCCTGAGGCCACGGCATGAGTGTCTTATTGGTTGTGCCTCGATCCCACTCCAAATGATATTTCCTTATTTTCGCTGTGTATCTCGGTAATGTCTTACATAAAAGTAGAAGAGTTGTATCCCTCATGATAACAGATCGATTTAGATCATCAATACTTACATGTTATATGTAATTCTTTATTTGATCAAATATGCCACTCCGGTCAATCGGCACAAGCACCATCAATTACTGTTTATAATCCCAATCAGGATATATTTTAACTGCTCACGCTTTTATTTAAAAAAATCTATGCAATGATATTCTCTTTCCTCCTTCGTTTTCACTTTCTATAAAATTGTATTATGTCATTCTTTTATTATTAATATTTTAAGAATCTCTTCTTTATTTATATATTACTTTGCTTTACTCTCACCTTTATTGACTGACGTCAAACTCTTGGTCCAAATTTGTCACCAATCGCTTTCATTTTGTACTATCATTTTATATTCATTTGTCTAAACACAACAACAGATTTATATTCACAGTTTTATAACCCCACACATGTGCACTTTTTAAATGTTTTACTGTGTACTGTAAGGAACAAATGGTGGCAACAGCAAAGATAGACACAAGTGATCACAGTTCAGGGGTGTTTATTAAACTGTATGCATGAGCGAGAAAAACACCTAATCTAAACCTAAAGCAAAAATGTAAGCAAGCTACAACCATCAAATAATAATAAGGCTGTCCAAGAAGGACTTGTCAAATAAAAAGGGCAAATACTTAAAAACCTATTGCCAATCCTTAACACTAAGTTGCACAAGAGTGTGGGATAATATTCACCAGAAAAGAAAGAAGTGTTCACAATATGTTAAGTCGGGATGGCATGGCTTGGTCTCCCTTCCCCGAGTTTTAAACACGGGACAAGGCGGCACTTCGAAGCACAGCACACTACTGGGCCCGTACAGCATGAGGCTCCCAATTTCATTCAACGATATCAGAATCTTCAGGGACCAAGTCTCTTTCCTCAAAGTCTCTTACCTTACAAGGCCTGCTGCATCAAAAACAACAAACAAACAAAGGTTTCTTCAGTGATCCTGCATGTTAGGCGATTGCTTTTCGGCCTGTGGATTTCCCTCTGCCAGGCTCAGATCCTTCTTGCAAAGTGGGCCTCCCTCTGCCGGGTTCACTATGGCCTTTCTCTCTGAATATCAATACTATTACAATGCAGGATTTACTTCTCTTAGCTTTTACCTTGACATCCCTTTGTCGGGTTCACATAGCCATCTTCAACATAGTTAATGAATTTCTGACCTAGTTCAGGATTTGCTTTTTTTAATCAGAAAGCATGGTTTTCCTTCCCCAAGCTTTCTTTTGGCATCCCTCTGTCAGGTTCACACTTGCCTTATCTTATAATGTTCACAATCTCTTCAGAAAGTGGGGTTTCCCTTCCCCAATATTTCTTTTGGCAATGGGTCAGAGACTTTTGATTGTCCAAGGGATTTAACATCACCCTTTTAGGACCGCTCTGACACCTCATGTCACTCTTTCCTATGGTCTTCTGGTACTTGCAGTTTCAACACAAAACAAAAGGGGCCTGCGAGATTCCTTCGAATGAGCACTCCAGTGGTGCCTGACTAATGTGAGGCTGGCCCGTCTCTGGGCTTTCCCAAATGTTCAAACACACACAAGTTCGTTGTTCCCAAGTTCCTTGCATTCATATAATGTTGCCACTTGCAACCTTGGGCTTAAAGACAGTTTGGTTTGCTTTCAGCTTCCTCCGACTCACCGGCTGTGCTGAACCCGTTGGCTTGTCTTGCTTATGGAGTCAAGGACAGTGCAACAGTAGCCAGCAAGCCTCCTCGACTATGCTATCAATGCGAGGTGCCCCCATGCAACGTTGACATCGATTATTGCACACGCCAGCTGTGAATCCCGGTATTTATCATTCCCTTTTGGAGGCTTTGCGGGTCTGAGTTGAAAAGGGCAAAGGCAGATCCCCCTTCATCGTGCCTCCAGTTCTCGCCGCCTTTCTCCTCCGTTTGAACTGCCGGTCCGGTGTAGCTGTTTTCTCATGTGTTTGGCCTTGCTCATATTGTGCTCTTGTGGTCCTCCTTTTATCCCTGTGGGGAAGGTAAAGGGCCGTCAAATGTGTGTGATTATTGTTAATTGCCTGACTCTGCCTGGCCCTTGGGTTGGGGCATGTCAGGTAAACAGGTTTGGTATTTGTCCATTGTTTGTTACAGTGTAAGAACGTTTTTGTCTTGGTAAAGGAGGGGGTAGAGTTTCTAGATATGCTACGGGGTAGGATGTGGAAAGGATGTCATAAGGAAGGGAGAAGTTGGTCAATTCAGAAAGGTGAGAGTTGTAGGATTTGTGAAATCCATAGGGGGATTCGGGGAATGGTAGTGTTTTGTCAAAGTATACAGGGAGTTTGGGAAATAATAATCAGAGGGACGTGGAAAGAAATGACTGGGATTATTTGAGTAGCAAACAGGAAAACAGGAATTCTGTGAAATGTGATTCCTAGGGCATTTATCAAATATGAAGAGGTTGTTGATTTGGATAAAGGAGATTCTTTGAATGGAAGGGAGGTAGATGTGATAAAGCCTACAAAAGCCTCAGAGACCTTGTCCTCCTCTCCTTCGTCCACAGTATTATACTGCATATCCCTTGGGGTATACCCCCATGCATATCCCTGGTCTCCTCTACACAGGTGATCCTCCCTCGTTCATCCGCTCCCAGGGTTAGGATCTGAGTGCGCAGACCTTCCCTGGCCACCTGCACATAGGATCCCTGCGAAAAACCTGAGAGAACCACCTCAGGTTTCTCAGTCTACACCTTCCTTTACCATCTTAGTAATTGTATCCCTTCTCTGTTTCACTCTATTTAGGAGTTTGATACGCACACTTCTGCGGGCCTTGCCTCAGGAATCCTTAAAACCCTTTACTTTAGTGAATACCCTTCTGTCCGCTTGAAACCAGGAATCAAGGTATTTATTTCTCTTTATAATCTCCCGGAAAAATCCTATTACTTTATACACCTATTATTTACAAAATAATCCCTCTGCCTATTTTTGCCACCTTCATCGCTCTACTTACATCTGTGACTCAGTTCGAGTTCTCCAGCATCGACTCTCGATCAACCAACCAGTTTGCCTTCCATCCACGGGGCACCTACTGGGTCAGGACAGGAATTTCGTCAAAGGGTGACCTGCCGAACAAATCTTCACACGTGACTCTGTGTCGCGATCTCCACAGGAAGCTCGATGGTCTTCTGGCTAATGGTGGGAGTAGTTAAGCATTTGGTAGTCTGGATATGGCCTACGTCGACTAGACCATAACCATCTGCACTGTTAGGAAAGATTTCCCTTAGGTTTGAAGTTTGAAGTTTTGTTTATTTATAAAGCGCAAACCAGGCCCAGGGGCAACCGGGCGTATAATCGTGCAAGCAGGTACAGTAAACAGTGCATACACAGTAACTTTACACACACAAATATATACAATAAAATGTACAGCAAGAAAAACATTGGCGGCAGATTAAGATACAAATACAAAGTAAGGTGCATAACCCATAACTTATATTACAAGTGGCAGGCAGGTCTGAGCGGAGAGCCTTATAGATCATTAGAGAATAGCCAAATTTTGGCGTTGATCTTGAAGGTTTGGAATGACGGTTCAGCTCTGATAGGAGTAGGCAGAGTGTTCCAGAGTTTGGAAGCTAAGACTGGGAAACTCACGCCACCCGCGTTTTGGAGTTTGAATCTGGGCAGGGTGAGGCTGTGAGTTTGGGCTGATCTCGTGGGTCGAGTGGAGGTGTGGGGTGTAAGGCGGGAGGAGAGGTAGGGTGGGGCATTGTTATTCGGGCATTTGTGGGTCAAGGCTAGGGTTTTCAAGGCAATTCTTTGTTTTACCGGGAGCCAGCGTAAATCAGCTCTGACAGAGGAGATGTGAGAGTGTCTCGGGATGTTTAAGGCTGCCCTTATGGCTTTATTTTGTACAGTTTTCAGTTTATTGAGGTTGGACAGACTGGTCCCAAGGTAGAGAGCGCTGCAGTAGTCGATTTTGGCCATAATGAGTGTTCTGGCGAGGGTGATGCAGTTGCTGGAGTTTAGAAAGGGTCTGCAGGCGGTGATAAGTTTACAGGTATAAGCTGATGCCGACCTTACTGCATTTGTTTGTCTGTTCAGTGAGAGAGTGGAGTCAAGGTAGACACCTAACCTTTTAGTATCATTGGAGACCTTGGTGCAGTTTTTCCTCCATTTATGAACCCCCAAAACCTGTTGCTTTTTTTTTGGCTTACCTAAGCTTGCTTTTCCCAGTGCAGCTCAGCCTTCAGCTGCACTCCTCAGTGCTTTCGCTCATTTGTTATGGGGAAACTGACACATCGTTCAGGCTGTCAGTACTGGGAAACTATGTTTCCCTTAGTCTTCGACTACATTGCCATTTCTTGGTAACTTTTTGTCTATGTACCAAGTACCTTACAGGAACGCACATAGGGGTCCTTTTGTTTTATGGCCAGAGCCACCCTCAAAGGATTTTTTGGTGGTTATACAATTGTGCATAGGATGAACTGGTGGCAGGAGTCTACTTTGAAAGTATTTTTACTTTGTTTTTATGGACCATACCGCCTTTGGCCCAAGACTGTGGCCAGTGCCGAAAAATGCCATGACACAAAGGGCCTCATCACGAGTTGGGCGCTAACCCCGTTGGTATTACCGCCAGTGCTATTAGCCCTACCGCCAAACTCTCTGGTGCTATCAGCACCGGATCATGGGTTTGGCAGAACTGTAAGTCCCCATTCCCCATTGGGCCCATTTGGGAATTTCCCATTCCCCATTTGGTCCAATGGGGAATGTTTGGCGCTATTACCGCTGGTGCTATTGCCACCAGCTGTAATTGCACTGAAAATCAGCAAAATCGCTGTGGATTTGCCCCAAGCTCAGAGCTGGGGGTAAATCCGCCAAGCCCATGATTTGGCGGACCCTTAAATACAGCGGTAATAACGTTACCGCTGCATTTAAGGGTTACTGCCAAACTCATGATGAGAGCCAAAGTCTTTTGTTCTGACTAATGCCCATTTTGCCCCTTTGCCTTCCCACAGGTCGAGAGACCTGGTATTCCTAATTTTGGCAAGGAGCCTCCTGTGGAAACCGCATCTTTCGTGGCCTCCTGCATGTCACGTGTGCTATTGCCCAGGAAGATGGTTGGGACTATCTGGTCCCAATCCACACTATTGGTGCCAGTATGTCTGGTAGGCCTGAATGACTGTAACCACCGTGTGCCACAATTGGCCCATGCCTGGGGTACATAAAAGAGAGCAGATCTTTCAGTTGCTATCTAAGATTTGGGTGTGAAATGCATCTTGGATAAGAGAAGGGGCTCTGCATCCATTCCAGGTCGATCACCAGTAGTTCACACCAAACTACAGAAGGAGCCAAGTATCCTTAATGAAAGAGCAGAATCGAGGAACCACCAGAAGCGTGCTAGGAAGGATTGGCACCCGGATCCTGCTGTTGTCCCATCGGACCCCTGCTTTTGCATCACACCAAGAAGGCCTGCAAGGGCACTCCGAAGCTTTGGAGTAGTGGGAACTACTCTCTGCACCCCCTAGTTACTCTCACAAAGAGCCTCTTCAGAAGTGTTCCAGGGCCATGCAGTGAACTGACCAGCTTGAACCTGGACTACCACACAGGAATGCCCCTGTCCCAAGTTGAGACGCAAGACTTTGGGAATCGCTTGCTTGAGGTTATGTGCCCTCTCCCACCAAAACATTGTCCTAGCTCCTCTGGGTCACAATTTATAAGAGAGCACCATGCTGCGAGCATTTGCGGTACCTGTGTTGCCCCGCTGTGATGACTGTCGCTGTAAGTGCCTGCAGACCCATCCCAACGTGTGCTGAGATGTGCTGCAATGGAACTTTCCTTCTCCTTTCTTCGAGAGTTGAGAAAAGGCTACTGTCCCGCTACTGTCCCGCCACAGATGATCATCTCATCCCAAAGCTGCTTACAGCCAGAGAGTTCTGTAACTGTAGGGGTGAAATCTATTAGCAAAGTGGACTAAACTGGTCAAGTTTGGTTTGGAATGTGTCGAGGGTCGGTGAGTACTTTCATCACTTAGTGGTGGCACACTGGCACATCCATCTGTATTCGCGGATGAGAATCTCATAAAAGATACTCACCTTGGCTCGGCTAGCCTGTGATCCCCAGCTATTCCCGAACTCCGAAAGTCAAAATATCTGCAAGGGTAAACCATTCTCAAGGATTAGGGATTTATTCTTCATCACCTCATCCCGCTTCCTAAACAGCTACAGCTCCCTGAAGAGAACCCGCTGAAGAGGAGGTGCCAAGCACAATTCGCACTCCGACTGCCCATTTCGAAGTACCAGGAACATTCACACCAAAATATGTGACGTATGATGAGCAAATAAACCAGCAGAGAGCCGCAGTGGGGCTCTGTCTAGTACCTATCAGAATAACAGCACCTATTGAAGTACCGACACCTAAGAAAACCCGGACAGTAATGTACCCATTGAGAAAACCACATCGACAAATGAGACAGAATGACGATCACCAGAATGTAATACCCAAAGAAGCTAAGAAGATGCTGAAGGACGACGAATGATGACATCATAAGAACCCGGAATGACTCACATATAGAAAATATAACGACCTGAGAATGATGACAAACGAGATTTAACACCATGAACAAGTGACATCCTAAGCCAAAAGTAAACCAATTGATGTCAGGATGTCAGAAACTTGTGCCATGAGCACGATGAAGATATTCAGTTAGATTAAACGTGTACACATGCAAAGTAACCGCAAGAAGCACAGAAATCATGAGACTTGCTTATGTTTAGTAGTAAGATAGATTCCGGAAAGCGCCTCCTGTACACATCTACCTCAAAGAAGCACTTTATGTAAGTAAACTTCCACTACGCACAAGAGAAGAAATAACCAAAGGTTACTAATGGTCTCAAGAGGAGAGCTTTGCAGCAAACAAATCGAGAATTAAAGACAGAGAGAAGCTCAGACGAGGGTAACCATGCCAAGAAGCCAAGGCCCTATCCGCTGAAATAGGCCAACAATGGATACAATTAATGAGAAGAAGAACAGAGTATCATGTTCAGAAAGGTCAAGATAAGCCACAGATGGCAGAGGACTGTCAGAATTAAATCAAATACACAAAATTGCATGATGGAAAGACCGATTTCTCGGTGTTGGTATCATGTGACTGAGCAAACAGAAGGGATGAGACTTTCACACCTACGCATGGACCCTTGCCATCCCCAGGCGCCTTAATGTTCCCAGACCAAGAAGCAGACTCGAGGCCAACCACAAAGAAATAATTGACACATGACCACTGAAGTGATGATTGATTGTAACTATAATTGAAGGTAAACTGGGGTGCAGACAAACTCCCTGCACCTGGCTGGCTATTCTGCCCACTGCTAAGCGCAAGTGGAAAAGTATGAGTGGGGTTCATGACAACCCAATCATAGTGGACCATGTAATCTAGGGTCCTATAGTTAGTAGAACCAATGAAACGTTGTACTTTTAGTGATGTTTACAGTAGCCATTTTAAAGGAAGTGCTTAATTGCCCCACCTGACATTGTCTATCCAATCCCCTCACCCCGTTACCATATACCGATATAGTACCTATATTAAAGTTACCTTCCTAGAACCAATCAAGTTGCATGCTCAGTTTTAAGAAATTACACGTCAGTGATGATGAGTTTTTTGGTATAAATGTTATGTTTTTTTCTGAAGTTAATTGGAGTTGAAGCGAGAAGGAAGATGGAGTGATTGCTGATATTCATGAACTCCCTGTTTTTTGTACTTGTCATTAAACGGACTCCCTTTGCCAAACTATTGAGTTGTCATTTTTGATTTGATGCGAGAGTATTAATCTGCATCCCCATCCATCTCAAGGATGCTGCTACTCATCTTAAAGTGCTGTTTGGAAACCCCCAGTCCTATGGACTTTCTGGGGTCCCTACTGCACACCACTTTTTGCTTTACGCACAACTGTGCGTTGTTAACGCACTGCTGTACTTTCAGCATAAGGCTCCTCTCTTCTTCGGCTGGACTGCATAAGCTAGGGATTGACTACGAAGAACTGCCTCATGCAATATATATGCTGAACCTGCCCCTTTCTATTGCAGGATGTGGTTAATTTCCCAACTTTCATCAGCATTAGGCTAAATGCATTTTGTATATGGGCGGCATAGTGAATAAGCATGTGTGGTAATTGTTTTCTTGGTATAAAATGTGTGGGGCGAGTCTCCTAGGATGATGTGGATGATGTGAATTGGAAATTGCACAAGATGGTCTGGCACATGCTAAAGGGGAATCCTTTTTAAGGCTTATATGTGGTGTTATATCTTTACTGTAACTGTGAGCAGTGATTGTGCAGAATTAACCTCACCTATTAAAGGTGCCGCCAGCAACAAACAGGGTCTTCAAACACTGGCAGCACTCGAACACTCAATTTGAAGAGTTATTAGAAATGCTAGAGAGGTTCAGAGAGGAGGCTTTTCATGAAGTGTTTACAGATGTGGTGCTCCTATCTGCAGTAGTAGCACTTGGATGAGCGACAGAGGTATTCCTAGGATCTTTTCTTTCTGATGCCATGCATCTGTTGCAGGGTTTCATCCACTTTATCCTGGGGTATGAATAGTGTATTTATTTGGTTGAAGACACACCAGCGTTTCAGAACTGAGAAAATAAAATAAAAAGATGTGGGATGAAACTTGGTAACATCAATTATGATAAAGCATTTGGTGAACGTCTCTTGGGATGACTTGTGTTGAAAATTGCATGAGATGGTCTGGACCATACTGTGCTGCAGTCTTTTTTGGCTGATATGTGATCTGATATGTTAATTGTAGTTAATTGTAGCTGTCAGTGATGGTTGTGCAAAATCAACCCCCACCCATTAAAGGTGCTGTTAGCAACAGGCTGAGTATTCAAACACTGGTAGCACTGGAGCACTGTATTTGAAGAGTTATTAGAAATGGTAGAGATGCTCAGAGAGGAGGCTTTTCATGAAGTGTCTACAGATGGGCTTTATGTCCTTCATTAACACTTGGATGAGGGAGAGGACTTTGCAGGATCTTTTTTTTCTTATGTAATGTATCTGCCGGAGGTCTTCATCCACTTTATCCTGGCGTACTAATAATGCTTTTATTTGGCTGTATTGATAAATTATTTGGTGCAAATCTTCTGGAATGACTGGATGATCTGTATTGGAAATTGCATGAGATGGTCTGGACCATATTGAGCTGCAGTCTTTTTGGACTTATATGTCGCCTTATATCTTTACTGTAGCTGTGAGCGCTGGTTGTGCATAATCAACTTAAACAGTGGTGCCAACTGCACAGACTTCTGTTTTACCAACTCCCGATCTTTTCATGATGCAAGCCATGTGTAGATGATGTCTTGAATGGGTAATCAAGGGAGTTTCTACATTTGAGGAATGGTAGGAGTTAATCGCTGAAAACCTGATTACCTGTAATTCTTATTCCTTTTAATTGGTAGTCTCCCCTTTTTTCTAAAAATAAAATAAACATATATACATATAAACATGTTTCTTTTTATTTTAATTCCCTTTGTTAGATGTTTTATTCTTATGTATTTTCCTCCCCTATTCCACCGCCCTCTTTCAGTCCCCCAAAATGGCCCTTTTAAGGGTCACCTTTTAAGTTACAAAAATAGATAAAATCGAACAGACTGCAAAAATATATTACAATATCTATTGTACATATGTACATCTGTAATGTCATCAGTGTTCTCATACAACATGCAATTAGTGATGTCATCAGTGATTTGATCTGTGCATCATTGTGGCCATAGGCTGTGCAACAGGGGGCGCAAAGTTAATGTGGCTTTATCTAAATTTCAGGGGTTTTGTTGCATTACATGCTCACCTTAACGTCCCTGCAACTAAAGTGTTTGGCTTAAACAAAAAATATATATAAAGGTATTTATATTCAATGAAAAAACTTTGTTAAAGGGAATGTTATGGTTAGGTTGCACTAATAAAAACCTATGAAATTCAATGAACAATCTTTCTTAAAGGGACATTAGAGTTACAATTATAACTGAAAAGCCTCTGAAATGTGCTAGTTATGGTAAGCTAAGCAATCATAACTAGCGCCACCACCATGCACTGCTAAGACTAACACTCAGGACATCAAAGATGATATCGCAAATGTAATTGATGACATCACTGATGAAAAGTCCCTACAAGGGGTTGTGTTTATATTGTTGGTAACAAGATGTTAGGGGTGATAGGGAGACCTATCAAGAACTATGTAATCTATTAAACAATGTACTCTTCTAAACAAACATTATATTGGAGTGTTGTTGTTAATACAGGAAGGTAATCATACATAAACATAGGCAGAAACATAGGCAATGGCTGTAGCATGCACCATAGAAGTACAGTATTTGCACCATGAGCTGAGACCAAACCCTAAGGAAAGTAGTTTAAGAACATACGAGAAGGTTAACGTCTATATATAAAGCAGCTTTTGAATTTTCATATTCTGACTGTCAGTAAACAAAAACAAGTGACCTAGATATGTGATGTCATCAGTGATGTCATCAATGACATTTGTGATATCATCTTTGATGTCCTGTGTGTTAGTCTTAGCACTGCACGGTGGTGGCCCGAGTTATGGTTGTTAAGCTTAACATAACTGGTAAATTTGTGAGGTTTTTCAGTTTTACTCGTAACCATAACGTCCCTTTAAGAAAGTGTTTTCATTGAATTTCATAGGTTTTGATTAGTGCAACTTAACCATAATGTTGCCTTTAACCACATTTTATCAGTGAATTTCATGGGTTTTTACCAGTGCATGCTAATTTTCTGCAATTGACTAATATCATACTTTCCCCAATATAGCCACATTTCTTTACAATTTACAAAGTTTCCCCTTAAAACTCTGCCATTTCCCACCTTCTACAATCATTTTTAACACTTCTATTTGTTTTTCGTAACTTTTTCTAGTTTTTTGCATCTGTCGATGTTTGCGAAAGTCTGACGTCATCGTGAACCTTCCAGACAGTGTCACGTGACCACGCGCTCGCGGGTAACATGATGACGTGTTTGTGAACGCGTCCCAACTTCGCAATCAGGTCTGTGTTTTCGCAAACCGTTCAGAACTGCACTTTATTCTGATCTAGGAACTTTTAAGCTCAAAAAGTATTCTTGCAGAGCTCCTATTCGTACTGATTATATATTAACACCCTAGTGCACAGCACATACTTGGAGGAATATTACAAAAACTGCTATTTATCTTATAAATGGCATCAGCTATTGCCATCCCTCCTCCCCAAGAGCCACCACCACCAACCGCAGCACCTACATAGCAAATAAACAACAGTACTTTCAAACACAATTAAAAGGACCAAGAAGATGGGGTAGAGAAAGCGCTCACCTCTAGCACCCAGAGAGAATCATGAGTGAAACAGTTCTTTACCACTGTTAGGAATGTACCAAAGGCTAAAGCTACACTGAGAGCAACATTGTACTCAGTCATGGACTACATGGACAGTACTCCTACGGGACCACCTCCATGCACCACCACACCCAATCCAACCACTACAAAGCTGTCAGAAAGGCTGTTCCTTTCTTAGCAAGTAGTAGGCTGTCTTTCTTCACCTCAGTCTTTCTCCACCTCATCTTCCTCAATCAGTACTATAACCACAAGGCCTACTTCTGTGGGACACAAAATCCCATCAGCTACTGTGCAAGCGTTAAAAGAGACTGTTGATCCATATCTTTCTAAGACAACAATACTCTGTATGTACTGCAACACACCACTCTGCAGGGGGACCAATTTCAAAGTGCTTTTGAAGTTGTAATCAAAGAGCATGAGAAATACTGCCCCCTACCTTAGCTGTAACACATGTGCAACATCTTCCCCAGTCCACCTGCCTCCCACCCCCATATTAGTACTTGGCACCTCTTTCCTCATTTCCCGTTGTAGGAAGGAAAATCTTTTTAAAAGATGGCCACCATGGAAAGGAAAGGCAGAGCTCTGTACAGAGCCCCTCTTCCCTTTCCATGGAAGCCTACAGAAGGTGAAGAGAGAACCCTATGACCATGTTACCACAAGCACATGTTCGTCCCTTTCAAATCCATCCCAATTTCAAAAACATTTACCACAGAGCTGGTCCAAGGTGGACATGACCACTTTATCCCCAATGGTTGTCCCTCATGGTCATGGCCAGTAGCTAGATTGTCAGGGTCATGACCTTATGTCATGACCCGGACAATCTGGACACTGCCCATGGCCACAGGCTTTACCTCAGTCACCAAAGGTATATCACTATTTTTTGTACCTAAATTATGATACTTGTCAAAAAATAGAACATAGGCACATTTGCAAACCATGCTTTAAGGTCCTTGCCAATGCTCCTTACACGAGTTTGCTTGAAATCCGCCCATGTTTTATTTTTTTCAAAAGTGTCAAAATGTATGTATATACAATAGTCATATAACTTAGCCTCCACTTGACAAAATCCATTCAGTCTTTACACAAACCTTGAAGGTTGGGTCTACACTCTTTCTCAAAACCTTTGTCCACATTTGTCACACGCCAACAAAGTTATAGCGCATCTAAAAATGTTGCGACCCCCCCTCTAAATATCTTGAGAAAATCCCACCAAACTTTAGAGAAACATGTAAATCTCGATATAAAATCTGTGTGCAAACTTTTGTATAGATTTGTCAAATAACACCACATTTATAAGCCTTTGCATTACTTTGGGACCCCCCCTCTAATTTTGCCGCCTCTTGACAGAATCCCACCAAACTTTGCAATACCATTCAGAATTCATGCAGTTTCATTGAGTGGCGCCAAAGTTATAAGCCACCCAAAAACTGCTTTTCACCAACGCTGTAATGCAGAAATAGGCACAGATGTCCCAGGACATCTGAAGTATCAGCGGACACCACAGGACTGCCCCAGGACATCTGGAGTGTTTGTGGACTGTCGGGGATGAAACAACCCGTTTTTTGGCTTCTTATGGCCATATCCCATCCCATCCTCATCACCCCCAGAGATGGTCTCTTGAGTTTGACAAGTGAAATGTTGTGTTTGTATATTTTCTCTCTACCGCTGTGACACCAGCAAAAGTCTGAGAATCCAACATGGTGGGCATTTCAAGAAAACGGATGCATGTCACACTTTTCCCCATCCAATCGGTGGGCGCAGACCGAACCCAGATATCACAATTTTTTTTTTTCTTTTTAGCCTATTTTAAAGAAAGCTACTGGACAGATTCACACCAAATTTACAAAAGCACGCTTTCGGAACCAAGAGGCCGCTCCTGCCGCACTTTTGGTGAAAATCTGTCCAGCGGTTTGGGCTGTAGGCGTGAGCAAAGTTTTTTCTTTTATGTAGATGGAAAAGAAAAAATGTTGGGCCCCCTTTATAACTTTGCCCCCCCTTGACGAAACCTCATCAAAGTTACCAAATTCAGAGCAAGCCATACACTTTGTTTGCAAAGTTTGCTGAGGATTCGTCCAGGCAGAGCAAAGTTATAAGCGGCCCAAAAAGTGCTCAGCCTAGGGGATGAGCATCTGAACCATAACTACAGGGCCGCTACCGCAGGCCCTGTGATATATTATTCTTATAGTGGTTGGTTACGTGTTGTATGATAAATAACAACAACAAGCACAATGAAGCATCTGAGGGACTGTCTGCCAAAACAGTGTTTCAGTTTGTCTGTGTACCTACGCATACTCATCATAATGTGTCAAAATGCATGAAGGCCTTTCCACACTCAAAGAACATAATATGTTAAGATGCACAACGACCTCCTAACAAAAGAGCACTTGCATGTGCCCATCTGCGATGCCCACATGCGCCTTTGAAATCATGTTGCAATCTGATGAAATATGAACCCTGGGTTTGCTGCATCTGCACCCTTGATTGCACGTTCCATACCTAAGTGGGAGAGTGTTTGCAAGTGCAAGTCCAGCCCTGTCTCTCCAATACTGCTTGGAACATGCGCAGGCGAAAGCCTAAAGCACAGAGGTGTAATTCCTGAATCTTCAGAGTCCGCCTTTGCTTGGCACCTGAGTGGCATGCTCTGATGATCACCCTAATACATGTGTATGCCTCGGTTAGTGGTAGAAATGCATTTCTTTCACTATTGGAATTCTGCATAATGGGCCCTTTTGTGACTGTCACGGTGCATTGGGCTGCAAGGATGGGAGGACCTTGTCATTGTTCTGTCAACAGATGCAGTGACTCCACGCACACGAAGCTGGCTGGTGCCCGAGGACTTTAAACGTGTCGAATGCACAGCAAATACTTAAGTATCCATGGGGGTTGGCTGGGCAGTGTTGCCCCACCCATGCACCCTTCTGAAAATGTGCAGGTCCTCTTTTTGAATTAAGTGGCCTTTCCTTGTCACCTTTATCATTGCCTCGTGCAAGTTTCGTACTGCACGGTAAGCACCTTGTTCTGGGATTTTGGGTCACTATTCGGTATAGGTGCTGACTTTTTATATACACCGCATGACAATGTTTTCATTTGTATTCATACAAGCAAGCACAATGAGAGTGTTGGGGCTGTGAGAACCACCTGTAGGGGGCGACACGCATGGTGGGTAGCCACCTGACATCAACGCATCCATGGCAGTAGCTTTGAGCGACTTTACAGGTGGAGGACAGGCAGGCCTTGCTTGGGGCTCACAGCCTACAGAGACGTGTTAATTAGGGCTGTCAAAAAGTTAGATGCACGCCGGGCTTGCCTCTCAAGGGATGAGGGGATTGAGGCAAATCCATCCACAAGTTAAGGCCTCACATGTATGTTTAATGGTGTGGGGCTGTGATTGATACCGCACTCTCCTGACATGCCATTGCCTTGAGATTCCGAAAAAGAGAAGGGGCAGTACGTTAGTGGGGAAAGAGGGAAAATGCAAGATAGTTGTGCTGCTGCGTTGATGTGTGCAGACCGCAAGCACCCTGAGCTCTGCATGCAAAGCAGATTCTCAGTGTTCTGTGTTGGGAGCATGGAGGCATGTGCTTCCAAAGGAGAGCCCCATGTTTATTAGGATGCTTTGCTATGTAAGTTGTCAGTAGAGGTGTTGTGTTGTGGAATGGGTGTCCATTGCCATGTGTTGATGGTGTAGCATGTGCAGTGGAGTAACTTTGCTGGAAATGTTGGGAGGGACAGGAGAGGGATGGAGGGAGGGAGGGTGGTGGCTCTTAGGGATCGTTTTAGCCAAATTGTTAGATACAATTTGGTTGAATGGTAGATTTGACTGAATTTTGTCACCGCCATTAGTTCGAAGCCGAAGATAGCGAACATGAAGAGCTCGAGTTGCAGGGTTTGTCCCTCACTCCCCATGTTTGGTATTTTTGACTTCGGCAGTTGCGGGGGTGACCCCTGCTTCCTCAGCATTTGTGGCAGGGGACCCAAGAAAAAAAGAAGAAAAAGGGACCCTTCAGCGAAAGATCCGACCTGCATTAGATGGATGGATCTGAAACTGCAGGGTACAAGAGAGGCGGCGGATGGTGAAAAGGTAAGTAAGGGGGGTTTGTGGGTGTACTGGAGGTTTGGGGGACAGGGGTTTGGTTTTTTGTACTGAGGTAAAAACGTATTTGCAGCGAAAATGACTATGGTCAATTTCGCTGTGATTTTATACCTCGTTCAAACAACCTAAATCCCTGAGGGATAACACTAGACTACTACACCACAACACAAGAGTCCATTGCTGACGCTCTGTTATAACTTTCATAAGACTGGTGGCCTATTTTTAAAATTCAATTGGTCCCCCACACATCTCCAGCCGGCCTGCCATGCACCCAGTGACACAACATAACATTCACAAACTTAATTCCAATAGAACATACAAACAATGCATTATTTATCATTCATTCAGACACAAAAGTCAACACACATATGCTTGCATACACTCTCACTCACACACAAATGCACCCAGCACCCCCTTGACATACACTGTGTGCACACAACATGTATATGTACATATACAATAACACATTGAAACAGTGGCACAACGTCCATTGAGCAGACCAGACTTTATCACCCTCTGCTCCCTGAAATTCTGGGCTAAGTTGACTTGACCCAGCTGAACTATAATGTCATGGCCAAAAAGGAACAGATTCACTGGAATGTCAGCAATTCCCTTGATTTTTCCTTTCATTAAAAAGGCAGAAGCCATCGGTTAATGCAGTGCAGTGGGTGACCAAGTTAACTTGGTATCAATGTTTAAATGCCATATATCTCCAAACCTGCGTTGTGCACAGCACCTTATATGTGTACGTGCTAATAGATTTATTCTACAAGATTCTGACTGATTAAAATAAAGGAATGGTTTCCTGTGTTCAAATTGCTCCAAGCAGTGGAATACCAAGCGAGAGAGGCAGGGGGTCAAGCTGTCCTCACGGCTCTTTTAAGAGCCAGACCAGGACATTTTTCATTGGGACAACTCTCGCATTCAGCACATCAAAGAGGGCGCCCAACGGTAAAGGTGTCCTGCTGGCAGCACAATGTGTGCTGAGCAATCCCTGCTTAGCAGGCACATTGTCCTGGCAGCAGGACACCTTACTCGTTCCAAATGGTAGAGGTGTCCAACTGCCAGGACAATGGGCCTCATTCCGAGTACGGCGCTAACCAATGGCGTTATTAACGCCTTGGTTGACGCCGTACCCGGAACGGCAGCGCCTTGGTGGATGGCGGAATCACCGCCCCATTCCAAGGTTGGCGGGGCGGTGATTCCCCATTCACCAAGGCTCTTCCCCATTCCCAAATGAGCCCCCATAGGGCTCAATGGGAATGGGGAAGATGCAAATAACGGTGACCGTTCATTACGGTCACCGTTATTGGCTTGGGGGCCCCTTTGCGCCCTCGACTTTAACACCTGCTCAAAGCAGGCGTTAAAGGCGAGGGCGCAGAGGGAACTCGGAGTATGGCGGTAAGGGAATACCGCCACCGGTCTCGTTACCGGTGGCCGCTATTCCTTACCGCCATACTCGGAATGAGGCCCAATGTCCCAAGGAGCTCCGGGCATTAGAGGGTCCTCACGTTGCTCTTTATCAACAGAGAATTACAATGTGAGTGATTAGGCGGTGATGGGAGGGAGGGGGGTACTATTAGCAGGGGCTTTTGTCCCTTTAGAAATGTGAATGGGAGGGATTGAGCAGAAGTGAGAAGGGTGCATAATGTTGAATGCTTTATGAAAGAATGACTATGGCTTTAAAACCCAAGGGGATTTGTTAGGCTCACATTAATCTACACGATGCTATTGTGACTTTGCATGCAGAATAGGGAGAATACATCTAAAGCCATACTCCCATTGCTCAACATATTTCTGTGACAGTGTGTATAGTATATGGTTAGTTTACTATGAAAGGCTAGTTTATTATGTAATGTGGTTTGCTTCCAAGGCTTTGCTATAAATAATTATTAAAGCACATGAAATGTAAAGCAAAACCTTAATAAATATCTATATCAACTAAACCTGGAAAGATGTGCACGGTTGCTTAAATTGTCCACATCCCATTTTCACCATTTAACCAAGTGTGTGATCCTGAGCAAACCACTTAATCACATTGTGCCTTATCTGCAGCTCTGCAAGTGACTCTGATTCACTTTAAAGCTTATGTTAATGTATCATGGTATTATAATGGAAAAGCCTAATGACTATAGGGTTTCTCCACATATAACAAAAGTGCAATTTAGGTACTTTGCACGACAAAGTTATTTGTCACTTGGCTTATTTATGGCAACCTATTCTAAAGTCACTTTCATGGTGCCTCCAAGTATCAAAGACTGATGAGGCGCCTTGCAATTTCCTTTTCTGTGAAGTCACTTTTGTTGGTGCAATCCATATAATATTTAGGAAGTGTGCATGTAATTTGCCTTATAGGGCTTGGACAGAGCTCTAATAGATGAGTTTCCTGCACCTGGAATGGTCCTGCAGTTTTATTTGTGTTCTTGTGTGTTAAAATGCCATCTTCCACTAATGTTACCAAAAAAGTAGATTGGGGCAGGGGTGGGCGGTTTGGGGGCGCAAATGAGACCATGTGGAATTCCACACACTGTATTTCGTTGCTCACCCCTTCCTCCCCACTCTTACAATGCTGGATACTCCCCTGCTTAGTTTGGTAAGTGAAGATGTATGTGGTGACCTTTAACCTGAACCATGACACACATTTAGTAATTTGCACCAAATCGTTCTGAAAAAGTGTCTGAAAAACTCCAAATACTTTTTGGTAGTTTGGTGAAGATTATTTTTGGCGGCAGGAGGAAAAGTTATACAGGGCTCCTAAAAGTGTGCTTTTAACACAAAATCCCATACAGTTCCTTCTGTGTAACTAGAGCAAAAACTGTTTAAAAAAAAGTTCACCATGTTTGGAACGCGTATAGCACTCAAATTAATTTAACAGAATTTGCAGAGTATGACAGTTTTGGGTCACTGGTTTTCTCAGCTTGACTCTTTCCACTCTACTCGGGGAGGGCGCACCTTCCGCCAACTTTATTTTGAAATTAGGATGGTGGTGCTTTAGTAGTATCTGGAAAGTGACATTGCAGAGCTGTGGCTTGCCATAGAGAATGCACCAATTGTTATTGTTAGTGTGTCCTTATACCTGGGACCTTAATGTGTACTGTTAGCTCTGCTCACATTGTCCAAATGTGATACGCGCCCTCATTTGGGTCAGCCTGCAGCCCAGCCCCCCAACAAACATACACAAAAACCATTTTATTTACATGTTTTTAAAGTACCTCTGCTCTGTTTTCATATGCCGCCCGGGCCACGTCTCTTGTTACACCGACCTAACATCTTTGTACTCACACACCTCCAGACAGAAACCAGCAAGCTGAATGAGCTTCCTAGTTCCTGTCTGTTCCTGTCTGTGTGTCGCACGAACACAAAGCCGGAAAGTGATTCTCTGCACTGCGGCCCCTGGGAGTGCTGCTGCTAGCATGGCAGCACAGGTGCCAGTCCCTGCAACACCCAGTTCAGCCCCCTGGCTGCTGACTTTGAATCAGGCCAGCCAGGGTGAGGGACTGAGCCATGAAGGGCATCCCGCCCCTGAATGTGCTGCAGTGCGGCTGCCTGGCATCTCAACATTATGTAATGAGACAGCGCAAGCCTTCCTGGGCACCCCAGCTGGGCTTGCGCTGTCCAATTATATAATTGATGATTGCGGCCCCCCTGCCCTCCCTCCAAAAGTTGGGGGGACAAAAAGGCATGCCACAGAAGTTGGGGGGGACAAAACCCCCTGCCCCCCCCATAATTACGCCCATGAGCATGTGTGCAATTTGTGTGTTAGTAGGTACAATTTGGGCACGTTAGTTCAGGGAGCAGTCCGAGGCTTTGATGGGCAGTGTTGGGAGGGGCACAGACCATATCATAGAAGATCATAGGTTTGTACAGCGAGACATAAACGACCATAAAAGGCATAGCGACGCACTTTAAGTTATAGAAATGCACGAACAAGACCTACCACACATCCTGCTGTCCTTCCTATGCCCCGACGAGGGAGCTTTGAAGAGGAGTCAAGGGCAGTCTGGAGACTCCGCTCATTACCATAAGAGAAGTGCTAAGGGTTATCGGAGGAATACATGATTGGTTCACAGAAAGGGTTCAAAATGTGCCCATTTCACCTTCCTTAATAAGTTGGTTGGAAGGGTGAGCACCTTGTCAAACCTTCCTCTAACTTACTGAGGTGCTGTGCTCAATGCCAGCTGCAGAATTTCACCACTATATCCCGCAAATAGGTGAGGGGCCAGAATCCCTTTTAACTTCTCCCAGAAGTCCACCCATGTGTCCATCACAAGCCTTAAACTCCTCTCACACCTCGACATTCACAAATGAAATGACCACCTTCCCTCTCACCTGGACATGAGGTCGCGAAACGTAACTTCATTTTCAGAATGGTGGCAAAACCCTGTAGGCGGGTCCTTCTCAACGGTACGAGGAGCAGAAAGGATACAAGGTGGAGTGTGGGTCCTTCAAAGTGTCTCTGGTGCTGAGTGCACACCTTTTATCCTAAATGGAGTGTGGTGCTTCAGGAATGTGAAGAGAGGCCAGCAGACTGCGGATGAAGGGGGATTAAAACAGGAAGGAAGGGATGGACAATCCAAAAACCTTGAATTCATAGTATCTAAGGTCCCTTAGTCTGTACTGAGCGTTGCCAGAGGTCATGGCCTGTATTTTTGACGGAAAAAAAGATAAAACCAAGGACTGTTTCTCTTTAGTCAGTGAGATCAATGCAAAACATTTCTATTGCCAACACAGCCAGTGAGTTAAGTTACACAAACACACAGAGTCCCATTAAACACGATATTACAAAACAAGAAAATGTAGGTGCACTAAAACCTAGGGATTCGGCAATATTCCTGCTTTCAGTTAAAATAATCTCAACAATTCAAACATTAAACATTTACGAATTGAAAATGCATATATTGTGGCAAGCCATAATTTTAGCTATAAACACTGGTCACTCGTTTCTGCAATTCTTGCAATACAAAATACCACCTTAAGAATAGAAATCACTCCCTAAAAGAATCATTTGAATGGCAACTTCAACCCATAGTGAGTGCAATACTTCCACTTCAGATTCTTATCTGCAGCCCGGGCTAGATGTGTGCTATATATAACCAGGTGGTCACAAGCAAATTTGGCCATTATCCACCTTCTAAAACATGTGTTTTCGAAAGCTTCTATGTGTGAGAGGTGACTATTACGTAGCCCTTTCTGTCTGTAGTGATGGAAATTACTATTGTTGGCTCTTCAGTGGGAAGTTGCAATCCACTGCAATCTGTTGGAATAGTTCTGCCATTTTAGAGACGAAAGGGTGTGAACATGTCCCATGCCACCACCAAGACATCCCTCTCTCTTTCAACCCTTTCTTCAACATTTCCACCTGCACACAACATGCAGATGGATTTACTGCTGGCATGTTCTTACCCTCCCACACCTCTTCTTACTGCAATGACCTTACATCATACCTCTGCTGCGCTGCATGCATAAGTTCCCTGCTTCTGTGTTCTTCTACAACTCGCATACCCCCAAACTGCCTGGTCTTCCCAATCTCCTTCTCAGTCGCTCTCTATTGCCACTCTCTTCCACTCCCTCTTTCTATCTTCACCACACACCCTTTGCCCCTCCTAAACCACAAGGTAATGATGTCAACACGAGCCGTCCTTTACAGTACCCACCCCCTCCTACATTCTTTGTATGTATGATACCCCTTCTGTTACCCAGCAATGGTATCCTGCTTGGCCACTCTGCCTCTTCATGCCTACCGCCCAATCCACAATGTGTGCATGGCCTCATACCTAGCATACACAGCTCGCCCCGCCACCACCCAAGCCTCTCGGCCTCTCCTGAATTTAATTTCGATTCCTTTAGCACCCTTTTCTGCATTAGTGTGTGTCATGTATGCCTCCAAAACAATGTTGATGTATCCATTCCTCTATATTTTTTTGGGGCCTGGGTCACATGCTGACCAACTACATAAACAAATGTTGCAGGTCCCCTCAATGGAGTAGACGGGATACGACGAATAAACATGATTGCATTGGAAACCACCCCCTAAGCCCTCTCTATATCTATGTACATGTCCACAAGGGCAATGTGATACTCCTTCTAAGTAACAGAGAGATCGGTTTCCATATTTGCCCATGTGTGTTTGACACCTATGCACACGTTCACCACGGAATCTCTCCATCTATTGGGAGTCATGGATAAAAGATAACCAGTTGATATGGAGAGACCATTCTGGCTCAGCACCTTAACATTGACTATAAGTCATGATCTGTACATTTCTATTTACCTCTCTATAGCATAACAATCTGTCTTACATTGGTTTCAAATTATCTGATGAATGCGATCACTGCTGTTTGTTTTTTTTCCAGAATGAAGCGAGGTCGACTGACAGTGACAATTGATAGCCAAGTTCTTCAACTACAACAGACCATGAAGAAACAGAAGACTGGGCTTCACCTGTCCCTGTTGAGCGATGCTGACCTCCAGGACTCGTGGATGGACTGGGGCAACCTGCCACATCATGTTGTCCTCCAAATATTCCAGTACTTGTCCTTGGTGGACCGAGCTCGCGCATCGTCGGTGTGTCGCCGATGGAACGAAGTCTTTCATATCCCTGACCTCTGGCGGAAATTTGAATTTGAACTTAACCAGCCAGCTACGTCATACCTGAAGTCCACTCATCCTGATCTCATTCAGCAAATTATAAAAAGACATGCCAAGCACCTGCAGTATGTAAGCTTCAAGGTAAGGGTGGGAATCACAAAAACCTGGGTGCTCAGTGCACATTTCCCTTTTGTGGCATATCCACCTTAAAATGAAAATGTAATGTTGCACATGCAAATACAAACAATTTGAGTGTGCCAAATTTAAATACAGTGGGCCTAATTCACAGAACGTTTAGCACGGAGCAAAGTGGCTATGCACTGCAAAAGTACACTTTGCACCAGGCCTAATTCACAGAGTGGGGCAAAAGACTATGCACTGCAAAAGTACTCTTTTCACTGCGCTAAATCGGCCTAATTCACAAAAAAACACTAATTCCACTCAGGCGTTCTGTGAATTACCCCATTATCGCTATCATTATTTTTTTTTACTATATTCCGAAAATATTTATTTCCAAATTGCTAGATAATTCAATTGAAAATGGTCTAATAAGCATTGCACAATACATGAATATACTAATTAATTAAACATATAACATTACCCTTTTATTTTAAACCGAGATGTTAATTACATGGACAATACAATTAACAAGTCCAGCTTACACTTACATGTCCATGACCGTATCTTGGCATTGTCATACCTTTCTGGCTCGGGAGTAAAACAAAGGCATTGGAATCCAGATTACAGTGCCTTTTTACTCCACGACCAGAAAAGATTGTTAAGGTCATCCGCCATGGACATGCATGGCAGCCAACATTATTGCAAAGTCAGAGACTCTTGCAGTTGCAGCATGGAGCAGGGGAAACATGCAGAGCAGATTACATGCTCAATGCCTCTGCTCCATGCAGGACATTCATCTAAAATGGCCCAGAGCATATAAAAAGGTAGGGAGGGGGCTGTTTTATCATCCATGCTATTTAGTGACCAAATAAAACACGATCAAGCATGGGTGAGGGTGTGATCTACAACAGATGGTGGGTGGTCTTCATGTTTAGATTGCGTAAGCCACATTATATCGAAACATTGGTGACTTCTCTACAAGACTGGATTAGCAAAGTGAGCAAGATAAGTCCTATTTTTTTGTGCAGTGGGCTCTGTGGATGTGGCCAAAAATGCTGAGATCAACATACAAAATCCACAAGTAGCTACCCAACTTTTATACAACTAGACCATGGATGTAGCCCTAATGTCCGTTCTGTACGTCTATGTTAGTTACATTCAATAGTAGTAAGGTGGGTCAGTCAAAAACACATATCACTTTCATTGTGATACCATTATAGAAAGTACATAAAAAGATAAAAATAAACTTTTGTCCATACCTGCCACACTTTGAAGTAAAGGCCCAGGTAGGATATGTTGCAACACATTGTACAGGCACCAAATATCCCTGTAGAGACACACCCATTTTTTAACTTTAATTTCTTTGCTTTTAGATGTTCCACCCTAGGGAAACATCAATGACACTACTCAGACAACGTCACCAGTCCTGAAGACAGCACTAGCACAATAACTTTTTACTATATGCCAGAAACACCATCCAGTGTCGACTAGATAGATGTTTGGTCACCATGACCTCGTTCTAAGTCACTGTGTATACTAACCCACACTGTTAAGAAATAAGGCACCCTCGAAGTAACAGAAAGTTACAGTGTTAGCCCTGCGAGGATATTTTTAAATCACATGAACAAATAAAATTTGTTGATGTGTTACATGCAAATTGGGTGCTGTTCTGATATGTACCCGTCGTAAGTCACGATGTGTTAAATGTGTGTTGCATCTACCGCCGGCCAGTGGTAGACAGGTGGGGTAGTCTTACAGTGACATGTACACAATCTTCTCCTTGCTACTGGTTACTCGTCTTTGACTGTAAATCTAAACCTGAAATATGGGTATGACAAATTAATATCCATTAACAGAATAAAATGTGCACGCAGCTTGATATCTCTGTGCGTGCAGCGTGACAGGCGGGACGGGACGCACATGGATTGCCAAGCAATCTGCCTGCTTAGTGCAGGTGGATAAGAAAGGCAGATTCCATACAAATCCAAAGCATCTCCAAGGTGGACCAGAATGTGGTTGGGTTTTTCTGATGGAGGAGGCGTGAGGGTGCGATTTGGAATTCGACATTTCTATCCGTGCCCTAAAGCCATCATAGAAGTCAACCAAAATCGCACGCTGCATCGCAAACCTGCATAACAAGTGCTTGGCAAGTTTCTAAGCATCGTGAATGAACTCTTTAGAGTTGAACATGAAGAGGCAACCACAACCATGTTTACAGAACAACCAACCCAGAAATCATTACATGTCATTTGGCTTTATATATTGATAGTCTCGGGAGGATAGCTCAGGGGCAACGCGCTCGTCTTGGGCTCGTCTTGGAAACAAGATGACACGGAGCATCACAGGTGCGATCCCCAGGTCTGCTGAGGTTTGAAACCTCTGGGTATTAAGAGTGTTATAAATAACCCATTACAATTACAATTGTAGGTAGCCTAACACCTGTGCATGTGGTCTCCAGGCATGGCATTGCACAGGGTGTTGTTTGCCTTCATTTTTGGAGTGAGGATGATAACACCAGAACTGCACATGGTATGAGGCTGCCTCCAACTTGAAACACTTGTGTATGGGCGCATAATAAATAATCAATCAATCAACTGAAATAAAAGGAGGGACAAGTCGATGACAAGACTCTAGACGTGCATGCATGAATGCACGTGTGAAGGAAACAAGTGCATTCCGACACTTTTATGAAATCAAGTGAAACCCATTACTAAGCATGAATTGCTTGCTAATAATGCCATTCACCACTTTCCAAATATAAGAAAAAGCTCGTGTAAACCGAAAGCCTGGCTGCAAATGTAAGAGTTTGCATATACTATGTAAGGTATATAAATAGAATGTGACACATTGAAGCACTCATTTAGGGCACAGAAACTAGTGTGCAGTGATGTGCAGGTACCAATTGTTACAGCTAACCTCGTGCTATAACTTAACATTGCCACTCTATTTAGTTCCTGATTACGTCGTATAGAACATCACAGCTTCAAAGATGGTCCTATTTGATAAATAGTGAAAGTGGTTTTACACTGCCCTCTAGTGGTCAAAGCATATATGTCGATTGGAAAATAAAAGTGTCTCTCTCAAAGGGTTATTTTTATCAGAAATGATAAATGGATGCAGGGGACTGACAACGTAGGAACTTATTTGCTGGTGGGACCCCTGCATGCAATGTTAAATATTCACAGTACTGGGGGAGGGGTCTGGGGGGGGAGTACAGGGAGACAAACTCGCACTTGCTCTTTTATTATCCAGCATGTTGAACAAACAATGAATGCCTGTAAATGATGCTTTGAAGGCAGCATTTGGTAGTAGATTTGTATAGAATCCACTTGGTCTTGGGCAGGTGCAAAAGCAAGCTGATTTCATAGACATCCATTTGTTTTTTGACAGCATGAAAATCTCATGCAGGCGTAAAGCGAAACACACTGACAAGACAGGGTAGGGCAGCACATCGGAGAGCTTATCCCCACTCCTTGACCCCACCTCACCTTCAGAGTGCCGGAAAGTGGGGCAGAGAGGTCAATCAAGACATACAAGCATTATGCTCTGCTCTACACTCTGATTTAACACTCGGTCCCATTTAAAATGACCGTGACAGTGTTCTTGCGTAGAAGAAACAAAAATGTACAATTAACACATCGGAATACAATACAAAATGCAAATCCTTATGTGTCTCTCGTGTTTGTGATCTGTCCAAAGACACCTTTGCAAAGATACAAACATTGTCAAGAGAAACAAAGGCACAGAGAGTGTGTGAGAACAATATGACAATTTAATTACTGAAGAAAGGCAGAATGAAATGAATGAGAACACAGATAGGCCACAAACAGACACATCTGATATATTGAAAGCATGAATGCAAAAACCCGACCTCCCCAACAACTTGCATGTGTGCTTGATAGAATTCCTAGCCTACCATTGAATGCCCATAAGGTGGGCCACCCCACCTCCCCCCACCCCCCATACTGAGCAAGAGAGCTAACAGAACATGCACCTCTGTATTTCCTAGGTATTCTCGGGGAATTTCCTCATCATTTCAATAGGAACGTGTGGAGATCGTGTATGCCAGGATTTCTAGAGCACAGACACTCTGGGCCTGCTCTACAAACGCCTTCTTCAATGGGAAAACCCTGTTGAAAAAGGGTTTGTAAATCAGATCCATAGTATTTCATAACAGTTGCTATGGTATTGCAGTGCATGTATTGAAGCCAGAGGTGCAATTTAGAGCAGCACTGATGTACAGAGTAGACATTACAGAAGGTGGAAGCAGGGCCAGAAAGGGGTGCATTTACACTGGTAGCAAACGTAGAAAGGATGGGGAAGACCTGGTGTTGAAGGGGTGCTATTAAGAAACACAGATCAGGGACAGGCACTAAGCACAGGGCCGGTGCCATATTTCCTTATAACGTTTACAGTGGGATGTTAGCAAAGAGTTGAGCGGGGTGGTCATTCGCAGGAGGGACGGGTGGGTGAGGGGGACTCTTACTCAAAAGTAAAAAGAGCGTGAGCCTTGTCCACGTCAGCTTGAGCCTGGAAAATAACTACCTGCTGGGATGTAAATTAAGAGAATGAAACGTGATAGCAACCAACATGTTATCTCTAGACAAGCCTTGTTTGGAAGTGTATCCCGTGAGAAATTCTAATACAAATATTCTGTTGGTTTCCTTGATTCTGTGAGGAGCGTTGTAGGGCATATCGGGGGGGTGGGAGGGGCTCTGCTTGCATCTTATTCCCAGCACGTGCTTTTTAATTCCATTCATTATATGGGGACATTACTATGTATATTTGTTTAATTGATGTGCCCACTGCTGGTTAATCTTGACCATGTAAAATGAAAGCCACTACATTTGCTACATGAATATAATATTTCATAATATCTGGCCAATGTTGGTAGGGCAGGGCATGACACCCTGTATGCTGAAAGTGCACTCTTACCTTTGTGATTATGAAAGCTAGCACACAAAAACATGACCACAAAGGGTTTATTTTAATGGCATCCTTGCATCCTTGCAGGTTGACAGTTGCACGGAATCTGCTGAAGCAGCCTGCGACATCCTGTCACAGTTGGTGAATTGCTCCATCAGAACCCTGGGTCTTATTTCAACAGCACGGCCAAGTTTCATGAATGTTTCCAAGGTCAGTGGTCAAGGCAATCAGTAAAGTGTTTTGTAAAGACATGTGTCCCACTGCATGGCCAATATTTCTACTTAAATCACCCTAAACGCAGAGAAACATTAAATATTGTCGAGTGCCGTAGGGCATACTTGTTGCCCATTTTGTATTGCAACTGAAACAATTACTAATGAAAGCAAAACAGTTGAGCATATAAAACAAAATACATTATCTTGCCACAATGGGAAACAATACAAGCCACAATGGGATGTCATGTATGATGTGATTAGCAATGTCACCAGTGATGGCATCAGTGATGTAATTTCTGATGTCATCATTCTGGTCATATGCTGCGCAACAGGCGGCAGAAATTTAAGGTGGCTTTGCCTGAAATGTCTGCCAACGTCAGGGTTTTTTTTGCATGAAAGTTTCATCTTAACGTCCCTGCAACTAACGTTTTTTCCCTGAATTGCAAAGGTTTTATCAAAAATTGTACCCTGCGCGCTGCAAATTCAGAGAAATCTTTGCTCCGATTGGAGCTTTTCCGAGCCTTACCTTTCTGTAAGCATGATCGCCTTGCAGTGTACTTCTCACGCCGCTCTCTAGCCCGACATGGAAAGGGAGAACGGGCTATGTGTAGTCCCTTCTCCTTGTTCCATGGCGTCCTTTCTTTTTGTTTATGTTTTTTTCATTTGTTTTAACGGCCACCATGGAAAGGGAGAAGGGACAATGTATAGTCCCTTCTCCCTTTCCATGGCAGTAATTTTCTTTGTTTACCAGGGCTGACATGGAAAGGAAAATTGACTATGTTTCCCAGTCCACTGTGGCCATTTAAAAAAAAAAAAACAGCATTAATACCCCGGTTTAACGGGCCGGGGTAGAAATGGCAATAAGCCCTGTGTCATGTAATGACCCTACGGGCCTTGGGGGCATTACCTGATGCAATAATGCCCCACGGCTCATTGCCTAATTAGTGGCAAAATAAAGTGCTGCTGTTTTGGGGCTGTATTGCTACCTGCAGGATTGTTTTTGGTCCTCCCCTGCGTTGCCCCGTCCCTGAACGAAGAGGAAGGGAGGGGGAGATATAATTTCCCAACACAACCCTTGCAGTGAAGCCCGATTGGCAAAGTCCAGTGCTGCTGTTTCCGGGCTGTATTGTTACCTATAGGATTGTTCCCGGTGCTCCCCTCTGTTGCCCTGCCCCCTGGACGAAGAGGAAGGGAGGGGAAGATAATACCTCCCAGCACAACCATTGCGGCGAAGTACGACTGGCAAAGTCCAGTCCTACTGTTTTCGGGCTGAATTGTTACCTGCAGGATTGTTCCCGGTGCTCACCTGTGTTGCACTGCCCCTGGAGGAAAAGGAAGGGAGGAGGAGATATAATCTCCCTGCACAACCCTTGCGGTGAAGCCCGACTGGCAAAGTCCTGCGCTGATGTTTTCTGGATGTTGGGGAGGCTGTGTGGGGGCTGAGTGAATACCTGGCTGTCTGATCGTCTGCTGAGCCAGCAAAGAACGACAGGAATTGCACGCATAAACAGTAAAGTGAAGTGAAGGAGCCAAGCCTCCATGCAGTAAGTTACAATCCCCAATCCTGCAGCTGATCCTGTGCGAGCAGCCAGGCCACTGGGAGTGTGTGAGCAAGGGGACTGTAAGGCAGGGATAACTGCATGGGGGAACATCTATTTGATCTTGCTGAAACACAAATTATTTAACTGTCTACCTGTGCGCAGTGACAGGATTTATTTCTGGAAAGTGCAAACCCTAACTTGTTAAAAGGGATTCAGATACTTAGACATTGACTGTGAATGTTATAATATGACAAGGCTCTGCTTGGGAGCTGTGTAGTTAGTTAAAATTCCGGTCCTGGTGAAGGCCGTTTTTATCTATAGCTATTTGAACTGCTATAGGCCGAAACACAGACGTGTCGACTCTTTATGAATATTCATGTCCGCCGCACACACAGGACACCAAATATCTTATGTTTAGTTCAACACTAATGCCAAATCCTATATAATGCACAAGTGGATGTATGTTGTTTGTCACCAGACAGTCAAAAAGTGTATTCATGTATGCGTATATTGTTGTATATGTTTATTTGTTGGGAATATGCTGGGTTCACTTACCTGTGGCGATGATTTCGCCTATATGTAATGCACAGTAGTATTTTTCAGTTATAAATCATTTTCAATTTGTGGTGTGTCTTTTTGTAAAACCGGCGTCGCCCTGATACAGTTTGATTTAACTGGAGAGATCAGGGAATTGCCAGGCACTCCTCTTTTTCTACCATGGAAAGGTTAAAACATTACTTTGTTTCCAAAAACCCATTGTGACCTGCCCAGTTGAGGTAGCCACTGCAAGTGTTAAACATTTTTTTTTTGGTGCTTTTTATTCCTGTAATAATTTCACAGTAATAATTTCCAATAACAGAAATTCCAGCGGGAGTATCGGTTTGCCATTTCTGGGAATAAAGGAAAATATTGCTCAGAATTAAAAAGTCTTTTGTGTCCTCAGTAGCATTCAACATGTGTCCCCCTTCATCTTTTCAGGTCACATCACTCCACTCAATTGCTCCCCCCCCAACCATCTCCCATTTCTCTCTATCATTCATCACTTTGTGTGACACACATTCTTTTCTGAGCACATTTTGCAGCTTTGCTTCTCTAATCTCGTGAGATTCCTGTGGTATTCCCCTGTAAAACAAATATGTCCTACCTGTAACTGGCTCTCCAACCCAACCGCAAATCCCCACCTTCCCATGGTGTCTTCTTTCCCACTCCCAGCCTATAGCCTTATGTGATTGTTATTGCCATTGGCATTAATAAGGCGCCTATGGCCAGGCCATCTAAGTGCTGTGGTTCAAAAATCAGTGTTCCCACAGGAGTGACTCGATAAACAGAAGATTTGCTAGTCTCTTTCTGAAGTCCAGAACGTTATTAGACTCTGTAAAGTTGTGGGGGAGTTCATTTCAGTTTGATGGCATCCTTTTTCCTCCTCCGAATAGTGTTTTTGATTTCTTTCAATTGTAGCTTCTCCCAGTAATATTGTAGGAATAACTCACATCGAGTAAAAGGAAAAAGGTGACTTTTCATTTCTGAAAAGTCTCTTTGCTGCAAAGCAACAAGGTGGATATATATAAAGGTTTAAGAAAAAGAGGGGCACCCCATTGTCTCTGTCAACTATTTGAAAACATACTGGGTGGATTTACCCCAAACTAGGAAAGGCAATGAAGTCAATGCTTTGTGCCCAAATTGTTTCTTATTTTGTCCAAATCTGGCCAGCAGTTTGAACACTATGGCTCTACAAAAATGTCACCTTTTCTCTATGGGAAAATGAATGCGAGTAGGCTGAAAACAGCATTGTTATTTAATTTTTTTTGTAAATTGTTCCCACAATGTGTAGTTTTGTGGGGTGCCCGTGACAAACGATTGGTTTAGAAAGTGTCATCCCAATCCATCGACCAAGTCAAAAGTTAGCCTCTGCGACTGAGAAGGGACGACATCCCTTCTCCCCTAGGGAGGAACCTTTCCCATGGTGCCAGGGCAGTGTGTCCACAGTACAATAGACCCTGTGGGGGTGGCGCAGCGAGGGAGGATCACATGGGTGATGAACGCAACCCCTTCTCCAATGTTTAATCCTCCCTCTCACCTTTTGACAGATCCAGTATCTGGTATTGTCAAGTTAGTCCAACTAATATACTTGATAAGAGTCCATCCTCAGAGAGTGCAAAGTATATTACATATGACTCTATGTCATGTACTGAGAAGAAGATGATGACCAGGAGTCCAAGGATCACTATGGAGAAGCAGAGTGAGTGTTCTACCTTCTCAGCAACTGTGATTGGCCCAAAGCACTTTCATTTTCCAACAAAGGAGATTAAACACTCCACAGCTAAAATGCAATGGTAGAACAATCCTCCAAGTAGGAAACAGGCAAGCTGTGCAAGAGTGAAAAGCACAGGAGTGAGCAGGAGGGAAGCCGAGAGCCGAGGAGGAGAATGCAAGCAAGTTCCCAGAAGCAAGGACTGCTCATGTTACTGCCGTGTGGAACCTCTGGGCATCCAAAGCATGGTCACAGTGCTAAGGAGAGTGGACGCACTGCCGGGAAGAAGCATGCATCAGGAAAGCGGCTGATGACTGCAACAAAGTCCTGAATGTGATCGGAGTCTCCAGAGACGCATCAACTGCCTGGGAAACACTGGTACCTTCCACAGAGAGGTAAACAGGTATGCGGGTTACCCGTATGGCGCAGGAGGTCCGGGGGAGCAAGGAGGTGAAAGCGGGAGCTGCAGCAAGAGTGTCTGGGTCCCTGGGAACAAAGTGTGAGTCTGGTATAGGCAACCATTTGAAAGCCATAAACAAAAGCCAATCTGAATATTCTGAGTCTGGGACCCACATCCAAAGAGAGATAGTCCATGCTGGGACTATTGCATGGCAGGAGAGTGAAACAAGCAACTGTGCATATTACAAGTTTGGAAATGAGAGGGTGAAGGCTTGGCTGGAGAGTATACCACGCTGATTTGAATATTGCAAGTCTAGGACCCACACCCAAATGACAAGTTCATGAAAGGTTTATTTCTTGGCAGGAGAGTAAACCAAGCAGTTATATTGCACATCTGGGACCCGCACCCAAAGGAGTGGCAGTTCATGAGGCAACAATTGTTTGGCAGTGAAGCAAAACAAGCCATTCTGAATAATGCGAGTCTGGGACCTGCTCCCAAAATAAGTGAAGAATACCAACTGAACCATTTCATACTCTTGGCAAAAGGAGTTTGCCACGTTGGTGGAATAAACAGGAGAAACATAACAAGTACATTCTTGTGAACTGCCTATTGACATTTGTATGAGCAAGTACAGGTCCAGGAGGCCCAAAAGAGAGAAAACCACTATAAGAAGGAATCTAGGGTGAAGGATTACAACCATAACCCAGGAATCCTAAATGTTTGAACATTTCTTTATTTGTGCCACTTGTAAATACCAGAATGTGAATTCTAATCTTATGTCTAAACGAAACCCTACCAACCACAATTATGACCCGATTCCTGCTATCTGGTCAGAAGACATGTGGCAACCCTAAGTGCACCCGTGTTGACTGTTGTTAATGCGTCTTTAACACAGGGCTGCATTCCAATGGAATTAAAAAAGTCCTATCTCACGCTCCAATTAAAGAAAAACACATTGTATCACAAGGTACTTACCAATTACCATCCCATTGCAGGTTTATCCTGGTTATGCAAAATCCTGGAGTAAATTGTTACAGTACATTTACAATACTTTTTGGAAGACCGGGGGATTTTGGATCTACACCAGCAGGTTTTAGACCAGGTCATGGGACCAAGACGGCACTCCTGTCAGTTTGGGATGACAATCTGAAGGCAGCCGATGAGGGTGAAACCAGGAAGCTACTCATGCTGGACCTCTCAGATGCTTTTGATACAGTAGACTTTGAAATTCCTATCTCAAGACTTTCTGCAGTGGCCCAGGTTTCCAAAGCATCATTACAATGTTTTACCTCGTTTCTAAATAATCAAACTCAGCAAGTTAAATTGGGTACTTTTATTTCTGATTCTTTATCATTTAAATATGTAGTCCCCCAGGGTTCGTCATGCTGCTTTTTAACATTAACATTTGTCCCCTGCTGGACATTTTTGGGGAATTTTGATTACTTTACCAGAATTCGAGTCAACACTTTGTGCCCAAGTTGTTTTGTTCATACCTGGTCCAATTCTGTCCAGTGGTTTTCACTGAGCGCTTGAGCAAAAATTGGGCTTTTTCTCATTGTGAAAAGGAATGGGGACTAGGCCGAAAGTGTGTTTGTTTGTTTTCTCAATAACCTTTTTATTTTTTAACAGATCTGGATGGAATTGGACCAGGCAACTCGGGCACAAAGCTTTGACTCGACTTTTGGAATGGGTCTGGAGTTATTCCATCGACTAGTTAAAATATTTGATGGAGACGAAGGTGCCCTTTCTCCCAAAATTATAGCTATATCTCAATGGTACTTTGCAGCAGTGAGAGATAACCAGGGTTATTTCCGAAATAACCGGGGTAGCTGAAAACAAAACGTGGACCAAATGCCATTTGGACGAGGAACATGGATTAAATGGAATCTGGCTAGAGGTGGGGAAAGAAATTGTGAAGTTTGGGAGGTTGGGGTGGGATGGGCTAGGGACCATGTTCAGATCTCAAACTGTTTGTCATAACAAGGGTTATTTTCGCATAACCGGGGGTATATTAGAAAAAGGGATCGGGAATGAAAATGTGTCTCATGAATAACTGTTTATTTTATTAATAACTAGTGTTGTTTTATTAATAACTGGGGTTATTTGTAGGGAATTACTATTATCGGGGCTATATTAACCATTTTATGGGAAAACGTTTTTTCTAAAAAGAGAGTCAAAATAATTTGATTAATACCCACAATAAAGTGGAATGTTACAGCTACTGTGAGGTGGGTCTAATGGTTGTGGCCAAAGACTATGGCTGCTGGGTTACTTTAAGGAGTCAAATGGTGCAATATGGAAAGTGGACACAGCCGAAAGGCCCTTGATAGTGGGCCTGAAAGACCTGTATAGTGGCCGTGACCACATTGTGAGTCCAAAAGAAACATATTGGGGAATCATGTAAAATAGACCAGGCTGTGGCACTGGCCAGTGGTCTCTAAAAAACTGCGGGATAAGAAAACCTTTGAAATTCACTGAAAAAAGCCTTAGCTAAGGTGTAGTTAAGTTGTGCACATTTAACACCACAAAACCCTTGCAATTCAGCAGATGTGGGAAGTCATGAACAGCTTAACTTGGTAGATCACCATATAATTCAAACAGATTGCAGTGGTACAGCAGTTCATTTGAAAACTGGCATTAGTTTTAAAAAATGATTATCTTTTCTCACATTTCTTTTATTTTCTTTGAAATTGTGAATGTATTCTATCTTTGGCACAGAGTTACCCAAATACTGCTTGGCAAAATTGCTGCACCACTAGACGCCAACAGCTTTTAAACACTGTCTTAGATGGTTATAAATGTTGTCACATCTTTGTGATGTCTCCCTGCTGCAAATAGTATCATGTGTTTCAATATAACTGTATGCATAGCATCTGTGTTATCAATGTGCATTTCAGGCTGAATTAATGTGTTGTTTTTGTTTTAAAAGAAATGTACCAAACATGTTTTCAAGTTTGATGAATCTGACATCTGTTGTCAAAATATGTGCCATAATTGTTTGACAAACTGCATACAATGGAATATGTCTACTCATCTCATAATGGCTTTTGTCGATGCTTATATACAGTAAAATGCAGTGTCAGCTAACCAGACACAGTGGAACAATTTTGCCAATGTACAAAAAGCCTTCTATTATACCTCAGACTCTATGTCGGCCTATACATTTTGTAACCATTACTTCTGAGCACGTGTTGTTGTTTTTGAGTCCTTACATTGCCTTTCCCTTATTATCTCAACAGACTCATTTTGTGTCCGCGCTCACCGTAGTCTTTGTCAACTCAAAGTCCCTGTCATCTGTTAAGATTGACGACACACCCATAGATGATCCATCTCTGAAGGTTCTTGTGTCCAATAATAGTGACACCCTAAAACTACTGAAACTGAGCAGCTGTCCACACGTGTCTCCGGCAGGTGAGTGACCTATTCATGGTAATGTATATGTTTGTTTTGTAGGCAATACAGCTTGCATTTTATGAGTTGAAGGATGGCAGGATACACAGGTCATGCAGGTATGAACCAGCCAGAGAGACCCAGCATATGTTGCTTGCCAGAAAATGCGGTGTAGATACTAAAGTGCTGACTTAGGAAGGCAAGGCAGTGATCTGCACTCTCATTTCACCATTTCCATTTTATGAACCATTGTGGGAATGTTAGCGAATTATGTTTTCACTGTGTTCATAAATTGTTAATATGTGTAATGGAAAAAACACTGTACTGTGTGCTTTCTAGTTTCTTCCCACTTGCAGATCAGTCTCATCTTGAATTTGGTATTATGATATTAACTACACCCTGTACATCATTGTTTGAGATGCTCGTTCTGCTATGAAGAATGTGTGTAAAGGATACTGATGGTCCAAGGAGCTAGATTAATGATATGTCAAATAGCTAGAATAAAAATACACATTTTAAATATATCTTTTTTTAATGTAAGAAATACATTTTGTATGAAGTAAAACATCATGTACCTTATTAAAGGGTAACGTAAATGCACTCACATCGTAACAGTGGATTTACAGGTCTAGTGTATATTTATTCTTAAACGTTGTGGGATTCAAAATATTGAATTAATACAGAACTGATTTTGCAGTCCCAATACATAGTAAAATGGGTTCAATGTAAATCTTTCACTTGGCGAGTGTCTTCAATTACTCTCTTTCAGTTGGGCGCTGGAATGCACAGTCTATCCGCAACAAACACACATTCCTCACTGCCACTTTTACTCACAAACTTTATTAACACTGCAGGACCCTGCTTCCCCTGATACCACCTTTGTACACTCTTTCCATACATCCAAAAGAGGAAGAGGTAGTGGGGATGGTCCACTGATTTGCGAGGCACACCTTACCACACTCTTCACCATTTGACTTGTCACCACCCTCCTGTGAGTTCACTGCTACCCAAATAATTCTACCGCCCCATACACCATTCTCTTGATTCTTAGAACCTTGGGCCTGCTCAACTCCTACATTCGTGATCCTGACCTCCTTTACTCCAAAACCTCGAAATCCCCTATTGTACTCAGGAGTGACACCACCATCCATGCAATTTCCTCTGCCCTCAAATTTGATCTGATTCTCTTTCCTGTGACAGCTCTCTAACCCCAATCTCCAACCTACCCCACATTTCCAAGGGAACCCTCTTTATCTTATCTTCCATTCCTACTCATTTTCCTATATAATTAATTGATCCCTCGCTCCATCACTTCAGTATTCCTGCATATCCCCTTTTCCCTCTCCCAACTCTTCAATCTCCAAATGGAACTTTAAACCTGACTGCCTAACCCTCTCCACAGGCAGAGTCAGAGCCTTCTTTCTATCGCTCAATTGGTTCCTCCCTTTTGTAAGGCCTTCTTTGACTTCAACTAGGCTCTGAGCTTCCCCTTTCAGAACCACTATCCATATCAAGCATTCACTCCTATCTCTTTTCCACAACCATGCATCACTTGGATTGATGTCTTTAAGACAGACATGCAACACTACCTTTGCAAGTGGTGCTATAGCTGCACGGCCCATCTACTCACATAAAAGGAACTTTACTTTAGAAATGTATACCGCACACCTCAGGACCCGGAGGCTTATGGGGGCAAGCGACAAATACAAACACACAACGTGGAGGGTAACTGGAGGGAATGCAATTAATAAAACCTAAACATAACCCTTCAGTTACTTGAAGAGAAGAGGATTTAATTTCTTCTTAAAGTTTTCAATCAGGCTGGTCTTTCTGAGCTCTTCAGGGTGGGCACCCCAAGCCGTAGGAGCTGCTGCATAGAAGGCACCTTTTTCACTTGAGTGAGCAAACATCTCGGCTCTTTTAACTGTTGTTAATTATTTGAAATGAGCATTCTCGTATTAGTCTTTACAGACAAAGCCTCACTCAAATGCGAGGACCGAGTACACGTGAGGCTTTTGTGAACCAAAATAGGTAACCAGTGTACGTTTTTTTCTTTTTTTTGTTACGTGATCACTCTTTCTGAGCTCCGCAATCGCTCTTACTGCGCTGTTTTTTATGACCTACAGTCTAGCATACTCTGACTTGTTAATGCCCACAAGAAGACTACTAAAATAGTCTATCTTAGACCCAATAATGGCTCTTGCAATTATCTTGCAATTTGGTTTTGAAAAGAATGGCTGGATTTGGGTAAGCAATTTTATTTAATATGCTGACGATGACACCAGACTACTCACTTGCGCCTTCATGCTAAGATGTTTTAACCTTTGTTGTTGGTTTCCAAATTATATCCTGCCATTCTAAACATCTTATAATTGTCCCCTTGCATTTTGATTTTATTTTCTGTCTCGACTACCATAAGTTCCGTTTTTTTCCTAGTTTAACGCAAGACCATTCTCCACCTTCCATGCTTGAATGATATGATAAACCTCAGTCAATCTTAAGGTGTCCTCCTCATATATGCCAGATAATGGGATGACACATTGAAGCCATGATTCACAGAAGTGTTTTATAATGGTGTCATCCAGATAGTTGGTGAACTTAATGCCTTTTTTATCTAACAAATCGAAGAGTGGAACATTGAAAACATTATACCGAAATGGTGACATGCATGCACCCTGTGGACCTCTGAAATGCATGAGACTTGGTGATGCTTTCCCCGAATTACTACACACCGTAAGCATTCTGCTTCCCAGGAAGGATTGTTTCCAGGCTGTGGCGGCTTCAGAAAATGTTGCCACCTCCTTCAACCTGGAAATCAACACACTGTGATCCACCAGGTCAAAGGCAGCCGACAAGTCTAATAGATCAAAATGACTTTGCAATGCCAACAAACAACACGATTCACAGAACGGTGCAAAGTGCCTTTTTGTGGTGCAAAGTGACTTGCTACGATCCATCGTAATATTGGGTCTCCTGCTTACTCTCATGCAAGAGATCTTCCATTTGCTGATACACATAATAAAGGCAGAATCTGTTTGAATTAAAAAAAACATTACTGTGCAGTGTGTAATGTGTTGCAAAAACAAATTTCAAGCACATTAACACAACATTTTTAAACAGTGTTTTGTAGTACAAAATAGCTGACAAATTGTAATTGTAGGTAGATTCTTGAATTCTTGCTCTTCATACTGCCATAAACGTTTTCTTATCTTTCTGCAAAATGTCACGGAAAGCTATTTTAGAAGAAAGGACCATGAAAAGCAATAGACAGTCTTAATTAGGTACACCACTACAAGCTGTAATTTTGTTGGCTGCACTAGGCATTGGGATTTCACAGCCCAATATGGAATAAGGTATTACTGTTACAGTAATTATGTCATTTTATTTTAATTATAGGTGAATAGTGATGTCAATACTGTAATGAGAACATTATTTGCAAGCCTTAATCTGGATATTGCAGGCTGATATGTTTTATAATTCTACACTTTCATATATTCACGTGGGCATTGTGCATGTCAAATCAACCATTCAAGACGAAGATATTTAGGTTTGCATGTTTGTTTCTATGGGGCAGTTGGTGCAATATATATTTTTTTAATTGTGAAAGGCTATTCTAATGATGAACATGCATTAAATATGACGTGTATTCTATGTGCACATTTTGGACCTACAGGGTTCTAATATAGGACAGGAAATATTTATCACATATTTTTTATAAATGATTTTTAGATATCATAGTTATGAGTGGTAAACTAATCAATGTACAGATGTTCACAGAATATGAGACGACATATTAGAATAGACGTAATCAATAGGTTGCTAATTTTGCTGCACTTGGACTTTTCTGACTATATATATGTATCAAATAAAATCTTTCAACCTTAAAGTACCGTTAAGGTAGTGGTTAAAGAGTAAACATTAGGTAAAATAAACTATGTTAGAGCACATGGTCTGTATAAGGTGCAAAAGATGCTTTCATTTTATTCACTCATAAAATCAGCATAGAAACAGTTGTTAAAAACTAACATGGACTTACAGAACAGTATGTGCAGTCCTGCCATGTAAAATTACGCCACGCGTTCCATCCCTGACTCAGGGATTTCCTCAGATGAAATTACAAATTGTTGTTATCGGCTGTTTTTTATTTCGACACTTGAGTCAGCTGATCAGACACATCATGTGACTTACTCTTATCTGGCCCAGATAGTCATGCAAACCTGGCAACCATTTTATAGTATGTTTTTAAAGTTAGCTCAATGCTAACTTCCTGCCATTTTTGTATCACACTCTAAAATAGAGAGGCAGTATTATTCATAGGTGACTCTATTGTGGGGACAACTATTAATTTATATTATATTAGCCCTTTTGTCTGGTGGCTAATATTAGTCAATAACTTTATGACTTTGGTCTAATTCTGCATGGCACAGCAGGGAAAACAAAATGAGAAGCCTAAAGTTGAGCAAACTAGCACAAATTGAACGTATTCGCCAAAATGGGTTATATTGTGCTGTTAACATGCATCGTATTCTAATGCCAACTTTACTCATAAAGCCCCAGTGGGCTTAATTATTGTCTAAAGTGCTGCATATATATATTCAATGAAAAAACGTTGTTAAAGGGACGTTATGGTTACAAGTAAAATCAAAAAAATAAATCACCAGTTATGGTAAACCAAGCAATCAAAATTCGCGCCATCACCGTGAACTGCATACACTAACACCCTGGACATCAAAGTTGACATACCAAAGATGTTTAATCGAATTTCACAGGTTTGTATTAGCACAAATTAACCTTAATGTCCCTTTAACAATGTTTCTTTTTTCACTGAATTTGATGTGTTTTTACCAGTGCGTCCCAATTTGCTACTTCCTAATATCAAACTTACCCCCAATATAGCAGTATTTTAGGCCAATGTAGAAAGTTTGAACTTAAAACTGTGCCATTCCCCACCTCCTTACAAAGTGTGTAACACTTTTATGAGCTTTCTGCAACTTTGTGCAATGTTTTTATAGTTCGCCGACGTTCATGAATGTCTGCCGTCATCGCTGACTTTCCGGACAGTGCCACGTGACCATGCATGTGCGTTGCGTGATGACGTGTCTGCTTACAGATCCGTGCTACGCGAACAGTTCAAAACTGCATTTTCAGCTGATCTAGGAAGCTCAAAATATAACCTTGCACAGCTCTTAGACCTTTTCTTACTGATTATCCATCTGCAATCGAGGACACAGCACAGGCTTGGAAGAGTAATAGCACAACTGCTATGGCCATCCCTCCTCCCCAATCACCACCAACACTATCACCAACACCAGCTGGAAGGCCTAGACAACAGAAAGAGCGCAATGATACAGAAAACAATCAAGAGAACCAGGAAAATGAGGTAGAGGAAATGCCTAACTCCAGCAGCCAGAGAGAATCATGGGTGTGGTGCTTCTTTATCACTGTTGGGGGTGTACCAAAGGCAAAGGCTACCAAGGTGAATACACTGAGTACAAGGTTGTACTCAGTCGCAGAAAACCTGGGCAGTACTCCTACAGGACAACCTCCATGCGCTGCCACACCAAATTCAACCACTGGGATGCTCTCAGAAATGCTGTTACTTTCTCAGGAAGTAGTACGCTGTCTTCCTCTACTCCAAATACCTCAACCAATACTTTCAACACACAGGCTACTTCTGTGGGTCATAAAATCCCACCAGCTACCTTGCAAGCAATAAAAGAGGCTGTTGATCCATATTTTTCCATATGTTTCCAATGCAACAGCATATACTGCAACACACCACACTACAGGGGGAGCGTTTTCAAAGTGCTTTTGAGGCTATCATTAAAGAGCATGAGAAACACTACCCCCTCCCTACCTTAGTCCCCTTTCCAGGCCATGCATTATTTAAAAAAAAAAAAACAGATTGCATGTGAACACCATCGCACAGCACAGCAGTTCTACACTTTTTACTGTTATGTGTGTAACACTCAATCATTGCCTGCTTTCAGTTACACATCTATCCACCAATCAATTCCAAAAAATCTACTTAGAAACATATCAACATAATAAACGTCCACACACAACTACCACGTACAATCTTCTGTACATCTTTTGCATCTACATTCCCCTTGCTTATCCCAAAGAATTGTACACACTGCTGCTCTAAATACACATAGGCATTGTGCAGTAAGAAAAGTGCATGAATACAAAGGGAAGTAGGGATTGCCAATTGCTGATAGGAGCCCAGAAGGAAAGTGCCAAGAGACCACTGGCTAACTGTTGTGGCAGAATAGTTCCAAGGATGGGATACCCAGCCACCAGGTGCTACACCCACAAGGGCAGTGCTAAAAGGGGGGAGGTGTACAGGTGTCAACTAGATATAGGGCATGGAACCTTTCAGGTTCATGAGGGACCAACCCACCAGTCTCAGTAGCATTGGTATGAGTTAGAAGGGAAGGGATTAACTCAAACACGAAGAGACAAACAGTGTTTTCCAAGGTTTCCAGAACTTAAGGAAGTGAAGCTGAAGTATAAAAGGAGCCGGAAGGCTGTTCCAAAGAGAGGTGTGGCCTAAGAGAGAGACATTCCTCCTGCTCTTTGTTTTGAAAACCATTTCACAAGTAGAAAATTAAAGTTAGAGGAGCAGAGGGCTCAAGCAAGGGAGTATTTAGGGAAACAAATTCAGAGATGGTGTAGTCCAAGTCCCCACACAGCCTTCTCAATGGTAAACAAGATCTTGATTTTCATCCTTGCAACCACCAGGTGCCAATGTATACATTTTAGGGCTACTGCGAGACAATCCCTGGGCTTGTGGCCAAAGATAAGTCTTGCAGCCCTATTCTGGATTAGCTGAAGGGGGCGTATACAACAAATGGGGAGTTTGATTTGATGTCATGTTTTTTAGTCTTAGCAGAGCACAGTAGTGGCATGAGTTATGGTTGCTTAGCTTACCATAACTGGCGAATTTCTGGGGTTTTTCTGTTTTACGTGCACCCATAATATGGATAGGTTGCTGTTACTGCAAAGTAAGTAAACATCCCTTTACCAAAGTTTTTGCACTGAATGTGCTAGGTTTTTCTTAGGGCAACTGAACCATAATGTGCCTTTAACAATGTTTTTTCACCGACTTTCATACTTTTTTCCATAGCGCAACTTAAACATAATGTCCCTTTAGCAACTTTTTTTCACTGAATTTCATAGGTTTTTACCAGGACACCCTTAGTTTGTATAGATGTACCATACAGCATGCCAAATGGATATCTGCATGCTGATGGCCAGAGTAACCGTAGACTGTCCGTCTGTTCGCAGATAGAAGCTAGCAATCAAACTGCAGAAAAAGGCAGGGGTTCTCTTACATAGTGGTACCATTCAGCAAAGAGAAGGAACGTGTACAAAGAGCACTGTGTGTGTGCATTGCAAGGAAAAAAGGAGTAGGTCTGCAAACTCTGTACTTGTGAAACAAACAGAGCAAAGGCATAGAGTATACATCATAACGGAATGTGCCAATAGGCGAAGTAATGTCTGCGTGCAACAATATTACTGCAATGCTGCTTTACATGGAAACAAAGAAGGAAATGGCAGACTAAAGACTCTAAAGTATTGACGGCAAAACGTCACTACAATGCAGTAAGTACACTGAAGTTTCTCCTATAATTGCACAGCTTCTGCAGTGTACAACAGTGAAAAACCATGATATTTTTTTTGTTGTTGTGTATGCAGCAATGCGAATCACCCTATAATGGCTGGAAGAGAATTTCCCTCTTAACGAAATGAATAACGATAGTAACTCCACTGGTACGCAACACAGTGTAAAAGGTAAGACAGTTAATGTGTATTGCTTCATATAGACCTAACAGATCATTTTTATCGTTAACAGGACATACTGCAAATGAAAGGAATGCATCACAAGCGACACCTCTTCCACAACAGCATATGGCCACAGGAAAGGAAGCAAACGCTGTAAAAAGCAACTTAGATGGCCTGGATGTCAAAATGGGACAATTGTTAAACAATTTAGCCACCAAAAAGATATTGTACAAGGACATACTATTGGAAACATGAAATGCCACTGACCCACCTTCACATGTATCCCTTCCCCATTTCCCAGCCCACCATCCCCAACAAAATACCTGTTACCTGTGAGCAGAGACATTACGATGAGACCACAATCCTTGGCTCCCCTCATGACAAACTTGTTGAATTCCCAAATTCCCCTGTGTATATATCAATTTGGGCTACCCCTTCCCTTTCCTAATAGTGTCTATGTTTCTTAGAAATTAAAGGTGTACTTGTAAAGTGTTGGTGAGTGTGTGAGTGGCTTTTCCTTTTGTGTTAAAATTGCATGGTGAGTCTGTGGCACACAGTATTTTCCGAGATGGCTGCCGTTAAGCAAAATGCAGGTTTCTGTACGACTGAAGTACTAGCCGCATGTCCACATCTTCAAATGCACTTTTAAATAGTTGTGGGAGCGCACGTCTGTCCGTTCCACAGCTATGCACATGTGTATGTCATCCTCTGTGTCCTGGTAACACTGCCCCTGTCGTCAACCCTACCGATTCATGCGGTAGGCTACAGCATTTCAAGCAGTCCTACCTCCTACGGATTTTGGTGTCCAGACCTACCGATTTATGGCTGCAGCAGGCCTGGCTAACTGAGGCCCAGTGGGAACAAGGAACTGCATCGTCGAGAGTATGGTGGGCGTGTTAAATGTCCCATTAATTTGATTGATGTGCTGCTTGCCCTTGCATGACCCGTGAAACGGACACACCGTCTCTACACTGAGCTCTGTTAGGTAAAGTGTCAAGTTCTTGGCTATGGCTTGTAGAGTTGAAGAAAGGATTGCACTGCAAGTGTGACAGTCTCTAGTCAGTCTGGAAAATGGCATTGCTGTTGCTGCTTGATTACTCCCATACAACTAAATCTAAGGACAACTAAATAAACAGCAGAATCTTCGGATCTCAAAGAATATCAGTGGTGGTTTCAAAAGTACTGTGGCCGCATGGGGCTGCCTGAATAATCATCTTCTTGCTCCACATTGTGAAGCTGTGTTTCTCCTTGTTGAAAGCATTCTTGTATTTCAGAATGTACTCATCTCCGTGAATGCTGGTGCTACATCTAATGCCATCAAGTGACCATACTTTCCCTTCAATCCACATATTGCTATATTTGAAGACTTACAATTACCCGTTTTTTGGCATGACAGATGTCATAAATGATGCTGCAGTTCAATATCTGCGATAACCTGTTGCCCGTGTTCACAGATTCAGAGATATGGCAGCGTCACTGCACAACTTCTTTATGATTAGTGCATCAGGCATTCGATATATACATTCGATTTAGTACTGTACTGTTAATAGCAACCTGGATTCGGTCACTTTGCTGACAGGCAAGAAGGAGGCAACAGAGAGGTTATTGGAGGCGAGTTAAACACATGGGCTTTCATTCCCAATGCGTGTCCAAATCCCTGCCCACGCTTTGTAATAGCTATAGGAATTACCTCCTACCAATAATATATACACTGCTATAATGTTGAATTTTTGACAAAGTTTACATTCACAGTTGAATTTTTTAGGGGCCCTAAAAATGGAAAAGTGAAGTAGCAATGCTTATGTTTTGAGACAGATTGGTTTACAGGACAGAATGGTCTGAAATGCTTTTGAAAAGTAGATTTTGTTTCAGACGTGGAAAGCGATAGAACGCTAATACCAAATAAACACATTTTTTAACAAGTCTAAAAATATTCCTGATAACTCGTAACATAATATCAGACACTAATGTTCTTTCAACTCCTGGTACTTTTTAATCAGAACTTGGAGGCCGATTCATTCATATTTTGCACGGTTCAAAGTGAGTTTGCACTGCTTAAAAGTAACTTTGCACTGCCGACACAAAAACGGATTCATGGAACTATGCACAGTTTATTTTTACAGTGCAAAGTCAGTGCAAAGTCATTTAGTACTGCAAAAATAGCCACGTGCCCTGACTTTGAACTGTGCAGATACTCCATGAATCTGGCGCTTGCTGTGTTGTGTTATTTGTGCAGTGTCACTCTCACTATTGTGAACCTTTCCCTGAGACTTATGCCACGTTTTCTCCTTTTCACTAGCTCAGCAGGTAAGGGGTCGTACATGAGGTGGACATGACAGTGCACTTTTCTATTTGGTTTTAAACAATTGTTGAATGCAATGGCTCCCAGCTGCAGGGCACAGTAACAAAGATTCCGTCTTTTAAACCAACTTCTTAAAATTGTTTCATATATAATACAATAGCGTAGAAGTCTGTAACCTTTGGTGCTATCACTGTCAATGCAGAGGGCTATTGAGATTTGTAGTCCAAAACATCTGGAGATGCACAAGTGGACTCCTGTAGCAGCTCGGGCCCAAACATCCGGTGCATCTCATAGCTACCTGTCTGGGCACTTCCATGCATACTGTTTGTTCAGAGCTCCAAGCTAGTGCTCTGTCTCACTACAACATCAGGCCCTTTCCACTCTTTCAGTCGAGAGGAGTCCTCAGCAAGAGGGGTTTTGGGGGGGCAGCAACTGTCCCATGTTCTCAGCCAGCAGTCTCATAACACAGCAATATAGTTCCCTCTATATTACTTTCATTGTGGTGCTTTAAATGTATGCTTTGCAGTGCTCGTCTTACAAGGTGCATGTGCTGGAGCCTTTACGGCTGTAACTTCACTTTGGGTATACAGAAGTGTTATCACATCAATGCCTTTTCCCACTGCCATGCGTTCAAATTAATATTTGCCAATTCATGTGTCAAAAGGAGAGATGGCATCAGGAACGTTCCACTCTTTTAGTGGAAAGTGGCCATGAGGTGCAGGGAGACCCTCAGCAACTACCTAGTCTAACAAAACAACAGTACATTTCTCTCTATATTACTTTTGTTCTGGGGTTTTAAATGTGAGCTTTGTAGCGCTCACTTTACAATCTGCATGTGCCCGTGTGGCCGTCACTTAACTTGGGGTATACAGATTTGTTATCACCTCATTGTATGTTCTAAAATAAAAATATGTCTTAATGTGGACGAACCTGGTAACAATGCTTACAGCTCACACATTTGGTACATGTCTTTCTCATGTTGGGTCAGAGGACAGGCAGTCCTTTCCTGCGATCTCTTCAAGGCCATATGGCAAGTGAAGCCATTTCCTGTGATGTTGTACATTCAAAGATCTCGTGACATAATTTCCTGTGATGTCATCTCCTGTAATTTCATCAGATCAAGCTGATGTGACATAATTTCCTGGGATATTATCATTATGCTAATTACTATTTTTTAAACCTTAATATTCCTACACATTTGTAGTCACAAAATGTTGCCATGTATGTGTCCAGCATGGTAGGAAAAAGTTGCAATGTACTTTCAGTAGGTGGAGGCATCCACGCACGTCCTATGGACAACTGTGCAAACGAACATTGCACTTGCTGTAGCCTAAAAACACACAGCTTGTGTGAAAAAGAGTCCTGTACATGTCTCACACTTTTAATGAGTCCAGGGAGGCCAACCCTGTTCGTAGCACACGTATGCACAAGTGCACAAAGTATTCCACCCAATACGTGTCCTATGGACAGCCGTCCCATTTGACACCATTTGCAACATCACTATGTGACTGCATCCACGCTGCGCGTGGGCCTTATTTCCCTGACACAATCCGGGCACTCACACATCAGAAAAGTACTGTGTTCTGCAATGTACGGAGCGTTATTGTGAAAGTACACACTTACAAACGTCCCACAGTGTGCTGTTGCACTTGTAAGTATTTGTTTGAACGATTTAGGCCTCTTTTATGGTTGCAAGGCCTCCATAGCAGCCCTACAAAAGGCCACACCCCAGAGCTGCTCCGCATTCTATTTTTGGCTTTTCAGATCAGAGTAGCAGGCGAGAATGCCTTGACCTGGAATTGCTTTCGGAGAAATTCTACTGTGCTATATTACCTTTGCAACTAATGGTAACCATGGCTGCTGCCTCTATGACAGCAGCACCCGTACTGCCCTTCCAACAATGCAGTAGGTTACTTTCCTCTACAGCATTCTCTGCAGCAGCTCCTCCTAAGACGCAGTGCACTCCTTTAGGGCAGCAGATCTCTAAAGCTTCCTTGCAGACCATATGCTGCGCAGCAGACCCTTATCTGTCAAAGGTCATTGTATTGTACAGGTACTGCAACACGGCACTCTGCAGGGGGGAGCAACTTCAAACTGCTTACAAAGGTTCTGTCCGTGAGCATAACAATGACTGCTGCCTAATTAAGTGAGGGCCACCCAACATCTTCGTCTCTCTGATCCTTCCATGCTATGAAGCTGGGCATGTGTTATTCTTGCAGCTGGTTATTTTGCAGCTTGTAGCACGCTGCTTAACCAAAGTGTGTGATGCTCTGCAAATAATGTAATCACACAGGGCATTAACTAAAAACATTCTGAGCCTCAAAGCCTGCAATCATTTATGAATAATAAAAACAATAGATATTTTTACAGCTACAGTGACATCAGGGGTGAAAAATTACCAGTGACCCAGGTCTCCCATCCAAGAAGTAAGCAGGATCAACCCAGGTAATCTTCAAAGTGAGGAAAAGGCCAGCCCCCTAAGGCAATGGTGCCTAATAAGTGACACAATGTTACAAGCCCACTTAGAGCAACATGGCCTGAGGGGGCCGGCCGCTTAGTCACTTTGAAAGTAAGCAGTACTGTGTGTATATTTATGGGTGACAGCTTTTGATTTTTGCAGAAAGCAGCCTGGCATATGTTTTTCTTGAAACCTAGCCAAGTTACATGTCTTGTTTATATTGGTATATGCCACACATCCCTTGTTATTTGCTAAATGATCATTCAGATTTCCTTTTTACTTTGCATGTTGGGACTTGTAATACAAGACACTTGATGGACCAAACAAAATGACAAGTCACAATATGCACACAAAAAACAAGAACTGGATGGGCATGTCCCGAATTACATGGAGACAGGCACACACGCACACACTGACTCTGAAAGCTCACACTTGATGTGTCACCAATGCACACTACTAGCATAATCCCTCACACACACCTTCACACCAACAACACACACACACACACACACACACACACACTCACATCATACTCAAAACACATTGCATGCACACCCTCCCAGATAACTTGCACACCTTTACACCACACATCCCCCTTAGACTGCACATATATTCAAAAAGAGGACTACACCGACTCTGGTCAAACATTATTAAACAGAAAAAATGAAATAAAAAAGCATCACATTTATGCTGAACACTGCGATTGGAGAACCCTGGTCTGCAGACGCTCGAGATGCAGCACCGTTATTCTACAATTATGTTATCATTTGGATTTTCACAAGTTCTTACCTAGTCTTTTATCATTGAACATATTACATTATTGGCTACGAATGAAATGTATGCTCTGTGAAGCAGCAATCCATTGTGGCCTGGTGGTTAAATGCTGGGTCTAGAACACTGGCAAACCAGGGCTCAAAGCTGTATGTTTTTTTTGTTTTTTATTTAACTAATTTAATTGAATTAAAAGAAAAGCAACAGAACTGGGATGTGGTGAGGTGTGTTGCAGTGCAGTCCTGTGACCTTATTTGACATGAGGGCGTTTAGATGTGGCTGCAATGTCAGCCATGTCCAAACATTCCTCATGCCAAAATAACGGCAGCAGAATGGCTTTCACAGCAAAAAGGGTGCACCGAAAAGGGTGCTGCAGAGGAATGGGGGTGCCAAATCGGCACTCAGCAAAATGAGGGCCACTGAAAAGGGGTGTACTGATTGGAGCATGCTGCTTAACCAAAGTGTTTGGTCATTGGCATATCATTTAGTCTCACTCTGCATTGCCTAAAAGCATTGTGCGCTCTCAAAGCCTGCAATCCGAAGGCCATGGCTAGTGGTCTGGTAGCATTTTAAAATGGACAGTGGACATGTCCAAAGGCCATGGCCACTGACCATGGACAAAGACCATGCTAGTGGTCTGGAAGTGTACTAAACATATATGGAATAACAAAACCCTTTAAATTCAAGGAAACAACTTTAGTTGTAGGGATGTTAAGGAAAGCAATACATTGTAACAAACCTTTGAAATTCAAGGAAAAAACATTTGTTGCAGGGACGTTATGGTGAGAACTTAATGCAACAAAACCCCTGAAATTCAGAAAAAGCCACATTAACTTTGCGCCTATTACCACAATAATGACATCACTTATCACATGCAAGCTTTGTATCCCTCCTTTTATGCCATTTATATGGTACTACCTTTTTACAAAAGAGTTTCTCTAAATTGCCTTTCACTAGTGTCTACTATTACTTTCACTCAAGCTAGCATAGTGCCATACCAAGGATGACACAAGTTGTGTTATGTATCTTTGATGGTCTCATGACTAAATCTTGTTTATTGTCTCTTAATGATAAATGATAGCACCATTTTTATACTAGATGAACATATTCTTTATTAGGTAAAACATTAAATTTAAAGGATATGCAGATGACAGATCAGGGGTAACAGAATATTGTGATCGAGTCACTTTCTCTAGAGTTCATTTCAATCTCCCAATACTAGCTGTTACATATTTAGTACACAAGGGTGGTCAGCTGATCAATCTGCTTGAATATAACACATTTTTCTCAACAGATGAAAACCTGCCTTCCCAGTTGCTGATTTGCTCTGCATCCCTTTGCCCTCCAATGTTTGGTCTTGGTCCACCTCCCATACTCTCCTTCCATGCTCCCTCCCTTCTACCACACTGGCCCCTTCCCACCTTAACTTTAGCAGCCATCGCTCTCCCATGCACCCCCTCACTCCCCGTCCTTGCCAGGCCCCCTCACCTGACACTTGCCTCTACTTCGTCAAGGGAAGAGGGAAGAGGGACTCCACTTGGAGCCTGCCTTTCCATTTCATGGCAATAATGTATATTTTTCATACACTTTTTGGGTTGGCACTCCCCACCAAATGTGTAAATTGTTCATATCCTTAGCCACTGGGAAATTATAGCAATATTGTTCTCCTTCTCTCCCCTTGGCCCTCGTCAACTTGGGCCTAGAGCCAATGACACCTGGTAATGGTTTGGAATTCAGCATTACTAGTTAATGCACAGTTGTTTCCCAATGGTTGTATTCTATTGCCATATTGAATCTAGTAGGCAGAGGGTTCTATTGTTAATATTCAGACTTCAAACAGAAAATTCAGAGAGAGGTTTGATGATCATAATGGCAGAACAAAAGAAACACCCTTAGGTCAGATTCTTTTCATAATCCCTACACATCTTGAACCAGTGGGTTTTTAAATGATTGAGGAATCTCGCTCTGCTCCAGTACTTTAAACTCTTCTTCTTCATAATGTTTTATTAGGGTGCAACACCCATTAAACACCAAACAATAGTACAATACAGATCGAAATTCATAACTTAAATTAAATTACTAGCACATTAATATGCTTATTAGCTTATTAAAATATCAATATCAAAATCATACAATACTGAAAACAATTAAAAGCAGAATGTACATTTCATAGACTTCCTAAAAATGACCAATTAATACTTTAAAGCAACTATGGCTATACATAGTTGGATGGGATTTTGGCATATTTAATTCTGGCTATTTCAGACTGTTCTAAGTAGTTAGCAACACCAACATGTTCAGCTTCTGAGTGTGTTAATCTACAAAGTTGCAAAGCATCCATAACTGAACATATTGATGCAGTTCCCAAAACGTGTAAGAGCCAGTGACACCTCTGCTCAGCTCACCGGGGACAAAAATAAATAAATGTAACTACATCTTATTTAAGCTGCTTACAAAGAGGGCCATTGAGGCTTAATTTGCCATCACAGCGTGCAGTCATAGAGGAGGTTCTGTGCAATCTAGATATCATTCAGAGCCATACATAGATTTTGAGATGAGAAATGGATAGGATAAGCTGGATCCGCTAAAGGCTGAAATAATCTCATACAAAGACCACTCTGCTTAGTTTTCCCTGAAATCATTCTTGGTATGATCATCAGTAGCCACAGGATCATCCCCAAACTGGCTCATTCTCAACTTCATCAACAGGTATTTCACACATTTTAGCCATTGGTATGATGAAGCCCTGGGGATAGGAAGGACATCAGTTAATGCCTCTCAGTACATGATACACTACTGGAATCTGTATAATTTAATTTAACAAAATAAAGGTCTTACTGTGTAGGTAATACCCAAAAAGGATACAAAGACTCTCGCACTCTAATTTGATAACTATATTCCTGGTCTGTCATACCCCAGGCCCTCTGCTCTCATTTCAATAGGACTTCCTGCACCTCCTCTTGTCTAACTCCAAACCTTTCTTCAAGATGCCACTCCTTGGAGACTTCAATTTAGGCTTTAAGGATGAGACTAACACAAATGCCTTATCCCTAGCCAGTTCCCTCAAGGTGTTAGGCTTGACACCATGTATCCACAGCCCCATGCACCTCAAAGGCTGTATCCTTGATTGGCTAGTTGACCTGAACTGTAACATCATAGTCAATTCCAATCTGCCCTGCCCTTGGACCGACCACAACAACATTTCATTCACCATACCAGCGTCCAGCCACTTTCCAATAGCGGCTTTCCCTATGACACAGACACAACCTACATCTCACAACATAAACAAAAGTGTCATTTCAGAAAGAGATCAAAGAGCTCACCCCCTCTGACAGAACCTGACTAGTGACCATGGGGTTCTGATAGACATTTAAAACCATACACTCACAGAGGCCATCAACACCATTGCTCCCCCTCACCCAACATGAAGCCAAACCTACCTCACATCTCGATGCATGGTTCTCCGCTGACCACAAAGCCTTCTGTCTGAAGAGGCTGAAACCAAATGGAGGAACAACCCATCTCATTATAACAAAGCCTCCTTCACCTCATTAGCGAGGGATTTCAAACAGGCAATACTCCTAACAAAAATCACCACCTATAATAATAATACAAGAATCTCTAATGCAAAATCAAGCTCCTGTGAACTGTTTCAAATCCTGCACGAATGTGAATCACTCACCCATCCGAATGCACCAATGCACCTGGTGCTCCAATTTCCAAAATGCCCATCCAAATAAAATGGATAAACTCCAGAAGATGATCCTAATAAAAACTTAAAAAAACACCCTGAGCAGTGTCATTCAAAACTCCTTTGCCCCGTGCCTCTGGCCGGCACTCAAAACCTACCTCCATTTAACTTCAAACCAGTCTCAACAACTGGGTTTATCCATATCATCAAAGGCATTAAACTTTCCCGGTGTCAAGGGGATGTCTGTGCAGCCAACTTCATTGAGGACTGTTTTTAAGCACTTGCAACTTTTATCACCACCCTCATTAATACCTTGTTCTCCACCTGCTCAGTGCCAACTAGCCATAAGGATGCATTGGTCCTTTCTCTGTTGAAAAACCCCACTCTAGACCCAGCCATACCAACCAACTACCACGCAATCAAAAATGTCAATTTCCTCCTTAAACTTTTGGATCGTGCTGCATACCTCCAGATCCAGCTACACCTGGAATTTAACAACCACCTAGCCCTATGCCAATCCAGATTCCGACCAGGCAATGGCATGGATTTCACATTTTTGGATTTGAAAAAACAACTGGACAAGATCAAAGATAGTGGCAATTCAGCCCTCTTCCTTCTACTAGACCTTTTGACTGCCTTTGACCTTTTGAACCACGAAATTCTGTTTCAGCACCTTGCCTCAGCAGCTCACTTCTCTGCTGAAGCTATCTCCTAGATCTCCTCTTTTATGATTCAGATCTATGAGAGTTTTCTCTGCCAATGCCTTGGCCTCTCCCTCCCCCATTACATGTGGTATCCTACATAGCTCATGTGTATCACCAACCCTTGACAATATATTTACCAAACCCCTATTTGACCCTCTAGATGACCTGGCCATATCCTACACCAATTATGCTGATGACACACTGATCCTCTTCCCACTCACCGGAAACTACTCTACTGACTACAACACTCTGCACTCAGTGTATCAAACCATTCAGGCCTGGATGGCCTCCCACTTTCTTTGCCTCAATGATGATAATTCTGAACTTCTCCTGGTCGGATCACAAGCCTCACTATACAAATCCTTGGCCATCAATGGCATCCCCATCCAAGTTTCTAATGCTGTAAAGACCCTGGGCATCTAGCTGGATGCCAACCTGTCCATAACGAGACAGGTCTATATGATTGCATCTGCTCCTGCACACACCACACAGTTAATTAATACCTACAGACCCTTTCTGTCTATAAACAGCTGCCTCACCATTGACTGTGCACTTATTGGTTCCAGACTGGATTATTGTAATGCTTTATTTGCAGTTACCGGTACTGTTAACATCAACAAACTCCAAGTTCTTCAAAAAATTGCACTCAGGGCCACCTTAAACATCCAGAGGCACAATTACATTTCAGCAGCCAGAATAAATGTGCATTGGCTGGCCATTTGTGAGCGCTTTATCTTCAAAACATTAGCCAACACCCACAGATGCCTCTCGCACACTGCACCTAAGTACACCTCTCAAAAACTCACAAAAGTACAATCACTAAGACCCACCCGTTCTGACCACACTCATCGACTTATCATCCCAAGATTCAGGCTGACAATATTGCATACAAGAACTGCAACTATCTACCCCTGACACTAAGATCATACCAATCTTACTGGGTCTTCTGAAAACAACTGAAGACATTGCTCTTCTACAGGAGTTGACCCCCATCGCATCCAACTACAAATGTGTATGTCCAAGAAAATTAAATGTATATTGTTTCACCTGCAGTAAAAGTCTGCAACCAGCGCCTTGATGCCTCTGGGTTTGGAGCTCTTGATAAGCACAAATATAAATAAATAAATAAGTACTTATAGATGTTTAGGTATGTTAGAAGTATCTGTGGGAAGTTCAAGTAGCCTCATTCTAATGTCACTCCAAAGTATTTAGAACATCCCACGACTACCCCACCTTGTCTTGACAGTATTATAGTATTCGTTTCTGTGTGTGCTGTCCAGCGTGCATTATTATGGAAGCACACTCCCAGATATTCAAAGCTATCACAATCCACAGTTTTCCTTAATAAAGCTTAATATCAAGTTGAATGTCCTCTTGTGTGCTATTGCTTTGGTTTTAGCCAAAATAATAGAACATCTTTCAGAAGAACATGATTATTACAAGAGATAATGCAGACGTTGGAGGCCAGTCAATGTTGTTCAAATTAAAACCACATCACCTGAAAAAAGCAGAATCCCCAACTTGCAATTACCCGGTTTCGGTGCATCTGCCTCTTAACCTTCACGTTGGGTTGCAAGATCATTAGTATATAATAAAAAATAGGCGGGCAAACGTAACACCTCCGTCTCAGCCATCTCTCAATTTGGACAGGTTTGTTGTAGGCACCCCCCTAGCCCCAACCATCTACAGCAATGCTGTCTTTATATAACCAATGTATAGCAAATAATACGGTTCTTGGTAATTCTCGATTTTCCAAAGTCTGGCAAAGTAATTCCCAGGGTAGTGCATTAAATGCTCTTTTACTGTCTACGCAAACCATATATATTGCTTGCCTGTTCAAAGTCACACATGTCAGGGCTGTTAAAAACAATGTAAATGCTTGATCAGCTGTAGAGACCCCATGGCTGAATCCTGCCTGGAGGTAGGATGACAGGGCGTTTTCTGTGCACCATACTTCCAGTCTCCAATCACTATTTTACTACATAATTTGGCAAGGGAACAGGGACAAAAGTTGGATGGAACAGTCCTGCCAACTTTATTATGAAATGACACTATTATTGCACCCAGCCATCTTCGAGAAAACACCACAGTTCTGTTGAACCGTTAAAGCATTTTACACAAAAAGCAATCCAAACTGTTGGCTCAGGCTTTCACAGACCAATGGGTATACAATCAGGATCTGTGGACTTGCCAGCTTTTGGTGAGGCCAAAGTCTCCTCTATTTCATCTTTTGTAAACACCATGGAGTCAATCAATGCATCCTGTGTCTGCCAGTGAACCCTGAGGAAGCTTTCCATGTTATGATGCACAGCAATACAAAAGAAGGCTCCATCCCATAGAGAGGTTTAACATGTATAAGCCACATGTTTCCGTGATTGACACTGACACTTTGGTGAAAATCGGCCAGAAATCGTTCTCATTCTGTGTGAAAACTGAACTCCATAAAGCCTCTCACGTCTTCCCATGATCGTCTGACTTTTTATTTGATGTTAATGTTCCATACTCCGAGAGTTCTGCGGGATTCTGTGCACCCTTCATTAGCCTTCGAGGCCCCTACATGTTCTTTTTTCAGCTGTCTAAAACTTGCGATCAAACCAACTGTTTGACTGCTGGTTCCAAACCCTTAGATCAAACACAGGCTTCAGAAAGTGGGGTTTTGAATGTTCACTAGTTTGTCAGATAAATCAATTGAAATGGCTTCATCAGTGCTTTCATATACCATTCATAAGAATCTTGTATAACAATGCACACAATAAATCCTGCCCAGAACATATGCATTCATAAAGTAAGCTATTTCATTAATCATATCAGTGATTTGTTAAACCATCACCATTGGTGTGAATGTTTTTCTTTTAAACAATACAAAATACTAACTTACTAGCGAGGGAAACTGAAATATACACGTTACATTTTGCCTCAAATAGATGACATTTAATGGGAAGACTTCATATTCTACCTCTTTTAACTTGATGATTGGAGTTGAAGGTAGACATCACTACTGGAAGGCTTGCAACTAATTATATAACTTGCATGGGCCTGAAATGTATACATTATTTGGGATAGCAGATTTTACCAAATGTTGTATGTGGAACACTATGTAACTATTTATTTCTGCGCTTTGTTCATTCTATTGATTCGTTTCCAGGTATATAGTGGGCCTTGAACCATATAGAAGATGTGTTTTATGAAACAGATTGTTGTAATAAAAATTCTCCATTACATTTTAGGCATGCACACTTCTTACTCTTTGTTACTTGCACAAATGGCCCTTGTTGGATATCATCTATAGTTGAATATACCATTATTTGATTTAACCAGGTGTTTATATTTTCCTTACACCACTTTAACTAATTGGATCTTATGGTTTAAACACAGATGATGTGACAATTCAAGCATCAGGTGTATTTCAATGTTCATGTACATGTGACATGCTAACAATTTACCTCACGTGAAGTAGAAACAAGTGAACACAAATTAGTGATTTTTTTGTATGCTTTAATGGTACAACAAATGTATGCCATCACTAATTAGTGACTGTTTCAAAGGCTAATTTTCTAAAATGTTGCTCTAATGAAAACGAACCGGTGTGTTGATTTTTAACATTTCCTCCTGTTCATGTTCCTTGCAGGAATTCTTTGTGTGGCAGATCAGTGTTACGGTTTAAGGGAGCTGGCTTTGAACTATCATCTTCTGAGTGATGAATTGCTTCTGGCCCTTTCAAGCGAGAAGCATGTCCATCTTGAACATCTTCGCATTGATGTTGTCAGTGAAAACCCTGGTCAGACCCACTTCCATGCCATCAAAAAGAGCAGTTGGGATGCACTTGTTCGTCACTCTCCTAAGGTGAGCATTGTCATGTATTTCTTCCTATATGAGGAGGAATTTGATGTCTTCTTCCAAGAGGAGAATCCTGTCACTCACCTCTACTTCGGTCGTTCAGTAAGTAAAGAGATGCTTGGCCGGATAGGTATGAACTGCCCGCGTTTGATCGAGCTAGTCGTCTGTGCTAATGGACTTCAGCCCCTGGATGATGAGCTTATTCGTATCGCAAAACGGTGCAAAAATCTTAGAGCAATGGGTCTCGGAGAGTGTGAAGTCTCCTGCAGTGCACTTGTGGAGTTCGTAAAGATGTGCGGCGACAGGCTTACACAACTTTCAATAATGGAAGAGGTGCTTATCCCAGATAACAAATACAGCCTAGAACAAATTAATTCTGAAGTCTCTAAACACCTTGGAAGAATGTGGTTTCCGGACATGATGCCTGCTTGGTAAACCAATGATAAACAGCTCCAAGAACCTGGAACCTTATTGGACTATGTTTTGTTTTATTGCTATGCAACTACAAACTGTGAAAAACAAAAATGTGAACGAAATTCTTAAATGAGATAAACTATCTCCAGCCAAAAGGTGTAATACAGACTGAGCAAGCTCCAGTTAACAATGCTGAATTCTCCTAATTACTGATATGATGGACATTCTTGGATTAATATGACAGCTTTTGGAACTAAGACTACATTTTCATTTTCTTAATTCAGTTCATTCTCAAGTGTTAAATACTAAATATTTTGCACTTGAAAGTTAAACACATTAGACATTAAGATTAGTATGGACACACTGAGAAAATAAGAGCTGAATCATATATTATCAATGCAATCAATTGTATTATGTATTTTTTGTGTTATACCAAATATATTTTTATTGAGAAAAAGAGGCGCACACGATGATTACATTGGAAAATACCCGTGGATGTGATCTCTGTTTGTCTAGCAGCTTTTCGACTTCAGATTCTGTCATTGTGCTGTAGCTAAACTTTTTTTTTTTGGTCCAAATAATTTTTCAAGGCAAATACGATAAAAATAATGAAACAACCAGATGCTGTACTTTGTAGATCACCTATTATCTCTGTTGTTCTTGTACTGATATCTAGTAAGATTGGTTAGATCAAAACATATTATGTCCACCTTTAAAACAATACATGCTTACATTTTTATTGAAAGTCTATACGCTTTTGTTTATAATTTCTGTCGTGCATATGTGTAACTGTACAGGAAATAACAATATGTTTGAATTATGTATTTATTGAAGATTTCAATATGGTTTTATGAATTCATTTATTGCACACAGTGGGGCCAATTCATAAAAGTCATGCAGGTACATAATCCTCAGGACATTCTGATTCGCAAAATGTCTTGTGGGTATGAAAGCTGGCACAAGAGACCCAAAGTCAGCCTCTCCACCCATAAGTGTCCAACACACGTGTTTCTGAAACTTGCATATAAATCAGGTAACCTCACTTTTTTTGGAGGGGCAGGGATGTAGGTCCTTCCCACATGAGAGTAGCATGTGCATTTGCAGTGATGAGCCTTTTTGGGCTTATCACTCAACATTTCATTTCTACATGTTCATCCCCGTTTCAGAAGAGGACATTTACAAATAAATCGTATACACATACATGTTTTGTGTGAATATTTCTATCCAGGGAAGTCAAATGCAGGCATAGTTCTCTGCAGCTGTCTGCAAAATGCCTTACCCTATGCATGGCCTGTCACCAGGAACTTCAGGGGCAGGTGAAACCGAAGGCGTGACTGCCGGATCACCTTTTGAATCTGAGATTTCATTTTGGTTGTAGCAGCCTCTTCCACAGCATTTCCTTGCATATACACATTCTACAGGTGTTAAGATCCTGCCTGTGCAAAGACCTCTTCGAGTCCGCACCCTCAGATTGAAGGAGTCTTCTCCACTTGTGCATGCAACTAACATCTATAAGCAAAGACAACTGTGTGAATTGACCCCAACATGTTTCAGAAGACTCCATGAGCATCCTGTTACTTTACCAGTTGTACTTAGGTGAGTGCATGACTTTGCATGTGTAAATTGCTTGGTTAATGTTTGTTATTTTTGTACACTATTTATTTCCTTTCATTTAGAATATACACCTCAAAGCAATGTATACAGACATGAAAGAGATATTGCGTGAGAAGTGCATATATTTTGCTACCAAAGAGCACTTGACACAAATCGTTCTTCCTTGTTTCTAAAAGAGAAGTGCATTTTTATGTTCATATATTATTTTGAAGAAGTGAACATTGTATTTTGAGCTAGAGTATATGCATTGTTTTGTAATCTTTTGTAATAAATATTTCTTATTGTATCCCTGATCTATAGTACAAAAATGTAGTTTTGAAATTTTTTCAGAAATGTCAATCCACGTGTGCATTTATAGCAAAGCCAAAATGGTGATCTAGTTTGTTCCCACAGATTTTCCTCAAGCATATCTGCTTGGTTTCCAAGATCAATTGACTGCTGGAATTGAGACTTCATAGCAGTACACCTAGAATTGTATGATGCAATGTGCTAGAAAATAATGAGCATCTATATTCTGGGGGCTATGCATTAATATCCATCAATAAGTCATCTCTCTTCTTTCACAACTTCCCCTCCATCACGAATAAGAAATATCTGTGTTCAAAACATTACATTGTAAGTAGTACACATAACATTTACGAGCAACCAAGTGGGCGTGTGCTTCCCATCATGTTTTTCAAAATGCAGGCTATGCATGAAGCTAGAACTCAACCACCTGCCTTTGCCGCACACTCCCAAATCTGTCTGACAACTGATCATCTGCCTCACCATTGCGCTCTCATTGTCACCTCCACCTCTTGTATACTGCCCCCTCCGTCTCTGCACACAGAAAGATGGTCTCTGGCTTGAACCCTGGCCTCTGTTTCCCTATTGGGCATCTTTATAGTGATTTTGGTTTGGGGACAGAAATGTGCCCTTAGCACCATGGATGGTAGCTCAGACAGGAAATGGGAACCCCTGTGCTGGCAGGCTGTACCAGGGTCTAACATCCCGGGGCCCTCAGAAATGGCATAGAACACAGCTCATAGAAATGGTGTTGAGGTAATGAATCTGAGATTCAGCACTAATGCACACTTGCGTTCTGAGAATATGACACATTTAGCAGTGGCTATACCATTCTTGGTAACAATGTTCCCCTTGTTCTCCCTTTTCATTGGTATTTTAAGACAACCAGCCACTCATACTGCATTCCGAAAAAGCTATCCTCTTTTGTGAAATCAGATGTAAAATGTGCCCTTGTTGGAGATTAATGAACCTTGGGACTTCCTTAAGCATTGGAAATTAATATGCACCACTTCTCCAAACATATTACTATGCGCTATCCCTCTGAGCCATTCCGGATTTGTTATCTGTTTACTCAAATCTTTTATTCCAATTCCATCCAACAAGGGTTTATTGAACAATCTGATGCGTTGCTACTTAAGGATTCAAAGAGCAAATGCAGGCACCACATGTGCAATGTTAGCTTGACTTAGAAGATGCCACTGTTCACATATATCTGATGTTAACCGTCATATCCATGTTATTCTCCTAGGGCAGCAGTTTGAGGCATTTGGCACTGGTCATTGAGGTACAATTGAATTTCCTTAAATATTAACTGTTAACATTTCATGCACCTTCCATCCGAGACATTTAAGGACAGTGATTTCTGTTTTTGTGGTGATTTGTTTTATGAACTTGATTTCAGGCAAATGGAAGAAGTAGTCAATTACTCTTAAGTACCGCTTTGCTATGTGCTCTGGACCTGCTTCTATCCTTGTGTGGCTGCTTTTCCGAGGACTTCACAAACTACACACTTTAACACAGTGTTCACTGTGCGTTCACTGTGCATCCCCCGTGACTTTGATTGACATTTGTCCAAAAACAACACCCACATTGTGGGGACTGGCTACTGGGATTCTCCCACATTGCATTGCCATATTAGCGAGATTACATGCGCACAGCGCGTGCGCACATGAGCAAGTACTCGTAAGTGCAGCTTTGCCCTGTGCTCTGTACCTGCTTCTATCCTCGTGTGGCTGCTTTTCCGAGGACTTCACAAGTTACAAACTTTAACACAGCTGACCGAACTTTGCAGCTTGACTTTACTAGCATTGCTGCCACTTTAACGCTGTTCTGACGTGTGTTTTCTGTTTTCTCCAGCGCTCACTGTGCGTTCACTGTGCATCCCACGTGACTTTGATTGACATTTGTCCAAAAACAACGCCCTCATTGTGGGGAGTGACTACTGGGATTCTCCCAGATTGCCACTCTTTATAGAGCTTTAAATGTTAGCATGTCCACTCTTAGATAGAAGCGCCAAATGTGATTGTTAGCATGTGCCACACTTAGATGGAATTTCTCAAGTTTAGTCTGCGCCAAATCTAGACAGAAATGTGATTTTTAACATGTGCCACACTTGCATGGAATTCTCAAGCTTAGCCCGCGTCGCATCTAGATAGAAATACGATGGTTAGCATATGCCACACTTAGATGGAATTTCTGAAGTTTAGTCTGCGCCAAATCTAGACAGAAATATGACTGTTAGCATATGCCACAGTTAGATTTAATTTCAGAAATGTGATTGTTAGCATATGCCACACTTAGATGGGATTTCAGAAATGTGACTGTTAGCATATGCCACACCTAGATGGAACTTCTCAAGTTTAGTCTGCGCCAAATCTAGACAGAAATATGACTGTTAGCATATGCCACAGTTAGATGGAATTTCAGAAATGTGATTGTTAGCATATTACACACTTAGATGGGATTTCAGAAATGTGACTGTTAGCATATGCCACTCCTAGATGGAACTTCTCAAGTTTAGTCTGCACCAAATCTAGACAGAAATATGACTGTTAGCATATGCCACAGTTAGATGGAATTTCAGAAATGTGATTGTTAGCATATGCCACACTTAGATGGGATTTCAGAAATGTGACTGTTAGCATATGCCACACTTAGATGGGATTTCAGAAATGTGACTGTTAGCATATGCCACACCTAGATGGAATTTCTCAAGTTTAGTCTGCACCAAATCTAGACAGAAATGTGGTTGTTAACATGTGCCACACTAAGACGGAATTCTCAAGCTTAGCCCGCGTCGCATCTAGATAGAAATACGATGGTTAGCATATGCCACACTTAGATGGAATTTCTCAAGTTTAGTCGGCGCCAAATCTAGACAGAAATGTGACTGTTAGCATATGCCACAGTTAGATGGAATTTCAGAAATGTGACTGTTAGCATATGCCACGCCTAGATGGAATTTCTCAAGTTTAGTCTGCGCCAAATCTAGACAGAAATGTGACTGTTAGCATATGCCACACTTAGATGGAATTTCAGAAATGTGACTGTTAGCATATGCCACACCTAGATGGAATTTCTCAAGTTTAGTCTGCGCCAAATCTAGACAGAAATGTGACTGTTAGCATATGCCACACTGTGAAGGGTGGAATTATAGTCGGAGACAGACACGTGCTAAAACAATATTTATTCTGGCTTTAAGGCAGCAGATGCTGAAAGAAAAGTCTTAAGTCCTCCCGGTTAGCTTCACCGGTATCTTGTCCTCCTGTAATACCACGGCGTTGGGCCTGGCTTGGTCCTATCTCGAGCCGCCGTCCGGATAGGCCCACCACTCTGGTTCGCTCTCCTCTCTCCTCCCCGTATCCTGTGTAATGAGAACAACCCGTTAGTCTCCCTGGGTGCTCTTTTATCACAGCTGGAGGTATCAAGCCCCCACCAATCCCTGAGGGTTTGAGTTAACCCCCTTCTTATTGGTCCCTGGGACATGGTCCCTCCTCTCTTAAGGGTTGCCATCCCAGCGTGTCGCTCTTCCCGATCCCCTGGTGGTGGAGGACGGTGGTGTTGGCCCCGTTCCCCTGGTGGTGGAGGGCGGTGGTGTTGGCCATGCGGTTGTGGCCGCGACGCGTAGGGACGCGTCCTGAGGCTGGGCCCTCCCCCCCTGCAACGTGCAGCTCTGGCAGCGTCATGAGCAGCACGGGGCCAGCGAGCCGGGCGCTGCTCCCCCATATCCCGTCGCCGCCGTGAACACTGCTCCCCACCCCCCGGACCAGGGCGAACAGGTGAGTGCCGAGCGGCCCCGCCGCGGCTGCACATAGCGGCTTCCTGCGCGGCCCCGCCGTGTCCACCCGTAGCGGCTTTAGCCGCGCGGCTAGCCTCCGCGGGTTTCCCTTTCCCCTCTCTGGCCGCGGACGCGGCAGCGCCTCCCGACTCGTGCGGGCCGGCTTCACGCCGCGGCCGCCGCGGCACCAGCCGAGGCGCTGCTGCTTCACACATCCCCACCCCAATCCCAGGCCGTTCGGGCCAGGGTGAACACCTAGACAGATAGTCAGCCACCAGCTGAAACCTGGCAGGCCTGTGCAATGTGACGAAATCAAATGGCTGAAGGGAGAGAAACCAGCGTAGGACCCTCTGGTTCGTGTCCTTGTGTTGGGCCAGCCACTGGAGGGGTGCATGGTCGGTGTACAGAGTGAACCGGCGACCCAACAGATAGTACCGGAGCGAGTCAACAGCCCACTTGATGGCCAAACACTCCTTCTCAATGGTTGAGTAAGCCGCTTCATGGGGCAACAATTTCCGACTGATGAAGCACACCGGTTGCAGGTCCTCCCCATTCCTCTGCGATAACACAGCTCCCAGGCCCTGGTTTGAGGCGTCCGTTTGTAAAAAGAAATGTTTCTGGAAGTCCGGGCAACAGAGGACCGGGTTGGACGTGATCCTTTGTTTTAGGTGTGCTATGGCGTTCAAGGCCTTCGGGTCGTTGGTCAGGTTGGGATTCCCCTTGAGTCTCAATGCGTCCGTCAAGGGAGCGGCTATCGAGGAGAAGTCAGGGATAAATCTTCTGTAATACCCGATCAATCCCAGGAAAGCTCGTATTTGTTTCCTGTTGGTAGGAGTCGGTATATCTTGGATAGCCTGTGTTTTGGATAACTGTGGTTTCAGCACTCCCCCACCCACTATGTGGCCCAGATATTTGGTTTCATTGGTTCCCATCGTGGTCTTCCTGGGGTTGATATGTAGGCCTGCCTTCTGCAAATCAGCCACTACTTGTTCCAGATGGTACAGATGCGATTCCCAGGATTGGCTGTATACCACAATATCGTCCAGGTAGGCAGCGGCGTATCCAGTATGCGGTCTCAGTATGATGTCCATCAATCTCTGGAATGTGGCGGGAGCCCCGTGAAGACCAAAGGGTAGGACTTTATACTGATATAAGCCTCGTGGGGTGGAAAAGGCAGTTTTCTCCCTGTCCTGGGAGCGAAGGGGTATTTGCCAATATCCCTTGGTTAAATCGAGAGTGCTTAAGAAACAGGCTGCTCCAAGGCCCTCCAGGAGTTCGTCCATCCGAGGCATCGGATAGGCTTCGTATCGGGACACCGCGTTCAATTGTCTGTAGTCCATACAGAAACGAACCGAGCCATCCGGCTTAGGGACAAGCACTATGGGTGATGACCAAACGCTGACCGAAGGCTCGATGATGTCCATCCTTAGCATCTCGTCCACTTCGGAATTGATGATGGTTCGCCTGGCTTCGGGTATCCGGTAGGGTCTAAGCCTCACAGGTGGTCCGGGATCTGTTTTGATAACATGCTCAAGAACATCGGTTCTTCCAGGTAAGGCGGAGAAGGCATCAGCATAAGGGGACAACCGGTTCCTGATGTCCGTCTTCATTTCGAGGGTTAGGGTGTCTCCCCAATTGACTGAATTCAGTGTATCAGGAACGGTGTTCGGGATCTCGTCCGGTTTGGCTTCCTCGATACATACAAAGGCGCTCAGAAGAGGCTCATTCCATTTCTTTAGAAGGTTGATATGATAGACCTTTTCAGGGGTGGTACGATCAGGCTGGTGTACCCGGTAGGTTACTGGGCTTAGTACTTCAGTGACCTCGTACGGCCCTCTCCATCTAGCCAACAGTTTATTGGTGCTGGTGGGCAGGAGTACCAATACCTGGTCCCCTGGGTTAAAGGTTCTCATACGGCTCCCCTTGTTATAGTTTCTTTCTTGAGTTGTTTGGGCACGTCCAAGGTTATCTTGGGCCAGGGTACGTAGGGCGGTTAGGTGTTCCTTTAATTCCTCTGTATACTCGGTTAAAGACACTTCTTCTGTGGTTTCCCATTCCTCTTTAACCAGGTCTAGTATTGTTCGAGGTTGTCTCCCAAACAAGAGCTCGAAGGGAGAGAAACCGGTGGACGACTGGGGGGTGTCTCTTAACACCATTAACACTAGGGGAATCACCCGATCCCAGTTTTTTCCATCTGGTCCCGTCACCCTTCTTAGCATCTTCTTGATTGTTTGATTATAACGTTCTACCAGCCCATCAGTCTGGGGATGATATACTGAGGTTCTCAACTGGTTGATCTGGAACTGTCCACATACTTGTTTTAAGAGGGTCGACATAAAATTGGTCCCCTGGTCGGTGATTATCTCGGAGGGAATCCCTACTCGGGCAAAGAATGGAATTAGCTGGTCGCATAACAACCGGGCCGATGTTCCCTTTAGGGGAAAGGCCTCGGGGTATCGAGTAGCGTAGTCGACTACGACCAGTAAGTATCTATAACCCCGGCTGGCTGGTTCCAGGGGTCCCACTATGTCCATGCCGATCCTCTGGAATGGGATTGAAATGAGGGGCATTTTCTGTAGTGGTGCCCTTGCGGGTAGAACCCCGCTAGTCAATTGGCAGGTGGGGCAGTTCTTGCAGTGTTGGGCAACCTCCCCATAAATGCCGGCCCAGTAAAACCTCTTTAGTAGGTTTTGTTGGGTTTTAAGAGAGGCCATGTGGCCTCCACAGGGATGGTTGTGGGCCAGTTGTAGCACTATAAGTCGGTGGCTCTTTGGTAGCACCAGTTGTTCCTTCATGGCGTCGTCGTCACCCTTATACCTTCGGTATAGGAGACCTTGTCGCAGTAGAAACCCTGGGCCTCTGGCGATGTTGGGTTCCCCTTCCCGGGCGGCCCTTTCTCTGGCCACTCGTAGGGTGGGGTCAGTCAGGGTCTCCCCCCTTATGGTGTCTTCGTTGTCTTCTAGCTTCCAGTCGATAGGTCGGGTCATATAACTGGCCTGACACCATGCCATCCGGGTCCTCCTCTTTCGCCCGGGTGGGGGTTCCTGGGAGACGGGGTCGGTTCCTGCCACCTCGGTTTTGGACGGGGACTGCCCCTCCCTGGTATCCCTTAATGTCCGACCGAAACCGGGGAGGTCGGTCCCAATTACCACCGGGGTTGGGAGACAAGGTAGGACGGCAACCCTCAAGGGAGAGGAGGTTTCATTCAAGTCAATCACTACATCCTTCATCGGATAACATTTGGTGTCCCCATGAATGCATCGGATAGGTACAGTTACGTTAGGTAAGCAGGGAGCGTTACTCACGATTGGTGATATGGCGGTCTGCCTGCTGCCGCTGTCCAAAAGGGCACGTGATGGTCTGCCGTCGACTCGAACGTCCACCACATATGGTCCTGGGACACCGTTCTCGTCCATCGGGGTCAGATAGCCGATGTCCATGGGTTCGACTGTTCTTCTCCTGGGACAAAACCGGGCTATGTGGCCCCACTCGTTGCACTCATAGCACTGCGGTTGCTTGTAACTAGGGGTCGGTGCTGGGGCCTTCTCCTCGTTTCCTGGTCTCTTGTCTTCGGGTCTCCTGTTGTTCTCATCGGGAGGTCTCCATCTTATGGGTAAGGCTCGGTTACCCCTAATCATATGGGGGTCGGATATCGGGATGGCGATGCGGGCCGATACCCCTGTAGCTGGTAGTCGGAAGTGGCCTGCCTTCTGGTATGCCGATGCAATATCCACGGCCTCGGTCAGGGTGGGTTGATGGTGCTGCCTAACCCATTTTTGCATCTGGCCGGGCAGGGCTTCGACGAATTGTTCCAGAATGATTTTATCGATTAGGGATTGGTTAGCGGGGTTTGGAGCCAACAACCACTTCTCTGCTAGGTCCTTTATCCTATAGTACAGCTGGCGTGGATTCTCCCCGGTCCTGAGCCTGGTTTCCCTCAGTCGGATCCGGTAGGCCTCGTCGTCCAAGCCCAAGCGGTCTAGTACGGCAGCCTTGATCTCCCCGTACGGCGTGTTGCCGTTGGGGTTTACCGCCTGATAGGCGCCCTGCATCACCCCGGACAGTAGGGGGGCGACGTACTGACCCCACCGGTCAGGAGGCCACTGTGCGTTTCTGGCTATACGTTCAAAACTGGTAAAGAAGAAGGCGGGATCCTCTCCGTCCTTATACTTTTGTAGGAGGGCCGAGGGCACCAGTGGTTGATTTCTAGTGCTGGCCACTGCATCGGTGAGACGGGACATGGCCTCATGCTGGTTGTCCTGTGCGGTGGTCAATATAGAGCCCTGCAGCTGTATGGCTTGTTGAAAGGCTTGCCGATCCGCAGCTGCTTGTTGGGAATGCAGTTGTAGCATCTGTTGCAATTGTTGTTGGCCCTCAGACAAGGTCTTTATCAACGACTCCATCGCGCTGTCTAAAATCCCACCTTCGTCGCCAGTGTGAAGGGTGGAATTATAGTCGGAGACAGACACGTGCTAAAACAATATTTATTCTGGCTTTAAGGCAGCAGATGCTGAAAGAAAAGTCTTAAGTCCTCCCGGTTAGCTTCACCGGTATCTTGTCCTCCTGTAATACCACGGCGTTGGGCCTGGCTTGGTCCTATCTCGAGCCGCCGTCCGGATAGGCCCACCACTCTGGTTCGCTCTCCTCTCTCCTCCCCGTATCCTGTGTAATGAGAACAACCCGTTAGTCTCCCTGGGTGCTCTTTTATCACAGCTGGAGGTATCAAGCCCCCACCAATCCCTGAGGGTTTGAGTTAACCCCCTTCTTATTGGTCCCTGGGACATGGTCCCTCCTCTCTTAAGGGTTGCCATCCCAGCGTGTCGCTCTTCCCGATCCCCTGGTGGTGGAGGACGGTGGTGTTGGCCCCGTTCCCCTGGTGGTGGAGGGCGGTGGTGTTGGCCATGCGGTTGTGGCCGCGACGCGTAGGGACGCGTCCTGAGGCTGGGCCCTCCCCCCCTGCAACGTGCAGCTCTGGCAGCGTCATGAGCAGCACGGGGCCAGCGAGCCGGGCGCTGCTCCCCCATATCCCGTCGCCGCCGTGAACACTGCTCCCCACCCCCCGGACCGGGGCGAACAGGTGAGTGCCGAGCGGCCCCGCCGCGGCTGCACATAGCGGCTTCCTGCGCGGCCCCGCCGTGTCCACCCGTAGCGGCTTTAGCCGCGCGGCTAGCCTCCGCGGGTTTCCCTTTCCCCTCTCTGGCCGCGGACGCGGCAGCACCTCCCGACTCGTGCGGGCCGGCTTCACGCCGCGGCCGCCGCGGCACCAGCCGAGGCGCTGCTGCTTCACACACACTTAGATGGAATTTCAGAAATGTGACTGTTAGCATAAGCCACACCTAGATGGAATTCTCAAGCTTAGTTTGCGGCAAATCTAGGCAGTAACATGATTGTTGGCATGTGCCACACTAAGACGGAATTCTCAAACTTAGCCCGCGTTGCATCTAAATAGAAATATGATTGTTAGCAAATACCACACCTAGATAGAATTTCAGAAATGTGACTATTAGCATATGTGACTCTTTGTAACGCTCACCTGGTTCCCACGGAGGCGCGGCGTCGAAGGCGCAGAACTCTGAAGATGGACAGGAAGGGCCCCTCTATTCTGGCTTCCCTGGCTCGTTGGATACCCTCCTTAGGGTTTGGAAGGATGAGCTCTCCATCCTGCTTCTGATGCAGGGGCGCGTTGAAACCCAGTTACTTCACTGGATTGAAGATTGATGGGAGTTCAGGTAAGCTTGACTGTTCAGGTAAGGCGCTGTAAAAGTTCTGTTCAAAAGTTCAAGCTTAATAATAATGTTCGTTGTCTAATTGCAGCAAGCGCTAATGCTTATGTCTTTTTCCCCTTAGGGGCCGGGGTTCGGAGTGCCGGACATATGGCGCCGACCCGAAGTGAAACAGTTCTGGATGAGCGCTCAGGTAATGTCTTTGCATTCGCTCATTCAATGTCTTTGGCCCTCATTACGACCCTGGCGGAAAGTGACTGACCGGACCGCCACAGCGTAAATAGCGTTTCCGCCATTGCACGATGGAGCAAAGTGCGGCCCATTCCGACCCATCGGGCACGAGCACCACGGCATGGCGGAAGTGCAAAGTCCGCGATGGCGGAAATGACCCCAAAACGGCCCACACCGCCGCCGTACGGCGCCCTAGGTGCAATACCGCCACCCATCACAGCGGACACCGCAGTGAGCGCCAACCGGAAAGTACGGTGACCGTAAATATACGGAAACGGAAGTAAAAACATGGGCCCGGAACGGGAAACATCCCACCGTACACCTATAAAACCACAAAATCCACACAACCACTAAAAACACTACCCTGAAACACACCCCAACCCGTCATCCACCCTAGCGAAACCAAGAAAAATGGGAAAAGTAGCGAAGAAAGCGTGCGACCGCAAGCGGCAGGTCCACTTCTCCCGTGAGGAACTCACCGTGCTAACAGAGACCCTCCAGGAGAATGCTGCCGTCGTCTTCTCCACGCAAATGACCAGGACGGCACTTGCGAACAAGAAGGCCATATGGGCACTGGTGGCACAGCGGGTAAGTGCGGTGGGGACCGCACCCCGCAACCCACAGCAATGCAGAAAGCGATGGGACGACCTGCGGATACGCGTCCGTAGCATACTTTCTGCCAACCGCAACATTGCCACAGCCACCGGGGGAGGATCGGAATCACCCATCAAGTTGACCCCCTGGGAAGAAATCTGTGCCTCCACCATTGGAATGGAGAGCATAGAGGGAGTCGGAGGGATGGAGAAAGGAGTGCAGACATCCGAAGAATCTGGTAGGTGGCCCAAATGAAACAAAGCTACATCCACAATGTCCAATCATGTGAAGTACCATGTGTCCACATAGTGCAACAGAAACACATGTCCAGGAGAACGTCCACACACATTGGCCTGATAGCGCACTTTAAAACTCACAATAAATACATAAATAATTAAAAACCCCTAAAACACCCACTACACGTGCAGCAGGCACACCCTAACTGCAGGCTGCCAAACAACTGCACCCTCACTCCACACACAAATGAAAGCACCTCCAAGGCCCCGACCCAAATCACCCTCAGGTACCACCCCAATGCATGTGATACATTGCCATTCCAATTCCCACAGACCCATTAATAACCCTCGCCCTCCTTTACTCCACCTCAGGGTCCGATCCAAACGACGAGCATCAGGACACCCCTACCAGCACACCTGCAAAGAGGGCCAAGACCAACGGCCAAAGACCCTCCACCTCAGCTGCACGCATTAAGACACGGCAGCAGCACAAATCAGATGGCAGCACAGAGGAGGGAACATCAACAGGCACCCCAGCAGCCAGCATGCCCACAACACCACCACCACAGGTCCCCCCAATGGATGCCACAGAAGGCACTGCCTCTGGTGGCAGCAGCACCATAGGTGACACCCCATTGATGGCAGCATGCTCCGACACAGAAGACGGGGATGTCGAAGTCAGATCCATCCATGACCTGTCCCAATCCCCCTGTCTGTCCCATCCCGTACAACATGAGGATACCACGCAGGGGCACCCACAAGACAACGACTGGCCATCCCCCACAAGCCCTGTGGCAAGGCAACATGAGGTCACCAGCCCCTCTGTGACACCACCGCAAATGGCCATGGCCCAGCAGAGGCAACAGTCCCTCGACCAGTTAATCGTGCAACAGCAGCAACTGGCCACGCTCCTCAAGGACCATGCCGATGAATGTGGGGGCACTAAGGCAGACATAGAAACATCAACTGAGACACTTAGGGCAGAAATGGAGAGAAGTACAGAGACACTAAGGGCACAAATGGAGAGTAGCACCGAGAGCCTGAGAGTCCAAATGGAGAGTAGCACCGAGAGCCTGAGAGTCCAAATGGAGAGTAGCACCGAGAGCCTGAGAGTCCAAATGGAGAGAAGCACCGAGAGCCTGAGAGTCCAAATGGAGAGTAGCACCGAGAGCCTGAGAGTCCAAATGGAGAGAAGCACCGAGAGCCTGAGGGGGGAACTGCATGCGACGTCCAAAGACGTATGTGCCGAACTTGCCGCAGTGCGCCGTGTGCTCACTGAGCTCTCACAAACCCTTAGGGACATGCATGGACGTGAGCAGGCAGAGACATCATCCGTTGCAAGTTCCGTCCAGGGCAGCCCCCAACGTAGATCTGGGAGGAACCTGCGCTCCACAGGCAGAGGTGCCCCTGATACCCGCAGAGGGGGCTTGCAATAGCGACTGCCCACTGACAATGAGCATCTTTGGACACTGGTGTTCGGGGGGGAGGTAGGAGGGTGGAGGGGGTGTTTTGGGCTCACTTGGGTGGCGGGTCGATAGGGTGTTCAACATGATATCACATATGCCATAAACAGTGCACGATCAACCAATGAGATGTGTGGACAATGATCTTTGTGTACTAGGCCATCATAGGCGTACAGTCCATATTGTGCATGTACCAGACACACACAGTGCCACGAGTACCGTGTCCATGTATCAGCCACCAGGCGTGAGTGCTAGAAGCATGCATCAATGAGATGCTGACGAATGTCACGGCCCTCCGGTGCCTCGCAGACTCCTTGAGGTGCTGCCACATCCCCACCCTCATCATGACCATCTTCTGGTGCTTGCAGTTCTGCGTCAGGGGGCATGGGCACATTTCTACGTACGCACATGTTGTGGAGCATGACACATGCCATGACCATCTTTGCAACCTTCTCATGGCGGTACAGGAGTGCCCCGCCAGACCTGCTGAGGCAGCGGAAACGAGTCTTCAGTAGGCCGAATGCCTGTTCAATGACTACACGGGTACGTGAGTGGGCATGGTTGTAGTCCTCCTCATGCTGGTCCCGTGGGTTCCGGACTGGTGTGAGGAGCCATCTCTTCAGTGGATATCCAGCATCACCTGTATGTGGACGATAAACGTATGATGTGGAATGCCATTGCTACGTACGCACACCCCCCCCCCTTCCTGCCAGGTCATTGCCGAATCACATACCCCACATTATCATGCATGAAATGAGACTCACCGAGTAGCCAGGATCTGTTCCCTGCGTGTCGCTCCATGTAGCGTGGTATTGTAGAGTTCCTCAAGACCATAGAATCATGGGTTGATCCAGGGAATCGGGCACAACAATGTGTAATGATCCTGTTGGAGTCACACACCATTTGTACATTCAGGGAATGAAATTGTTTTCGGTTGCGGTACTGGGCCTCCATGGCATGTGGTACGACCAATTGCTCATGGGTGCAGTCGATGGCACCAATGCAACCCGGTATGCCGGCAAGTGCATGGAATCCCACTTTTGTGTTGGTAATTTCCTGCTCCGAGCGTGGTAGGGAGATGTAGTCGTCTGCGTGCTGCAGGAGGGCATCGAGCACTTACAATAGTGTCTGTGAGAACAGTGGCTGAGAAATGCCATGCAACTGTCCGACTGTGTGCTGGTAGGTGCCTGTGGCCAGGAAGTGTACTACAGACACCACCTTCAGTAGGGGTGGGATGGCGGTTGGGCTATCTATCATGCTGACAAGGTCAGCCTGTGTCATGTCCACAATGGCGGCTATGGTGTCCCGGTCCAAACGGTAGAGGGTGTGGATCTGCTCATCAGTGAGGTTGAACGGATGTGCTCGGAGGCGTGGGATTGCGGGCTGCCTGCGTGGTGGTAGTGGCTGTGCTGGCGGCCCTTGCTGGCCCTGCCTTGGCCTCCTCCTCCTCCTGCGTCTCCTCCGTGCGGCCGGTTGTAGTTGGTGTTCGTCTTCTTCCTGGAGTTGGAGTACTTGCAGTGCTCTCAGGTCCCCCAGGGCCAACATCGCGAGTCCTGCCGGTAGCATTTTGGAGTGGGTGTGGTTGTGGGAGGAGACTGGGTGTGCAATTTATGTGTTTTCAGGCTGTATGGCCTCCACCTGTGGTGATTCATTCCACCTGTGCAAGCTGCTCTCCCCTTTGGCCGAGCACGTCCCGCACACAACGCTGCAATTCGAGTAATGGCATCTTGCTATTGCAATCATGTATTTGTACCCAATGGCCGTGTAACATTTGTTGATATGTACATTCGGCTATGGTCCCATTGTTTCACATGCAATCTTTGCAGTCGCGAACAGACTTGTGAAGGGTCAGTGGAACGTAGTACTCGAGTAACGGTGGGCCCTCATGCATCACTGTACCGAGTTGCACCGACGGGCGGGGCGTCCCATTTGTGGGTGAAGGCAGTTGCCATTTTCACACACAGCCGCACTAGATGGATTAATTTGTGATTTCAAACGGCCACAGATGCCTTTTCGACGTGATGTTGCAAATGAGGAATTCGAAGGGCGGCGCTTTCGGTTTTCAGCTAGCGGCGAGGAGATGCCCACAGGTCTGACTGCAAATATAACGTTCTATTGTTCAATGTCCTTGAGACAGGGGCCATGGCGAGGATGCAATGATTGATATGAATAGTTTGGGATGCGCAATAGCGAAGTGGACGGTGAGGCCGGACGTTCCCAAATACATGTTACTTCACAACACTGGAATTACGGGCTGGGGCACTGTGGATTTTGCAGGCTGCATAACGCACAGACTCAATGGATATTTCTAATGTTATGTGAGTAAATATTCAGGCGTTTTTATACCGGGATGAGGGAATGATGAATGGATGCATGGGCAGATGATTTGATACAGAGTTTGCCATGTACAGGGCTTCTTGGAATCTGTCCGCCTCCCCTGCGCTATGTGATGCAGGGCTGCCATAGTGGGACCATCGTCTATCTGGCCTTGTTGAGCCCTCCCTGTCTCGACGCGCCTTCAGACACTTGTGTCCATGCACGTTAACATTCCCATCTGATGGATTCTGTTTTCACAGACGCATGCACAGGTACACTCGTTTGTGATGGTGTTTACACCTCGATATAGATGGTTATGAGTCGCAAGTGGTTTTGGGGTGGTGATGATCCTTTTGAGTGGGCTAGCATGCATATGGCTGTGGATTTAGTGTGATCATTGAAGTGAGTTGTTCGAATGTAGTTCTGATGGCCATTCTGTTCTTTTTCTTTTCTTTTGGTTGACAGGTATCTCCTCCCCTTTTGCCACTGCCATCTGTATGCCACTCCTGCAGATGGCTTTTACTCCCGACACCTGCTGCTTCGTGTTAATCAGTGGAGAAGCATTACGATCTTATGGGACGATCGCCAATGGGCCACATGCCCTTACGCAGTACTAGTGGCTCGGAGCAACATTTCGGCCTTTCAGCTGGACTAGTGCCTCCCCATTGGGACGGCCCTGCGGTTCTGTGCGCTTCCATGTTGCCTTTTCGTACTTGAATGTGGCTCTGTGTACCATGATGGAACAGGGCGTCACACAAGTAGTAGCTGGTCATTTCTTGCGGATGCAGCCCACAATGGTGAGATGTGTTTTGGAGTTCATGGCCTAATGGCTGTATGGGCTTGGTGATTTTGTTGTGCATTAAATTTCTATTCTGATATGGGCCGTGTAGCGTTCTTCTTTGCGAGTGATGTGGCATATTCCTATTTGGGGAGCGATGTATTGTGAGGAGATCTGCATTGGGTTCCAGCTTCGGAGTTTAGTTGCGTGGTACTGTGCTGGGCGCGTTTGCCTACGAAGCCCAGTGAGGTCAGGGATGGGGGCTGCCAATATGACTGTTTGAATGTTGTCATGCTCAGGGGCGGGGGATTGGGTTTTGTGTAACAGATGCCGGTCAGCCAGGTGGACTGGTGGAATGATGTGATTTTCTGAATATTGCTGGTCACAGGTGCCTGTGTTTGCGTGCGTTTCTTGGTGGGGGACTGTGGTCATGTCCATTGGAATGGCTTCTGTATTCGTGCCATCTGTGCCCTGCAGCTCCCATTGGCCCCTCTTGTGATTCTTTTGTTCGTTGGCATGCATGGGTGACTTGTACATTTCACTGGTTGCATTGTGACTTCATTGCACCTACGGGGAGTTGTACTTTGTGGGCAGGGAGCGGTGTACAGGCACTCAGTGGGGCCGTTTACGGTTGATTCGCGATGCCGTACTTCTCACCATGGCGGAATGGTACTTTCCGCCGTGCTTGATGGCGTTAGGTACATGTCCGCTAGGGTCGGAATTCGCGTACCCTTGCGCCATGGTGGTATTTACGGTTTGGCATGGCGCGCGCGCGCGTATTTGGTGCAGTTAGCGTTGGCGTTCACTACGGTGTCGCTAATGGCTTCGTACTTTGCGGTGACGGGTCATAGTCGCACCGAGCGCTATTCGATGGCGGTATTGCATTCCCGCCATCGTTTTTCGATTTCCGCCAGGGTCGTAATGAGGCCCTTTGTCTTTTTTCCCCATAGGGGCCGGGGTCCGGAGATGCCAGGAAGCGGCAGGACCCGAAATGCAGTGGGAATAATCCAACAGGTAAGACTTAAAAGGAAACTGAGCTTTCCTTATTCCTTTTCTCCCTCTCACCTTTGTTCTTGTCTTTTTTCCTCTAGGCGCCGGGGCGTAGCTGAATCCGGAAGATCGCTGCTGAAGATGGAAGCGCCTTGCCAAGGTGAGTAAAATGCAGCGCTGCAGCGATCGAAACGAAATGCCTTTAAAATGATGTCTTCCTTTTCAGGGCCGTTGGAGAAATGACTCCGGGATGCAGATTTAGCAGGTAAGGGCTTTTCTTCTCCTATTCTCTTCCTTTCTCCCCTTGCAGGTGTCCCAGGGTGCTGGCAGGCGTGGCTGAAGTCAGGATGCAGGAGCTGACACGGTGAGCGTCCAGCTGCTAGGTGCAGAACAACGCGAAGCACGTGTGGCTGTTCGGGTGGGGTTTAAATAGCCTTGGAAGAAGTTCCTGGTATGTATCCTTCCACCAATCAGGTACCTATCCTTCCCCGACCACACCCGGGTGGTGAAGTAGTCCACAGGTAAAGTAGTCCCATTCAGGCCTCAAGAGGGCCTGGATGAAGCAGCAAGGTCTGCATCAGGTAAGTGTGCACCCAAGCACTTAAACACATATCCTCTTCTATGAGCCTGGCGCCTAAGGCGCCAGGACTGGGGTCCGCTATGAGCCTGGCGCCTAAGGCGCCAGGACTGAGTCCACAGGGCCCCAACTTGGGCCCGCTGAGACTTCCCTGGGGAAAATGATGTCTGCCTTTGGGGTTGCTGGGCCCGGCCTGGCTCCTTAGAGGTAGGCATCATGACACTCTTAGCATGCACCACACTTAGAATTATGAACCTAGCTTGCGCGGCATCTAGATAGAAATGTGACTGTTAGCATCTACCGGACCTAGATGGAATCCCACAATTGCAAGGACAGCAATGCCAACTAACCAACCAACTAACAATTCCATCCCTCTGCATACACCTCTCAAAATATAACCAAACACAACCACAAGCCTTAAACGCAGCAATCCGCACAAACTTCACAACAATGCAACAAGAAAACAAACCATACATAGACTTGCACAACAGCACACGATGACTACGGACCATAAAACACCCCAAGCCCAGCCGACGGACCCACCGGGCTGAGGCTGCCAACAGCACATCACTGCTCTCTTGCACTTTTCCAGCTTATTCCTACTAACCCACCCCCCCTCCTCCCCTTTTCAGAGCCGCCAGTGCGCCAGGGGACCACTTCGGTGGTGATAGTGCGCGGTACAAATGACATTTAACATTAACATTAACATTAACATTGCTATATTAGCAAGATTACCCACACACAGCGCGTGCACACATGAGCAAGTACTCGTAAGTACTGCTTTGCCGTGTGCTCTGGACCTGCTTCTATCCTCATGTGGCTGCTTTTCCGAGGACTTCACAAGCTACAAACTTTAACACAGGTGACCGAATTTTACAGCTGGACTTTACTAGCATTGCTGCCACTTTAACGCTGTTCTGACGTGTGTTTTCTGTTTTCTCCAGCGTTCACTGTGCGTTCACTGTGCATCCCCCGGAACTTTGATTGACATTTGTCCAAAAACAACGCCGTAATTGTGGGGAATGGCTACTGGGATTCTCCCCGATTGAATTGCTATATTAGCGAGATTACCCGCGCACAGCGCGTGCGCACACGAGCAAGTACTCGTAAGTACCGCTTTGCTGCTTAGCCACGCGGCAGCGGAGTTGGCCCTGACGCCTTTTGGCAATTTATATTTTTTGGCCTTGCAGTTTTCTTTTTAAAATATAGTTTTTATTAGCATTTTTTTAAGGTTATTACAACAATGATGTCATTTCAATCAGATGCCATCAGATGCGTTCAAACAATAACCCCTCCCCCCCTCCTCCACCCTCCCCTAGCTAGTGAACAGGTGCCGATTTCAAGCTTATCTTGCAGGGACGCGTTATGCATTTTTCAAGTTTGGACTGTTGAATAGATTGGTACACACATAGTCTAGGGCTCAACCCAGCAGCACCCCATGGGGGGGGGCGCGTGCCTTGTACAACGGATACCTAATAGGTCCTCCATTTCCTCTGGATTCCAAACCCAAACAGGCCAACTGTTAATGGGCTCACCCCTCAGGTCGATCGCTCATACTTTTCAAAAAAGGGAAGCCAGAGTTCCTCAATGTTGGATCTGGATTCATCCAGGACGTGGGTTAAAAATTCTAAGTCATATATCGTCCGCACCTTCGTTACCCATTCCCTCTCATCAGGCATATGCGGATTCCTCCACTTCTGGGCCAAGCAGCACCTGGCCGCTACGAGCATGACCTGCAACATGTGGCCCTGGGTGTCCTCCTGGTCATCACCCACCTCAATACCAAATAGAAGCAACCAGGGACAGAGGGGCCTAGAGACACCATCCACCCCCTTAACCCAGGATAGGACCTCTCCCCAATATGACTGCACCCTCGGGCAAGACCACCACATGTGCATGTAGTCCCCTTTTTTCTTTTTGCATTTCCAGCAGTGTGGGTTGTAGCCCGGACTCATTCTGGCTATCAACTGTGAGTGGTAGTGCCATCTGTGTAAAACCTTGAGAGCCTGGTGTCTGTACTGGGGGGAGGTTGTTGAGCGATGGGCCCGGATGCACATCTTGGTCCACCTTTTATCATCTATTGTCGTGCCCAAATCTTTTTCCCATTGTATCCGTGCTGGCGGTGGATCCCTGGGTATCGAAAGCAAGAGAAGTTTGTTCAAACGAGATAAGACCCCCCTGGACCCCTGTGTGGAGATGATCGTTCTCTCGAAGTCTGTGAGTTCCCTCCTGAGCGTGTCCCCCCATGAGGGTTCGGAGAGGACTCCCTTCAGTTGGAGGTAGTGAAAAGGTGAAAGCTTGCCCAGCCCCAGGGCCTCCTCCAGGTCCAGAAGGGGCATGAAGGAGCCACCCACCCACAAGTGGCAAGCCCTAACAAGGCCCACCTCATACCACCTCTGAGACGCGGCTGGCTCCGCAACCTTAGCTATGAATGGTGGCGCTCAGATGCAACTTAGTGGGGAAGGCCAGGTTGTGAGCCATCTATAGTAACCCCCCTCCTTCCAGACCGACCACAGGACACCCAGTACCGGGTGGTCTAGAACACGCCTGGGGATGTGCGCTCTGGGGACCCACAACCACTCATCGAGCGTGACCGGGGCAAGTAACAGTGCTACCAAGTGCTTTTGTGTCCCAGGGTTGAAATGGTCGACCAGAATCCTCAGCTGGGAAGCCCTGTAATATGTATCGAAGTCCGGTAATCCCACCCCACTGTCTTCCTTGGGTCTCGTTAGGACGTCGTAGGAGATCCTACGTTTACCCCCCCCCCCAGAGGAACCTGAGTAGGGTGTGCATCATGGACTGTAGGAACGCGGCTGGGACCTGAGTGGGGAGCATCTGGAAGAGGAATAGGAATTTGGGAAGTACCACCATTTTGATCAGGTTGAGTCGTGCCATCCACGAGAACCCCGAGACCACCCACCTCTCTACATCTCTTTTGACCTCTGTCCACAAAGGGGTGAAATTGCTCGGGAAGAGGTCCTTTGGGTCCGGTGTTATTTGGATTCCCAGGTGCCGGAACCCCTCTTTCTGCAATTGGAAGGGAAGGCCCTCCACATACTCTCTCTCAGTGTCCAGTAGTCGACCTCCCATAAAAGCCACAGATTTGCCCAGGTTGACCTTGCATCCCGAGAGGCTCCCGTAACGCTCCAGTGCCCGCAACACATGAGGGATTTAGTAACATAGAGGAGAGCGTCATCGGCGAACAGGCTGATCTTACAGTGGGAGCCATCCAACTGTACTCCAGTGATAGCCTCATTGTTACGCACCGAGATCGCCCAGGGTTCCCTGACAAGGGCGTATATCAGGGGGGATAATGGACAGCCCTCTCTCGTTCCTCACTCTAGGGGAAAGGCTTCCGATTCCATCCCGTTGGTGGCCACCCTAGCCGTGGCGGCTGAATATAGTGCAGCCATCCATCCCAACCATCTCTGGCCCATCCCTATTGCTGAGAGGACCTCCCCCATGAAGGTCCAACTCACCCGGTGGAAGGCCTTTTCTGCGTCTAGGGACAGCAGGAGGACCCCCTCATTCCGGGTTTCCCTTGAATGCAGCACATGGAGGGTTTTGCGCATGTTGTCCGAGTCTTGTCTGTTTAATATAAAGCCCGACTGGTCTGGATGAACCAGGCAGGGCAGGCATTTCTCCAGGCGAGTGGCCAGGATCCTGGCAAATATTTTAGCATCCAGGTTTAACAGGGAGATGGGTCTGTAGGAGCTACGTTCTGTGGGGTCTTTTCCTCGCTTGGGGATTACCGAGATGAGGGCCTATAGGAATGTGGGGGGATCGTCTCTTTATTGCGAATGTGGTTGAACAATTTGGCTAAGGGTTCCGTCAGGATGGGTTGGAATTGTTTGTAGAAATCAGCCGTATATCCATCACCTCCGGGGGCCTTCCCTGCTTTAAGTCTCTTGATAGCTGCCTCCACCTCCTCCACCGTTATGTCCCCCTCCAAGCCCTGCAGCTAGGCCTCTGTTAAGCGGGGTAGCCGGTGTTCTTCCAGATAAGCCCAGATCTCCTCCAGCGATTCCCCCTCCTGTTTTGTGTACAGGTCCCTATAAAAGGTTGCAAGGAGCCCACTATCTCTGCCTTTTTGTTGAGAGCCCTGCCCTCCCCATCTTTAATAGGTCCAACCCTCCTCTCCAGTCTACAACCCCTAGCTCTACGTGCAAATAGGGTCCCCACACTGTCCCCCTTTTCATAATACCTTTGTCATGTATATCTCAATTTCTTAACCACCTCCCCGATGATGCCCTCTCTCCCGCTTGCCCTTAGAACCCTCGGCTATAAGGAGACCACGGAGGGTGGCCTTCGCCGCCTCCCATACTGTCGCCATATCCGTCTCCCCATCGTCGTTTATCTCAAAATACGCCTCCATTTCGCCTCTCAGGAATTCCCTGAAGACCGGGTCCCTCAGGAGCGTATAATTACACCTCCACCGGGTCGACCTGGGGGATGGGGGAGTGACCAGTCCGCCACAAGAAGCTCGTGATAGGACTATGTTATTGCCTCGACCCTCTGAGCTGTAGCCACCCCACTCCCCTCCTTAGAAGTCAAAAGGCAATCGATTCTGGTGTAGGTGTGGTGTGTGGGGGGAAAGAATGTGTATCCCCCGGGCTCCGGGTGTGTCGTTCGCCAGACGTCCTCCCAGTAGTGCTCCCTCAGCAGGGTCTGGAGCGTTAGGTTGTCCTTGGTTATCCCTTTCGGTTCAGTTACCCGTGCCGTCCACCAGTCCAGCCCGGGGTCCAATATGGGATTGAAGTCCCCCCCCCAGTATCATGGCCCCTTCAGCCCATTTATCCATTACCCCCAGAATCTGGGTTAGGAAACCTATCTGGCCTGAGTTGGGAGCATAGAGGGTGGCTAGGGTTATGCGTTCCCTTTCATAAGTACCCTTGATCCCCAGGAACCTCCCCCCAAAGCCTCTCTTGGTTTCTGTGTTGGTAAGGTGGAGTGTCTTGCTCAAGAGAATCCCCACGCCTTCCTTCTTCGAGCTCCTGTGGGAGGCCCAGAAGTTGGCGCTGATGTCCTTCCCCCTGATGGGTGATTCCCTCCCCTGTCTGTAATGGGTTTCTTGGAGGAACAGCACCATTAACTGCTGTTTGGGAAACATGTTGCTGGTAAGGGACCTCTTGTTTTGTCAATTGAGGCCCTTGATATTGAGTGTGCCTATCTATGCCTTCAACCATTGTCGTCTAGGTAGTCCATCTCTAACTTCACCGTAGTGTAATGCTTGCGTATGGCACGTTGAAAAATGGAGGATTCCTGTTCGGGCTGGCTAGTCCCCCCACCCCTCCATGGACCCCTCTAAACGTTCCCATTTTGGCCTTGATGATGGTTGTTCTCCCCCATGCCCCCTGCCTCTTTCCCCCACCCTCCTCCCCCCCGTCTTGAGGCGTTCGTCCATGTCACCCAATCTTCTTCGGGGAAAGTCAACGAACCACCAAGGACTCTACCCCAGCCCCGGGTAGTGTAAACATGTAGATAACCCCTTCTCTTTTAAATCAGAATAAACGCGTATGAACCTTTAAACAAAACTTGTGAGACGTAACTCTGTTCCCGTGGTCCCCCGTGTCCCCAGGCACAGGCCCGACATGGAGGTCCATCGAACCAATCACAAACATTATGAAAAGTTACAGTCACTTCAGGTGGTCCTCAGAGGCCAATGATGGGTGCCTGGTTTTTTTAAACTTGCGTGCCCCCTTGACCTTGGCCTTGCTGCTAGGTTGTCCCAGTCTGCCGGGGCCCCGCGGTGGGTTCCTGGCCTTCCCCCCGCTCCGCCGGAGGGACCGGCACGATCTCCCACCAGGTCACCAGTGGGATGCACGATGTCCTCCTCGGTCACCATGTGGTGTCTTTCTCCCGACCACTCGAATGCCAGGTAGAAGTGGTGGCCACAGCGGTATCTGACCCCCTTGCCCTGTAACCATCTGGTAAGGGCCCCGCATTTCTTTCTCATTGCGAGGGTGAGAGCCGAAAGGTCCTAGTAGATTGCCACCTTAGAGTCTCAGCATTGGATATCGCCGAAGTTCCTCGCCTTCTCCAGGATCCTGGCTTTGTCTCTATAGTAGTGCAGTCGAGCCAACACTGACCTCGGGCCTCTGCCACCTCCGCCGGCTCAATGCACCCTGTCAAATTTAATCTCGATGTCGGCCTCCTCCCCCATGACGATTCTTAAAATGTTGTGGACCTTGCCTTCCAGTGCCTGCGGGCTCTCCCCTTTGGACTCCACCAGGCCAAAAATGCGCAAGTTGTTCCTCCTTTCCCTGTTCTCCATGTCGTCCACCTTGAACCGTAGTTCCTCCTCCCTTCGATGTACCTCCTGAAATCTGGCCTCCATTTGCATCTCCAAGATCGCCGTGGAGAGCTGGTTGTTCTCGACTCCCTCCATGCGATCCTCCAGGGTGGTGACCTTGATGGTAAGGTCGGCCAACTTAGCACCCATGTCGGTTCGAATCCCACGTATCTCCTCCAAAATCATCTGGATGTTATTTTGGATGGCCCCCAGGTCGGGAGGCGGCACCAATGGGGACCCGGCGGCCATTTTGGCCCCTCCGGCCGAAAACTGATACTTGGAGAGGGCCTCCTTCCAACTCATGGGGTGTCGGTTGCGGCTGAGTATGTGGGGAGGGACGCCGGATTGGGGGGGATGCCCCCGGAGTGACTGTCTATGGTTGTGCCAGCCGAATAACTGAAGGGGTTCAACTTCAGTGGAGAAGCGGCCTATTCATGAAGTCCTAGCCCGAGGGCTTCTCACCTGGCGTGTGCCTTCTCCAGTGCCCTCTCCAGCATCCCCAGCTGGATTTGGTGTGGGCGCGCCCCCGCGACGGCCCAGGCTGGGGAGTTCTGGCATGCGGTTAGGTGGGCCTGTTCAACGCCTTTGGTGGGTGGGGTGTCGGGGCGATGCAGTGCGCGTGCGGCGCCTCCGATGTCTTCGTTCAATGTCGAGCGCGGCCTCGCGCCGGTTCCACGCTGCCTCACCCCTCCGGGAACGGGGCACCAGGGGTCTCGGGGTGCAGTGGAACCTCCGAGACACCCCACCTCTGGCTTCTCCTCGCTCCAAGTGGGTACTCCCTCCGCAGGCTTTCCCGCTGCTGTGCTCTGCTGCGGCCTCGGCGAGCCTTGGCGTGCTCCGCCTGCATGCTGTTCAGGACGCGGGGGGAGGGGCCGCGGAGACCTCGGACGGTCGAACTCGGTCCGTGGGTATCGTAGAAACTCCTGGTTTGGACCCCCTGGGTGGGCAGGGGTTCACACAGCCTTTCTTGAGATGCTTGCGAGAGATGGGCACCTTCTTCCTGCTAAACTCCGCAAAATTCCCAGGGCTGGGTGCGGAGCTGTCGGCTCAGGCGGCCATCTTGCCTGCGTCCCCTGGTGGCCTCTGGCCTTGCAGTTTAATCCTTTGCTTCAAAAGGTACGTGTTGTGTGTATTTCTTCTCTTTTATGGTAACACCCTACACCATGTCTACTTCTATCAACTGTTTAAAATCAGGCATGCCTAAAATTGGTGCTGACCTATGTAACATCTCGCCTTTGGACTCTCAAAAGATCTTTTTTGCTAAGAGACTAAAAGAGAATCAAGAGGGAAAAAAAACGATCAATTTCGTTGAATGTTGATATTTGTTCCTTTTGTCAAAACGATGGTCTGAAGAAACAAAATGTAGTCTCTATAGAGACATCCCCTGTTCCAAAACTAAAATCATTGTGTTCCCTGTCTGGTGCTATACCTCCTCAGGAAGCTCCAGTCCAGGGAAATGTACATGAGTTGACAATACTCTGAATATGCCAAGTAAAGAATTAGCTGATGCATCCGTTGCTTTGGCATGCAAATCAGGTGAAATATGTGTAACCCAAATTCCTGAACTCATTGCTAAATTACCAGTGTTTTTAACTGGGTCACCGTTAAAAAATCCCCCTTTGTGCTCAGTGCAGGTACAGTGTTTATTAAGAAATGAATATGAGAAACTGACACTAGTTGGTGAAGTTGACGCAGAGGCGATTTACTTCATGAATATATCAAATGCTCACGAAACGGCTACTCCTGATGTGCTATATATCTGTTCTAATACAGGGGATTTGATACAAATAATGATGGCTCTGCTAGACAGAGCTTGCCCATTAGCGAGACTAATTCAGTTTTGCAGGATAAACATGAGGATAAGGACAAACAAGAACTATATAAATCACCTGTAATGTTCGATAAATCGTCTTCCAGTGGTTCTAATCGGTCACTCTATTTTGTAGCACCCACTCCTATGTTTATGTTTATTTTCATGTTTATTATTTATATTGCACTCCAGGTACCCAAAGGCAAAAAACAAACAATACAAACAATTCTTACATGAAACAAAAAATGAGCAAAAAGTGTATCCACAACAATATACAAAACATACGACTGCAAGAGGAATGGTGTAAGGGAACCTCCTTAAGACGAATGAATAGTAAAATGATCAGATTACAGCTGGTGGATCCCCTCAGGATGTATATGGATAGTCTTAGAAAGGCCGGTAGGAAACTAGTCCCACATCCCACTAGGACGCAATCCTTGTTGCCAGGTGAGCTCCAGTCTCTCAAGTCCATCCTACGGAGGATTTTAAGATCTGATAATCTGACCACACCCGGCCCAGTTCTCTGTCTAAGCCAGGCTAGGGCTTTAAACCGCAGGGCTTCTTTAGGTTGATGACCATTTACCTTACTGATGTTAGTAATAATGACATTTCTCTGGTCCGATACAAAGTCCTGAGTGCTCGTGTCTTCTGTTTTGGGCATCCGACACTTTCTAGTACACAGGTTCTGGGAGGAACTCAACTTGGAGAGGACATTTGTCTGTATGGGGGTGTTATAGACCTCTTGAACCGGTTTCTGTGCAACTGCTGTAATGGCAGGAGAAGGTTCAAAGGTGGAATTGACAGTGTTGGACCTTGTGATTATGCTACTTTTATTTATCGAGAGACTGTGCGTTGCCATAACTACCTTGCTACAGTAGTCCGACTGTGAGGCCTTATCTAATAGCTCTTTTTGAAGATTAAATTGACAATCCCATGAAAATATTCTTTGTGAGATAGGAATAAAGATTCAATCTGTTACCAATTTGTCATCTGACCATATTAATCAGGAAACTCATACAAACATAGGTGATAAGGTCATTTCCACTCATCCTGTCCTAAAAGAGCACGTACCATCTGCAACTCAACCTGACATTGTTGTTATTAATGGTCCTCAGGAAGCTACTCAACTAACTTTGAAGGAAGGTCCATCCATAACAATTGAGCTTCCCTTGAAAACACCAATTACCACTCTGGCTCCGATGTTCATCAATACTAAAACTTCTTCCTCAAATATTACAAATCGTAATGAACAATCTAATTCAATGCAAATTACTAGTGAACAGCCTAGTAGAATTAAAAATAAAATAGCATCAAGATTACTTACGGCAGCTAAAAAAAAAGATGTTTGCACTTTAAACAGGATATTCAGTTGCAAAGGAAGGAGTCACTAACATGCAAACCGTTGGATGACTTACTGGCTGTTTCAGCCTCCTCATCTTTCTTGCAAGCTCTAAGTTCCATTTCGAACTTAAAACCAACAGCTTCTACACTTTCAGCAGAAATAGGGAAGAAGTCACAAATAAAAGTGTTCACAGGCACTCAAGCAACAACAGCTATCGAAGATATTACCTTAATGCCAGAATGTAAATCGTTTTCAGACATTCATCACTCACATGAATGTCTAGCTACCAATACTGAGTGTACATTGCAAGAGCTACGAAATTAGATACAAGCCTTTTTTGCAAACTATAACAAAGAAAATGAAAACATCAAACGGCTCATGTTGCTATCGAAGCAAGGGTTGAACACTGATGCTAGTCAATTGCTGCAAACCACCTACCCGAATGTTAAACCGCTTCTGAAAGGCCCGGGTTTGTTGAGTCGGGACTATGATTCACAGGTGAGCATGAATTCTAATCTGGCACCCCCACAATCATTAGATGGCAGGTTAAATTCAGTACCTAATGTTGAGCCTGCATCATTTCTATCCACCCATAAGGGCCAAGCTCAATTTAAACAAACACCATTGCTTATTGATCACCCCTTCACTAAATATGATCTCAACCATGATAGTGTGCTCAATCTCTGCGCAGAAATAACGGCTTTAGAAGATCTCACCTCAGCAGACATTGATTTAGTTAAATTTGTAAATCCCCCCCAGACCTCACTGAGGCAGGACTGTACATCCGATCGGGTGTGATACCTAACACTTTATGGTTAGCTCGGACAGCCTTTTACAATCTAGGCTTTATCCTATGTCAAGATGTGTATGTACAGGAACAAACGATGGTTAAATCAATTCTACCCCAAACTAGAATTTACAGGGACAAAAGTGTTGCTCAAATGAATTCTGAACCAAGCTCTAACGATGCAGGGGGGAATCGAAGCCATGGTGGAAGATCATATCAATCCCAGACAGTTGTTTCTGTTAACCTTGTCTCCTGGAACACTAGGGGATTCAAACACCTCATTAACAGCAAATGTAAGGATCTTTTACAATATGACATTATAGTACTCCAAGAGACATGGCTTCGAACGGCCCCAATATGGGATCTTTATGACATTTATCTGGTACCTGCCATTGCATCTCTAATGGGCAGGCCGATGATAGGCCTAATGATGGCTTTTTGCAAGGAGAAAAACTTTGCTGTCATATGGCATAGATCCCTGTCGCCTTGTTTTCAAATACGACAAGGAGTAACCTATTGTGCCATAGTAAATATCTACTGGGGCAGGAAACATCTCGTCTCGGATACATTTTCAACTTAACAGCACCTGGATCAGCTTCTTTTGGATAATTCCATCATGAACTCTTTCATCATGGGTGATTGAACTGTCCGAATCTACTGTCCGAATCTATGTCATCTAGAACAACCAATGAACATTGCTGGTTAATGCTGTTGGCCAATAGAAATGTTGTAATGCTGAATGGTTCAGTTCAGGGAGATGTTCCCCCCAGGGCCACATGGCATAACGAGAGCTGTCATTCCACGCTGGATTACATGTATGTCAATAACCAGTTTTTTTCTAAAATTCTATCTTTCAATATAAAAGCTACAATAATGTGCGATCATAGTCAACTAAGTTTGACCTGCAATTTGCTGTCAATACAATCTAGGATCATTAATTCAAACACAAGTTTACTAGTCAGCAATGCGGGTAACCGTAGAAAGTGGTCCAGATCTAAATTACTTCGCTATAAGAAAAAATTGAGTGATGCATATGGTGAATCCAATGCTTCTGACAGCCCTTGTTACATCCATGCTATGCAATTATTTTCATCTAAAGGTCCAAATGCTCACGGGGACCACTCTAATCATATTCACAACTTTGACCTAGAGGTAAACATAAGAAGAGTGATTTAAGAAAACACATAAAGATGTTGTCAAAGGACCCCAATGATTTCTTAGTGTTCAAACATGAGCAGATAAAACAACTAAAAAAATCATATAAAAGATGGCATTTGGGCCATCGTGCCCTCCAATATCAGCGTGATGGTGAGGCCATGTTGAAACAGATTATTGTGAAATCGTCTGGGGGAATCTGGGCACTTTTGAATACTGCTTGTCATAAGCATCAGACAACAGTCCAGATCAATCCCATCCCGGATGCGATTGGAAATCTTATTTTAAAAACATCTATCGCGCTCCATTTCCGGAGACTTCTTTAGAGTGGGATGAAATTGATGTGGATCATACGGTAAAGTTTGATATAGAGGACATATTACATTATATATCCAAGTTGAGCACCTCCCGAGCATCTGGCTCGGATGGGCTTCATAATTTGTTGATCAAGCAGAACAAGGTCATATGGGCAGATATTCTACACCTTATTTTCTCTGATATTATGAGAACCGGAAATATACAGCTCTCTTGGAAAACATCTGTGATTCTCCCTATATTCAAGAAAGGAGATCATACAAATCCAACATCGTATAGACAATTGCTTTCTTGGATTGCCCGGGGAAAATCTTTTCCCGTATGATTCTGTGTGAATTCAACAAATGGTTAAACAACTTCAATCATAGGGACCCGTTTCAAACGGGTTTTATTCCAGGGGTAGGCAGCGCCATCAATTTAACAACTCTGAATGCCATCATTGACCAGGGGAGAGGAAACAAACAGCCAATATACACTGCGTTTGTTGATTTCAGGTCCGCCTTCGACCTTTTCCCAAGAGAACTATTATTTAAAAAACTGCTGGATTTGGCATGTCCCTGGTCCATCTTAAAATGGATCTTGGAATTCCACTCCAATACCTCCATTCGAATACGGCTGAACAATGATGGATTATTGTCGGAACACATAAAAACTACTTGGGGCCTGAAACAAGGATGCCTGCTGGCCTCTGCCCTTTTTAATTTCTTCATTCTGGATATTGGGCTGGGCTTTCGTGGCATGATTACCGATCCTGTGAAGTTAAATGGCTCATCCATTAATTGGCTACTTTACGCTGACGATATGGTACTCATATCAAAAACCCCAGTTGGAATGCGTAATATGTTGAATGCTTTGGATGTTTATGCTAGTAAAAATTGCATTAGTATTAATCTTAAAAAGATACAAGTCATGCAATTTGGAGCCAAAAACAGACAAAAATGTTATCACTGGAGCCTACAAAATATCGAATTACGGGCAGTGCATACATACATTTATCTTGGTATCTGTGTGAATGATCACATTCATGACAAGCCGTACAAAGATTATCTACAACTAAAACAGAATACGGCTTTGTCTCAAATGAGACTCATTCGCACAAAATATTGTAAATTCTCCATCGATCCCTTGATTGTATATTACAGACAAAAGTACATTCCAACCATTCTCTATGGCTCCGAAACTAAAAGGTGTCAAACTTATTCCTATTGGTCGAAATTTGAGAACCATTACTGGAAGAAGTCCTTGTTGTTACCCATGTCTGAATCCATGCCTGTCATCAGAGATGAGCTGGGGCTTAGCTCAGTATATGCAATCTACAAATGGAAAGTTTGTCAAATGTACAGGAAATGTATAATGCAAGAAAATAATAATGGTCTGCTCTTGATTTTGTCTAATTATCTATTAACGTCTAAAGAATCATTTGCTATGAACTGGTGTATCTTTGCTAAGAAAATCATGATAGGTGCAGATATGTCTCAAGCACTTTTAATAGAAAACCCAAATAAAGCTAAAATAAAGCTATGGAGATCCGATTGGATCAAGACAAGATCTGCATGTATGAAAATACAAAAATTCAATCGGAATCCGTTTACACATAAAGCATCTGGTCAAGTTGAAAAATACTTACACCAATCACCCAATCCGGTCCACCGTTCTGATTTCATGAGATTCAGATTTAATATATGGCACACAAAAGAAATAATGTATAAATGGGGAAAAATATCCAAAGAAAATACTGACAGGGTAATTCATGGAAATTCGCACAAAAGGGGCGCTGGCGGCTGGCGCACAGTGTTCCTGTGCGATAGACTGCACCAGCCGCGTGCGATAAAATCCATTTCAGTGCACAGCGTATTCATGGATTTTAGCCTCCAAAACCAGCCGTGGCGCAGAGTGGCGCAGCAACCCGGCAGCAGCGCCAGTTACGCCCCCAAGAACGCCCTTGCGCAAGGAAAAGGCATCAAAATCCCCAATCCAGCGCAAAGGTCTGCGACAACCCAAAACAAGTTTACCGGACTGCCAAACAGCAAACGCCAAGCGGGGAACGTGTATTACGGGTTTCGCGGTACCTTCCACACGCGAAAGGGCCTGTGCGAGCGGGTACGTGTATAACTGGGGTTCACGTGAAGTTACACACGCGATTGGCCTGGGTACGTGTATTTCAGGGGTGCGCGGGAAGTGTTACACACGATTGAGCTGGGTACGTGTATTTCACGGGTGCGCGGGAAGTTTCACACGCGATTGGGCCTGGGGGAGCGGTGTACGTGTATTCCAGGGGTGCGTGGGAAGTTCTACACGCGATTGGCCTGGGTACGTGTATTTCAGGGGTGCGCGGGAAGTTTTACACGCGATCGGGCCTGGGGGAGCATGTGCGTGTATTTCAGGGGTGCGCGGTCAGTTTTACATGTGATTGGGATGGGTACGTGTATTTCAGGGGTGCGCGGGTGTCTTCACACGCGATTGTCCTGGGTATGTGTATTTCAGGGGTACGCGGGAAGTTTTAAACGCGATTGGGCTGGGTACGTGTATTTCATGGGTGCGCGGGTGTTTTCACACGCGATTGGCATGGGTGCGTGTATTCCAGGGGTGCGCGGGAAGTTTTAAATGCGATCGGGCCTGGGGGAGTGTGTGCGTGTATTTAAGGGGTGCGCGAGAAATTTTATACGCTTGGGCTGGGTACGTGTATTTCAGGGGGCGCGTGTGTTTTCACATGCGACTGGCCTGGGTACGTGTATTTCAGGGGTGCGTGTGTGTTTTCACACGTGACTGGCCTGTGTATGTGTATTTCAGGGGTGCGCGAGAAATTTTACACGCGATTGGCCTGGGGGAGTGTGTGCGTGTATTTAAGGGGTGCGCGAGAAATTTTACACGCGATTGGGCTGGGTACGTGTATTTCAGGGGTGCGCCTGTGTTTTCACACGTGACTGTGCTGGGTACATGTATTTCAGGGGTGCGCGTGTGTTTTCACACGCGACTGGCCTGCGTATGTGTATTTCAGGGGTGCGCAAGAAATTTTACACGCGATTGGCCTGGGGGAGTGTGTGCGTGTATTTCAGGGGTGCGCGAGAAGTTTTACGCGCGATTGGGCTGGGTACGTGTATTTCAGGGGTGCACATGTGTTTTCACAGGCGACTGTGCTGGATACGTGTATTTCTGGGGTGTGCGTGTTTTTCCACACGCGACTGGCCTGGGTACGTGTATTTCAGGGGTGCACGTGTGTTTTCACACGAGACTGGCCTGTGTACGTGTATTTCAGGGGTGCATGAGAAGTTTTACACGCGATTGGCCTGGGTGCGTGTATTTCAGGGGTGCGTGGGAAGTTTTACACGCGATTGGGCTGGGTACGTGTATTTCATGGGTGCGCGGGTGTTTTCACACGCGATTGGCCTGGGTGCGTGTATTTCAGGGGTGCGCGGGAAGTTTTACACGCGATTGGGCTGGGATGTGTATTTCAGGGGTGCGCGGGAAGTATTACACGCTCACCTACAACACGTATTCATGGAATCGAACGTGGCCAATCCGGAAACACGTACGCCAGCAGGAAGCAGGCGTACGTTGACCCGCACAGCATAAAAGTGCGCGCAAACAAAAAACAAGCTCAGACGCCAGGATGAATATACCGTTCCTAGCAGCAGTGGCCGTGGGATACAACAGGAGGAGGAGGAGGATAGTTAGGGCCAGAATTTTTACACCCAGAACAAGCCTTTTTGGGATGCCTGATGACCATGTGTATGGGAGGTACAGGTTTCCACCTCACATAATACTCGACCTGGTCAGTGAGTGGGAGGATGACCTCACATCAACCACCCTGTGCTCCCAAGCACTCAGCCCCCTGGAGAAGGTCCTTAATGTACTGCAATTCTTGGCCACTGGATCATTACAGCGGACAAGTGCCATAGTGTGGGGGGTGTCACAGGCCACGCAGTCAGGCTGCCTACACCAGGTCTTGGCCATCCTCACTGCACTCCCATCAGTCCGCAGGCACATATACCTGCCCAGAACACCTGCAGAAAGGCAGGCTGTCGCCCAGGATTTCTACGGGGTGGCACAATTCCCCAAAGTGCTAGGTGCCATTGATTGCACCCATGTGGCTCTACGTCCCCCCAGGGCAACTGAGCACATCTACAGAAACCACAAGCACTGGCATTCCATCAACGTCCAGGTAGTATGTGATGCCAAGGGAATCATCACCTCAGTATACGCCAACTATCCAGGCTCCACCCACAACAGTTTCATTTACAGAATGTCTACACTAAACCGGGACATAGAAGCTGGGCGGCATGGCTATACAAGGCTGCTCGGTGAGTATAAATGCCACTGCGCATGCATACATGTCAGATACTGAGTAATGTCACAACCCCACTAATGATACCCATCACCACCTCCCCAGGGGACAGTGCCTACCCTCTCAGCACCCACATGATGATGCCAATTCAGAACCCCACCACGCCACCCCAGGTAAGATTAAGATACAACACAGCCCACATTGCAACCCGGGGCATAGTGGAGCGCACATTCGGAATGCTCAAGTCACGCTTTCGCTCCATTGACCGTTCTGGCGGGCAGCTGTTATACGTTCCCCCAGTAGTGTGTAGGATCATAGTGGCAGCATGTGTTCTGCACAACATTGCAACACGCCAGGGCCTGGCCGTGGACATGGTGGTGCCCCCACATCCCCAACCACATGCATTCCTGCTGTGCATGGGAGGGGAAAGGGCACGGGGTGAGGCAGCCCGTACGCAGCTGGTGGCTAATTACTTCACATAAAATCACACCCCTGTGGAGTGCACACAGCCCTGGCACATACCAGCTGACAATCAATGATGAATCAATCAGACAATGATGATTCCTCAATGGACAGTCAACTGTCACAACCATACCAGCCTGAGATTGTACATCTGGAAGTGTTCCATTGTGTGCTTCCCTACCTACACAAACACAACCAATGCTGTGTCATCAAAAGACACACTTCTATGCTGCTAAAATCATTACCCCCTTGCAAGATACAACATGACAACAGTGCCATGTCACCCAACCCCTCCCCAGCACCACCACCCAACACACCATGGCATGACATGCCATGTGAGAGCAAAAAAAGTCATCCCCCAAACATGACACAAGTGTCACAAAGTACAGTGTCCCGAAAGGAAACTGGCCACACACAATATGCCCACATAAATGTAGAAATAACAACACACATGACCAAATACTTACCACAATATAATCCACATAGCATAAACATGACAGTACTAAGGTGTCTAAAGTACTAAAGGATACGTAGTCTTACAACATGAGAATGCCAGCACATGCACCACCTCCAACTGTACAGTGTTGTTGCCACGCACATCTGGAAGTCCACTGCTCACAACATGAACTCCATCTCCAAAGTGGACGGCCTTGTGAAGACATGAGGAATGAACCTGCAAATTAGGAGGGAGACATGGATGCACAAGCACACATCAATACACCATGCAGTGCACAATACAACAACAATATGCACTAGGAATGTATACAGAGCATTGACTACAGACTGCTCACACATGTCGTGGGAGTCCAACGTCACTGTGTAAGTCACTGTCACTTGGGCACACTCTTTGCAAGCCCATGGAAACGGGAAGCAGGAGGGGTGTGTGTCTCACGAACCCAGGCATCTAACCCAAACTCATGACAAGCCTGCATGTGCCCAGCCGGAATACACTGGATGCCCACGGGAGCCACACAAGGCAACACACTGCAACAAAAAATCAAAAATCAAAAATCAAGAATCAAAAATAGCCATGTGTGGGCCAGGGGCATGGGGGAGCCCACCCAGGAGTTCCGAGGACAGCGGGCTCACCAACAGCCACCTGTGTGGATGTTGCAAGAAAAAAAACACCTCCATGGGCTCATGGCCTGCACGGCTACGACATTGTGGGAGATTCAGCGCTGGATTCGCTCTCCTCAACCTCTGCTGCTGCTGCCACAGGAGGTTTATATATATATAAACAATAAACAGAGATATATAATTCAAAAGGCTTCATTTTGGCAGTTACATGGTTAGGCTGAATTAAGAAGTATAACGAAAAAACACCAACAGGATTGCTTCTTCTTATGATAAGTGAAATAATATAAACCGTAGATTCCCACCCGGGTTCTGTTCCCCAATACAGGTTGGCCCTTCTCTGTCACTTAGTCACTTAGTTGTGTGGTTTATAAAGTGTTCACACACTCCTTGCATGGCTGCTTGTTCTGTATTTGTTAAGACGGATTTCTGAACTCTGTCATGGTGGCGCAGAAGTTCAGAAGGCCAACCTAATTACTTGGAACAGGGTAACCTCTGGACGAGCCAGACCAATCAAGGTAGCGATCGCGGCGGTCAAGACTAGGTCTCAAGAGGGGTGAGGGTGACTGAAAGCCCGCAATGAGCACACAAAGCAAGAGCGCTTACAAACTACTCCAAACAGTTGTTATATCAAAAATAGATACACATTTATTTTAAGGCCTTTAAAATAATGACCGTAGAGAGAAAATCACAATATCACAATATTAAACCAACACATACCATATCAACACAATATATATACAAATACACAGTCGCAAGCGTTTAAAGCACGAAATATGTAGTCCACCTGAAAGGAAAGGAAAACAGGCAGTGCGATAACGCTTTAGACTCAGTTCGCCTTCAGAGGCACCTAACTAGATGGAAGTTCGAGCCCTGCGAAGAGTGGAGCCTTGTGCTCAAAGTACCTGCCACGCCGGTGCCAACGGGCAAAAGGGGAAGCTCTTCGGAGGAAGTCAGGCAGTTCGGGTTAGTGCACAGCAGAAGGAGAACAGGTTCCGCATCTCAAGCGCAGCCTCCACAGCGGGCAGAAGCAGAGCGCGAGTACGGCCAAAAGGGTGCTGTTTTTACACAGCAGGGAAAAGCAATGGGATACTGCAGGAGGGCGACCAGATCCTAGCTAAACTACTCACCGGTCCCCAAAGCAAGCAGACCCAGGCTTCTCCACGTTAGTTTCAGCAGCTGGCAGGTTCAGAAGAGCAGGGAACGCCTCGTAGTCGTGTAGAGCAAAAAGACGTCCTAATCGACGAAACCGGCACAGTTTGTTGCCGCAGCAGGACAACGGAGCGGCCGTGTGTATTCAAGCCAAATGTACACTCCTCCCTTCAGACTTGGGAACGCCAAGTGTACGAAGCGTGGGAGAGTGACAAGGACTCGAAATACAACACAACCTGGCGGCAGTTACAGAGCAGGACTCCCTTGTAAGCTGGTCAGTCAACTGGATGGCCCAGAGACACTTCCGAAGGCTTACTTGGCAGGAGATGATGAAGTCGCCGGGAATAGCTGTTCCTGCTATTCCAAAGGTCGAAGCACCAGTACAGGCCTTCTGGTTCGATCAAAGGAGGAAAGGGCTTCACAGGACGACAGCAGTGCAAAGGAGGATTCCTTCAGCGGGTCACCAGCGATTCCTCGGTCCAGCCTCTTGGTTGCAGGATACTTGGCTCCTGTATTCCTTCGTTCGTGAGAACTCAGGAGATCGACATGGTAGTGGTGTTTCCAGCTCCCTCTTATCCACGGTTCCCTTCGCGCCAAAACGGAGGGGAGCCAATGGGAGATCCGCTCATCAACACACATACCATACGTGGACCAATCACAGACCACGGTGGTCCCAGGCATTCACACCACCCTAGACTCTCTGGCACCCAGGATGTGTATTGGGACCAGACATCCCAGCCCACACCCTGGAGGCACACAAACGACATGTAGAAGCCCGCGAAAGCAACCACGTTTCGCGGGAAAGTACATGCCCAAATAAGGAAGGCCCCGGGTCGCCCGACCTGGGGAAGGTGAAGGGAGCAAGACGGTCAGTGGACAGGACAAAGGAGCCACGTGGTCTGGCCATTTTGGGAGCCAGGCCACCATTTTGGGTTCAGTGCGAAAAACGTGCTCAGAACGCCAAAAGGAGCTCAAAATAAACAAAACGAGCGCTGCCACCATTCCAGTCCCTGAATGACTTGCACCGATCAAAATACCATCCTAAAAGAGTATCTAGGGCCTGTAGAAGGCTAGAGACCCAAGAGAGCTGTAACTTAGCTTACAGTGCCCTCTTGTGTCATGTTGCACTAAAGCCGCAACATGATAAAGGAAACTACGGGAAACAGCGTTCCCCGGTACTGACTGTCTTAAGGGCATGTCAGTTTCCCCGTAAGAAAGGAGCGAAAGCCCAGAGGAGTGCGGCAGAAGGCTGCACTTCTCTGGCAAAGTCAAGAACAAGGTGAAAACAACAGCAAAAAGTTTATGGGTTGCCACATGGAAGGAAAATTACCTACAATTACGAAATCTTTCCTAACACTCGCCCCTCCCAGACTATGGACAGGGGGAACTAATCCACCCCTGGATGAGTCTCTTGTTCAGGTCGGTTAAACATTCTGGACAACCCATCAGCATTGCTATGTTGGACACCTGGCCTATGCTCAATAGTGAAGTCGAAGCCTTGTAGACTTATGGACCACCTAAGCAACTTTGGATTCTCCCCCTTCATGTTCATTAGCCACTTTAACGGCTTATGGTCAGTCTGCACAGTGAAGTGGGTCCCATAGAGGTAGGGCCTCAGCTTCCTTAGGGCCCACACAACAGAGAAACATTCTTTCTCTACCGTGGACCATCTGAGCTCTCTGTCCTTAAGCTGGCGACTAATAAAACCGATAGGGTGTTCCTTACCCTTCTCATCTACTTGTGATAGTACAGCTCCTATCCCAGTGTCAGAGGCATCCGTCTGCACGATAAAAGGTCTTTGATAATCAGGGGCCCTGAGCACAGGGGCCTGGCACAAGGAGTCTTTTAAGCCATTGAAGGCCTTCTCACACTCGTCGGTCCAAGTTACCTTCTTGGGTTTCTTCGGAGTTGTGAGGGCAGTCAGAGGAGCAGCTATGGTGCCATAGTCTGCCACAAAATTGCGATAATACCCCGTGAGTCCTAAGAAGGCTCTCACTTGGGTTTGCGTAGTGGGGGTAGGCCAGTCTTGTACTGCTTGTACTTTACTGGGTAGAGGCTGTATCCTCCCTCCACCTACTTCATGTCCAAGGTAAACCACTGAGCCTTGTCCAATCTGGCATTTACTAGCCTTTATGGTCAAGTGGGCTTTCTGAAGAGCCTGGAGCACAATCCTGAGGTGTTTCACATCGTCTTCCCAGGTGGCACTGAAAACTGCTATATCGTCTAGATATGCAAGACAGAATTCGTCCAACCCATTCAACACATGATTCACAAGCCTCTGGAAAGTGGCAGGTGCATTCTTCAACCCGAACGGCATTACCCGGAATTGGTAAAGGCCGTCTGGAGTAGAAAATGCTGTCTTCTCCTTGGCATGTTCTGCTAAAGCTATTTGCCAATAGCCAGCAGTGAGGTCAAACGTGCTGAGGTACTTGGAGGCACCCAAAGTATCCACCAGCTCATCTGTTCGAGGCAAGGGGTGTGCATCTGTCTTGGTGACAGCATTCAGAGCCCTGTAATCCACGCAGAACCTCAATTCAGAAGTGCCTGCTTTTGGAACCAAAACCACAGGACTGGACCAAGGACTACTAGAGGGTTCAATCACCCCAAGGTCTAACATCTTGTTGACCTCGGTCTTAATATAAGACCGTACTTTATCTGACATCCTGTATCCCCTACTTTTGGTAGGTACACTGTCTCCTGTGTCAATGTTATGTTTGCACCAAGGTGTCAAACCAGGGGACTGTGAAAACAGGGGGGAAAACTGCCGAAGCAAACTTTTCACCTCAGCCTGCTGATCAGAAGTCAGGTGAGGGGCCACTCGGACACCCTCAACGGAGCTATCTGAAGGACCGCTTTGGAACAGGTCGGGGAGAGGTTCTGACTCCTCTTCCTCAACATCTGAAGCCAGTAGCAGTGCTGCGATTTCGACTCTTGGGACGAAAGCCTTCAGCCTATTCACGTGAAACACTTTTGGAGCCTGTCCAGGCCTTCCAAGGTCCACTAAATAGTTCACCTCACCCAGGGGCTCCACCATTGTGTAAGGGCCTGACCATTTGTCCTGTAAAGCTCGAGGCCTTATTGGATTCATGATCAGGACTTGCTGACCAGGTGTAAAGTTGATGAGGGAAGCTTTCTGGTCGTACCAATGTTTCACCAGCGCTTGCCCTGCCTTCAATTTATCACTAGCCAAGCCCATCAGAAGTACCATCCGTTTTCTGAGCCCTGGCACATAATCAACTACATTGGTAGTAACAGGGGGAGTGGGCATCTCCCATCCCTCTTTGACGATGGCTAAGGGTCCCCGTACGGGATGACCGAACAGAAGTTCGAAGGGGCTGAAGCCAACACCCTCCTGTGGTACCTCTTGGTAGGCAAATAGCAAGCATGGTAAAAGAAGATCCCATTTTCTTCTCTGAGGCTCCTCCAGAGCCCCAATCATGCTCTTTAACCTTCTGTTGAAACGTTCCACCAGACCATTGGTCTGGGGGTGGTATGCAGAAGAGAACTTGTAGGTGACCCCACATTCTTTCCACATAGCCTGCATATACTTCGACATAAAGTTGCTGCCACGATCTGACACAACTTCTTTAGGGAAGCCAACCCTAGTAAATATGCCGAGTAAAGCTTTTGCAACTGACTTGGCAGTCACAGTTTTCAATGGGATGGCCTCAGGATACCTGGTTGCATGGTCGACCAGCACCAGGATAAACCTATTGCCCGAGGATGTTTGCGGGTCAAGGGGACCAACGATGTCGATCCCTACCCTTTCAAATGGTACCCCCACAACTGGGAGCGGTACCAACGGAGCTTGGATTGTCGCGCCAACCTTACCAGACAACTGGCAGGAGGCACAACTCCTGCAGTGACTTTCTACTTGCACCCCCATCTTGGGCCAGTAGAAGTGCATGGATAACCTTTGCTTGGTCCTCTTCATACCAAGGTGACCAGCAAGGGGAACTTCATGCGCCAACTGCAGGAGGAAGGGCCTAACAGCAAGGGGAACCACCAACCTCCTATGGTCTCCTTCTGTAGACTCTGTGGGCTCACTATACAGGAGTCCACCTTCCCAATAAATCCTATGCTTCCCAGGAGGTTCACCCTCAAGCTGGGAGCAGGCCTGTCTCCTTAGGCCTTCCAGAGATGGGCACTCATGTTGGCCTTTACTGAATTCGTCCCTATCAGGACCTCCTTCAACTAACAAGTCTTTTAGTTCAGGATGATCGTTGGGGTCGAATACTTCAGGCATCGCCACCTCCTCGTCAGGCCCGGGCGATTGACCAACTTCCTCCACCGCTGTGGTAGGCGAGCTCGGGGGAATATTCTCTTTCCCTCGTCTTGACTTGTAGACTCCTTTCGCCTTGGGTTTCCCCTTCGGCTGGGGCGGCGTATTGGACTTGGCCAATGCTGCCCGTGCTTGAGACCGTGTGTAGGGTCTTTCGGCAGTGTCTCCTACGAGCCCCAAAGCTCTGAGATCATTACCCAACAAGACCTTTCCCGGGACGTTTCTCTGAATGCTCACTGGAATCCTGACTGCTGTACCATTTAAAGTAAGATTTACAGGGATCACGGGAAACATACGGAGGGGGCCGTCAGCCAACTTAGTGGGCATCAGAGTAGCTCTGGCAACTTCCTCTGAGTCTACCAAGGTAGAATCCACTACAGTGCGACTGCACCCACTATCCCTAAGAGCTGGAGTATCCACTCCATTGATCAGCACACTGTCTTTAAAGTAGTGCTTGGTATTATCCGGAATCCTAGCATAAGCCTCTGCGACTTTAGGCTCCCAGGAACCCAGGGACACTAAAACTACCTCAGCCTCTATTCCGCTGGGAAATGAGTCTGAGGAGAAGGATGCTCCTGTAATCTCTTCTTCCTCGTAGGAGGAGAAGGCCAGATTAGCGGAGTGGACCCCCAAAGGTCTAACCTTACAACGGGGATCCCCCTTCACATGGTCAGTTGCTCCACAAGAAAAACAAGCCCCAGTGGGTCTTTTTACGTAGGGAGGCTTATTGTAACCAGAGTTCTGTTTCGGAGGCTGACCTCCACTACCCTGTGAGTTCTCTTGTGTCTTACCCTTGTTTTTCTTTTTGTGGCCCGTATGGGAAGAAGATTTAGCAGATTCCCCACCCTCCATATCTTTGGACTTTTTCCCTTCCTCCTGCTTACCAGGATGAGTTTTGTCCTTATGGGACACTCGATGTGACACCCATAAGTCTGCTGCAATGGCCAGCTTCTTAGGATCTATCTCCTTCGAATCGGCCAAATGCTGCTTAAGCTCCGGGGAAGAAGAAGCAAAAATATGTTCCAGCATGACAAGATTTATCATGCCTTCGAAGGTAGAAACCTTATAACCTTCAACCCAGCCAGTTAAGTTTTTCAAAGATTCAGCGACATAAGATACCCAAGTACCACCTTCCTTTTTCTTATACTCTCGAAAACGCTTTAAATATTGGGCCGGAGTCTTCCCAAACTTTAAAATGAGAGTTTGCTTTAACATTGCGAAATCAGCCCGCTCAGCCTTCGACATTTCCATAATGGCACTGCAGCCAGAATGGGGCAGTCTACTGAGGAACCACGCAATCTTATCAGCATTGTCAACTTCTTGAACCTCGCATGCATACTCAAACGCATTCAGCCAGTCCATAATGTCATTCCTTTCTTCATACACACTGAGCAGATCTTTCGGAAACCGTGGATGAGAGGAAGCCCCAGACCCATGTCTAGGACCCTTGGATCCATTTGCAACCTGAAGCTTGGCCAGTTCCAACTGGTGATCCCTGTCTTTCTGTTTTTCTGCCTGTTCGATTTTTAGTTTGGCTATGCTGAATTCAAGCTCCTGCTGCCTAAACCGCAGCTCTTGCTTCTTGAATTCAAGCATAGCCTCCCCATCAACACTGGCAGAGGAAACATTAGACATCACATCCTCCCTGTCCTCGTGGTCGCGATGGATCAGTGCAGCGGCAGAACCGTCGGTTCTGCCAGTGAGAGCAGCCCCACCACCTTCTGCACTGTCCTCGGAAGTTGTAGCGTCAAGCTGCGCTTCTTGCCACGCCACGATTCTCTGGATCATTTCCAATTTTGTGCCTTGAGAGGAAACACCTCTCTCCGCACACATCTTTTTCAGCGTTTCTGATTTGGAAGCATTTAAAGTTAACAATGTATTTGCTTCCATACTGTTTGATAGGACTATGGCCTTTTTAAAGTTATACTACAACAATTCACTACGTGTTTGGTTGGAATAACCTGCAATGCCTTATTTCGAGCGCAACACTGGATACCTTCAGTCGTATCCCACCGCTGTACACCAATTTGTTAAGACGGATTTCTGAACTCTGTCCTGGTGGCGCAGAAGTTCAGAAGGCCAACCTAATTACTTGGAACATGGTAACCTCTGGACGAGCCAGACCAATCAAGGTAGCGATCGCGGCGGTCAAGACTAGGTCTCAAGAGGGGTGAGGGTGACTGAAAGCCCGCAATGAGCACACAAAGCAAGAGCGCTTACAAACTACTCCAAACAGTTGTTATATCAAAAATAGATACACATTTATTTTAAGGCCTTTAAAATAATGACCGTAGCGAGAAAATCACAATATCACAATATTAAACCAACACATACCATATCAACACAATATATATACAAATACACAGTTGCAAGCGTTTAAAGCATGAAATATGTAGTCCACCTGAAAGGAAAGGAAAACAGGCAGTGCGATAACGCTTTAGACTCAGTTCGCCTTCAGAGGCACCTAACTAGATGGAAGTCCGAGCCCTGCGAAGAGTGGAGCCTTGTGCTCAAAGTACCTGCCACGCCGGTGCCAACGGGCAAAAGGGGAAGCTCTTCGGAGGAAGTCAGGCAGTTCGGGTTAGTGCACAGCAGAAGGAGAACAGGTTCCGCAACTCAAGCGCAGCCTCCACAGCGGGCAGAAGCAGAGCGCGAGTACGGCCAAAAGGGTGCTGTTTTTACACAGCAGGGAAAAGCAATGGGATACTGCAGGAGGGCGACCAGATCCTAGCTAAACTACTCACCGGTCCCCGAAGCAAGCAGACCCATGCTTCTCCACGTTAGTTTCAGCAGCTGGCAGGTTCAGAAGAGCAGGGAACGCCTCGTAGTCGTGTAGAGCAAAAAGACGTCCTAATCGACGAAACCGGCACAGTTTGTTGCCGCAGCAGGACAACGGAGCGGCCGTGTGTATTCAAGCCAAATGTACACTCCTCCCTTCAGACTTGGGAACGCCAAGTGTACGAAGCGTGGGAGAGTGACAAGGACTCGAAATACAACACAACCTGGCGGCAGTTACAGAGCAGGACTCCCTTGTAAGCTGGTCAGTCAACTGGATGGCCCAGAGACACTTCCGAAGGCTTACTTGGCAGGAGATGATGAAGTCGCCGGGAATAGCTGTTCCTGCTATTCCAAAGGTCGAAGCACCAGTACAGGCCTTCTGGTTCGATCAAAGGAGGAAAGGGCTTCACAGGACGACAGCAGTGCAAAGGAGGATTCCTTCAGCGTGTCACCAGCGATTCCTCGGTCCAGCCTCTTGGTTGCAGGATACTTGGCTCCTGTATTCCTTCGTTCGTGAGAACTGAGGAGATCGACATGGTAGTGGTGTTTCCAGCTCCCTCTTATCCACGGTTCCCTTCACGCCAAAACGGAGGGGAGCCAATGGGAGATCCGCTCATCAACACACATACCATACGTGGACCAATCACGGACCACGGTGGTCCCAGGCATTCACACCACCCTAGACTCTCTGGCACCTAGGATGTGTATTGGGACCAGACATCCCAGCCCACACCCTGGAGGCACACAAACGACATGTAGAAGCCCGCGAAAGCAACCACGTTTCCCGGGAAAGTACATGCCCAAATAAGGAAGGCCCCGGGTCGCCCGACCTGGGGAAGGTGAAGGGAGCAAGACGGTCAGTGGACAGGACAAAGGAGCCTCGTGGTCTGGCCATTTTGGGAGCCAGGCCACCATTTTGGGTTCAGTGCGAAAAACGTGCTCAGAACGCCAAAAGGAGCTCAAAATAAACAAAACGATCGCTGCCACCATTCCAGTCCCTGAATAACTTGCACCGATCAAAATACCATCCTAAAAGAGTATCTAGGGCCTGTAGAAGGCTAGAGACCCAAGAGAGCTGTAACTTAGCTTACAGTGCCCTCTTGTGTCATGTTGCACTAAAGCCGCAACATGATAAAGGAAACTACGGGAAACAGCGTTCCCCGGTACTGACTGTCTTAAGGGCATGTCAGTTTCCCCGTAAGAAAGGAGCGAAAGCCCAGAGGAGTGCGGCAGAAGGCTGCACTTCTCTGGCAAAGTCAAGAACAAGGTGAAAACAACAGCAAAAAGTTTAGGGGTTGCCACATGGAAGGAAAATTACCTACAATTACGAAATCTTTCCTAACAGTAGCTTCAAGTATCCTTTACTGTAGGTTGAAGTCCTCTGAACCTCAATCTCGACGCCATGAAAGACTTCTTGTCCAGGGCCCGTAAGCTGTACATGAGTTTGCAAGCTAGGCCAGAGGACAGCAGAAACTGGGACTGGGTTTCAGAAACAAAGCCCCACATATTTCAGCAAGAGGCAGGTGATGTAAGCTTCTGTGTGCTGGGCTGTTCATTTCTTACATCCTACTATTCTTAGGGTCCTGGTCATACTTCTCAACAGTCTGCCATCCCTCCTCTCCTTGTCTTGTCACCTCCGACCTCTTCACTACTCTTTCTTCTCATTTCTGCCTTAGATTTCATCCTGACTCCTCAATGCTCAACCCAACCTTCTTCTTCACTAACACCAGACTCTTGTTAACCTTCTCTCACATCTCATCCTTAATGTTCCCTCTCATGTATTCCTTAATATTATACTCCACATCTCTCTTGACATGTCATTCATCCTCAATATTGATCTTACCTGCTTCCGCCTCTGTAATGTGCTCTCCAACATCTGCCTTGATGCCTCTTCCAACCTCCTCCTTGATGTTACCTTCTGCCATGTCCACACAGATCCATCAATTTCCTTTTCCTCTCCTACCCCATACATCCACCTCTGGCTAGCTTTTTTGTGTCTCCTCATCCTGCTACACTACAGGCAACTTTTCTCTCCATCATCAAGAACTTACACCACTCAATCAGAACACCTTAGTCTCACACCTTTGTCAAACTTGCGGGTTTATTCATTTATTTATTTGTAGTTATTAATGTATTTATTTATATATACAGGTAAGGAACAATGTTCTTTTGATCACAAAATAACATACAATATATAGCAAATCAGATTCGATAGGAAGCAGTGAGCTTCTTAAAAGGAGATAAGTACGAGTGAAATTCTGACCACGTTGTGGTGGGGGAGTAAATGGAACAGTCAATGTGGGCAATATGTGAGTAGACATACAAAGATTAAGGACAACCAACATTAGAAATGTTTAAGTGCAGGTAGGTTGTACGGCCAGCTAGCTGTGTTAGGGATGTAACATGGAGAAAGTGAGGGAAAGAGGCAAGTTAGAGGTGAGGGAAAAATGACATCTAGAAGGCAGATGCGAGGTAGGTTAAGAGAGTAAGCCTGAGTCGAGGGTGTAGGCTTTATTTTGATTTTGAACAAATCAGCGTGGACTGTTTCTCAGAGAAGAGAATTCCATGCAAGTGGAGCAAGAAGAGAGAAAGAGCAGAAGCAAGAAGAAGCACAGGGAGGGCAAGGTGCCACACGCATAGTTGAGGAGGCAGCGCGAAGATTCTGAGAAGGCTTGTGGTGTTAGATAGATACAGTGGTGTCTTTCCCATGGATAGATTTGTGAACCAGGAGAAGAAATTTAAATCTGGCCCTGTTTTACATTGTCTGCCATCCAGCCTTGTGACTGTATGGGGAAGTAGGTTTGAAGTGAGGGAGTTCAAAGAGAGTCCTGGTAGTGAAGTTAATGATCTTGTAGAGAGGACAAAATGCATAGTTGGGGAGACCAAAGCCGATGCTGGCACAATGGACCCATTTTCAGAAGACAAGAGTGGTGATGTTGAAAGGAAGGAGGTATTTAAGAGGTTCAGTTGAGCGACCATTTCAGTTTTAGAGATGAAAGTAGAGAAGTTCTGAGAAGGGCCATAGGCAACACTGTGTTTTCTAGCTGAAGAAGATTAGGGGAGAGTGTCAGGTGGGAAGTGGAGAGACAGGGGAAGAGATGAGAGAGTATTTGGCAGGGAAGAAGAGCGCCTCTGTTTTGATAGAGGTTAACATCAGATAGTGTGAAGCCATCCAATATTTAATGGCAGAGAGACTGGTTGAAATTTTGATGAAGAGATCATAGGAGAGTTCAGGAAAAGAGAAGAAGATGTGGGTGTTGTCTGCAAAGAGTTGGTACACAAACCCAAGTGAGGAGATAAGTGCCCCAAGAGCAGAGGTGTATAGTGTAAAGAGGAGAGGACCCAAGACAGAGGGCCTCATTACAAGTTGGGGTGTGCAGGAAAAGTGCTGTCTTAAGTGCTGGTAATTCTGTGACGAGCACTTTTACTGCACTGATAAACTACAAGTTTGCTGGTGGGGGGGGCATTGATTTACCTCCAGCCGAGAGATGGAGGTAAATCAGTTCCCATGGGCAAAAGAACTGCCGGTATTACTGGCACCGGTGATAGGAGCCGGTAATACTAGTAATCCACTCCATGGGGTACTTTGGGACTCCCTGGAATGGGGTTTTACTGCCCTTTCTGCCACCTGTAGTATAGGCAGCGGAAATATTAGGTAAGTTTGCCGGACCCCGCTGGAACTACCGGCGGGATACCAGCAAACCTATGAGGTCCAGCACCTTTTGTAACACTAAAAGTTAGAGGAGTGAGTTGAGAACTGTTGTTGTTTCAATAATTGGCAAGGTGCCAGGCAGTGTTCAATCCAGGAATGGGCTTGATTGCGAATCCTGGGAATAAAGAGATTAGAGTGATCCGCAGTGTCAAAAACATCAAACATGTTGGGGAGAATTAGGTTAGGGGATAGGTTGGAATGTTTAGCAGAGGAGATGAAGTTAGAGACATTCATGAGAGCTGTTTCTTTGGAGGGACAGGAGCGGAAACCTGCATGTAGGCAGTAATGAAGGTTGTGGATTTCTAAGAAATTGGTAAGACGGTTGAACACAACAGTTTCAAGCACTTTAGAGTAGTGCAGAAGTAGAGAAACAGGTCAAAAGTTAGCTGGTAGGTTCGTATCAGCCCTTGCTTTTTTAGAAGAGGGATCACCATAGCCATTTTGAAAATAGAGGGAAAGCAAGCAGAGTTGTAGGATAGGTTGAAGAGTTCAGCAAGATGAGAGGCCACTAAAGATTAAATTGGCTTGCCTAGGTGAGGAGCAAGAGGGTTGATGGGGCCCAAGAGGGGTTACTCTTCATCCGTAGAGGTAGGACTTCTTCAGTATTAGTGTGACTAAAGTGCGAGATAGAGGCAGAGGATGATGGTAGAGTAGGTAGTGTGTAGAATGGAAGAGGAGGGGGTGTGAGGAAGGTTGGGAGAGAGTCTATAATAATGGACATTTTTGCAGTGAGCTTTTTTGCTAGGTCATTAGCTGTGAGAGGGAAGTTGATTCTTATAGGTTTAGGAGTAGTGATGAGTGAGTTTAGTGTACACTGTAGCCGGCAAGGATGGTTGGACTGAGAGTCAATGAGGGTGACATAGAAATCCGTTTTTGCTCTATCAAGAGATGCCTTGAGAGAGTTCAGCACCAAGAGGTAGAGATGCAGGTCCTCATTTGAGTGGGAATTGCAGGTTCTCATGTAAGTGGATATGCCTCCATTTGCGCATCAGCTGGCATCATGTCTGTGAGGAGACATCATAGGAATGGGGTGATCCAAGGTTGAGGATGCTGAAAGTTAGCAGCGGAAAGTGAGAGTCGAATGAGTCATAAAGTGTGGATTGGAAGCTAGAAAAGGCAGTGTTAGTTGAAGAGGGCTTGGGTGTGGATGAGGAGAGTGAGGATTGTACATGTGGGAGAAAGGGAGGATTGCAGAAGGTTTTAATGTCCCCTTAGTAATAGGTGAGGCAAGTGGTGCGGAGAGATCAGAGGGTGGAAAGGAGATGGTGTTGGAAACAACGGGGTGATCACATACAGATGGTTTGACAGTAGTATTAGTGGCTGAGAGAGAGGACAAGATGAATAAACGATCTAAAGGGGTACCCCTGGTGTGGGTAGGTAGGTTATGAATTCAGTGGATAGCATGGTCACTAAGAAAATACGGAAGTTCAGATTTCTGAGAAGTGATTGGAGTGGGAAGGTTAAAGTCACCTAAGAGAATGAGGTGATATTTAGTGATATTTAGCAGAAAGAGAATGAAGGAGTTGCCCATGTTCATCAAAGAATGGTCCAGTGTTTGGCCAGGAGGGAGATAGATGGATATTATATGAATCAAGTGAGGTGGAGAAATGGCAGGGATGGTGAATTCAGAAGTAGAAGAGGCCATGGCACTGGATATTTGTGAGGCATTGTGGCGAGAAGAGAGTAGGTGCCCAACACCTCCATCTCTGCCAGTCAGACGAGAAGAGTGAATGAAGGCTAGTTTGGAGTCATGTAGGGCTGGCAAGGTGGCAATGTCAGAAACAGAAATCCAGGTTTCAGTGAGAAAAAGCACATAGGTGAAGAGGCAAAGAGATTGGTCAACGACTGGGCTTCACCCCTCACTGTTCCACTCTTAACAATAAGGCCCTTAGCTGGACATCACTAGGTTTTCAGAAGTGATGACACAATCTCTCGTCACCTGGTCGCCTAGTCCATCAGTGGTTGGTCTCAGATTTTGTCCATGGTGTTGCTCGTATAAGGCTATTACTCCTGAATGGTGTTCCCAGGTGAGCCTCTTGTGGTCTTCAGCTGGAGCGTGGGTCAACTCAAGATGACCGCAGCATGTGATCTCAGTGATCCAAGATGGCCACAGTAAGGGATGTTACTGATGCGACATGGCTGCAGAAAGTGATGTTACAGACAGAAATTGAAGCCATATCCAGAAATAATAACACATGCTCTTGTCACCTGATGGCCTAGTCCATCAGTGGTTTGGTCTAATATGTTTGTCCCTGGATGTGCTGGAATCAAACAATTACTTCCTTATTCTTGTTCCCAGGGGAGCCTCATTTAAAGTTAGTTAACCCTTTCATGTGTGCAATCTTGTTCATGAGCGAGCATGCCTCTTCATACTTATAAATACTGAAATTTGATTGGAGATGAAGCTCCACTTTGTCATTCACACCGGGTTGAAATGTGGCTCGGGCAGGTAGCTGCATGGGTTGAGCCAACAATAGGCTCAGCACCAATCATGTAATCTATCAGCAAGTTGAGGATGTTGCAGAGTCATCTTCTCCAATGTTGCTCTTTCCCCCCGTTTGGGAGGAAAGCTTGTGCTGCCTCCATTGCTTCTGACCTTCCATGGTGTCCCTCAGCACCTGTAAATGCCTCTCTCTTTCTTCTATTACTATTGACTGAGCCTGAGGCTGTTCATCATACAAAGGGCTCTTAAGTTTGAAATAGACACTGTAAATATAGGGATCATTGAATGGCCTGACATCATGCAGCAGAGGTGATAGCACTTGGACTCCATGACAATCCCATCCTCTTCTCTTAGGCACAAGCCTGAGTGTCATCAAAGTGCACCGTTAGGTCTGAAGGTCAAACAGAATAAAGCTTACACCACACAACACACACAAACAACTGCAACTTGCACATGCAATATGGAATGCAGGTATAGTAAGCATCCCCCACAGACACACCACTCGCTCACCCAAACCACAAAGCACCCCTATCATTAAAATGGATATAAGGAAACAGTCACAAACAAAATATAGTGGCATTTTGTCCCATGGTACAGGTCACCAAAAATGGGATGAAAATATACATTGCAAGACACCATAAAGGATTAATAAACAGAGGGTTACTGCAGCACAGAAATGGTCAGTCCCAAAGCCAAATGTAGTCCACAGAGTACTCAACTTGTTTGGAATGAATGGGTTCCAAATGGCGTCAATAAAAGAAATCCTTCTTGCTTCAGAAAATTAAAGGCATCTGAAAGAAATATCTCTTGCACAACTCACAGTCCCTTTTTCATTATTCAGTGTGGTTAGCAACTTCCTATTTTCCCCGGTGACGTTCTGTTTGTAGCCTCCAGCTGAGTAGCATTTTTCAGGTGGAATCAACGCTGTTGTTGAAGTTCCCAGCAAGGCGTGAAATGTCTCCTGGAAGTGAAGAAGGCTGTTGGGTTTTTCATGTGTTGAATGAGGCGCAATCGTGCTTCCGTTTTCTAGGGAGATCATCTGTTGAACTAAGTCTATTTTCCTTTTCTCCTCTTGTGCTGCCACCCATGTCTGAAGACCTACTATTAGGCCTTTGTCTTGTCCCTTACACTGTATGTAGGCTAACCACCTTGATTTGCCAGACTTCACATGAGCAGAGCCTTTGACTAACTCCAACAATTACCCCTCCAAATGGCCTATCTTTTGGACCTTTCTTGGCCAACATGTGATAAAGGTGGTAGCCCTCAATATATACAGGACTATGCAACCAGGTTTCCTGTAACATAATCACATCATTGCCTAATAGTAAATTCATTGATCCATCCTTATCAAGTGGATGTTTGTGACCACTTGTTTTCCAGCTAATCAAATTGATAGGTCAGTCGCTTAAGTGAGGATATTGGTTCGATATTTCGGTTCCTCTTGAAACAACTTGTGGTCCCTCTTGTTCCCAGTACCCAGCCAAACATATCGCATGTCCACCTTTGGCAGGTTCCTGGAACGCATTGTGATGTAAACCAAGAGATCCCACTATGTTGTAGATACCTTGTACTCCCAGTTTTCCTTAACTGCATTGACCATAAGGTATCCACTAACCGATAGGCTCAAACCCATATCTTCAAGGGCATCAGCATTAGCACATAAAAAGTCAGCCACAGCCGGACTGACCACATGAAAAAGTACCCAATTAGACACACTATCCCATTTTGGAAGTGCCAATTCAACGATGTCCTACTGATCTAATTGTGGTCAACCATGGCACAGTGGCCCACAGCTGCAGCAGTGTAGACCTATTCAAAAATGACTCCCTTTTGTAGGGTGATTTTCTATCAGCTTGACCATACAGCCTGGTTTAATTGATTCTGTTGTCCTACTATGTCAATTTTCAATAACTTTAGAACCAGGCTCTACTACCATCGCAGTATTCAAATCTATGGGGGTGTCTACCTCCTTAATTGAGCCTGAGCAAACTTTACTCGGGACCTGTACCTGATTTTCGAGATACCCTCCTTACTGATCCTCCCATTACCTGTTTACAGGGTAGTGCTGGGTACTTGCTTAATAACTTTATCTTCAGTGGTTTTAGGCAACGAAGGCCTTAGGGCCGCCATCACCACCCCCCACGCCCCTTTGCCAGTTAACAGCCCTCCAAGGGGTTTAGGGAGAGTCCACCTATCCAGGGGCCCTTGCAAATTAACTCTTCTTTTAGACCCATCAGACAGGGTATGGGTTACTTTTTTTAAACTTTAGATGGTGCCTTGACTCCCATGCCATTTACCACACTCAGTTTCCTGCAATCGTCCCCTTCAGGTAACAAAATATTGGTCTGATCTCTGGGCTTAGCATTATCTCCAATCATTGTTATGTCCATAGATCTCTCAGAGTATGGTTGCACAGATCTCTCCATCACCGATATCTAACGCGTCATCTTCATTTGCAGCAGCTATGTTGCAGCTATGTTGACGGAATCTTCCGTCCTCCAGGTGTTCCCAGTCTCATCCAAAGTTATATAATGATTTTCATATTCCCCAGACGTGAGCTTTACTTGTATATCAATTTTCTGGGGAGCCGAATTTTTCTCCGTCTCCTCCGTTAGTTCTATTTCGGGAGGCCTTATACCCATAATTTTGACCACCATGTACAATGATTGTTGTATATACTTCTGGTTATACACCATTTTAGAAAACATTCTGAGTTCCTCATCCAGTCTCTCTGAGATGGCTTTAAGTTCAAAGTTTAAAAATCTATCAATAATTTGTGTAGGCACAACCCACTCTGGGGGGTTCCCCAATTTGTCATTCTCCCCTGTTCCTCTGGTAACGGTATTACTAAACAGACTATCCAAATCAGGACTGGAGGATAGATGACCTAAAGGGCAAACATCATTTAGTGGGGGTCCAACCCCTTTGGAATTACACTACAGGTTCTACATAGGTTTAACAAAGAACCATTATTGCGTAAAGAGTGGGTAGAAACTGTGATGTTAGCTAAGGGGTCCTTGTTCTTATCCGGGGCTTCCTTAGTTCAGGAATATCTTGTGATTGACTCTCTGCCATACTGAACGCTATAGGAATCCCAATGTAAGCTGCCTGCACAGAAGGCAAGCCCGATCCAGGCATCCCAACATCCTGCAATGGGACTACTTTCACCCGCTCCTTACATGCCCCAGAGAAGTAGCCTGTAATTTCAGTTTGTGTAACCAGGGGTTTCCTCTTCCCCTTTTTCTCTTTGGAAGGTCCTTAATCAGATGGCGGGAAGGCCCGGGGCTCTGCTGTCATTTACCTTTCTGTGGCAAGTCACTCCTAAAACCCGCCCGTCCCACTGGTTTTAGTTTCATTGTGTAGCCAATGGCACGTCAGGATATGGGGCCAGAGGTTGTACCAACTAGCAGGTCTCTGTCCTTGCAGTTACGTGGAGTCAAATCCCCATCAATATTCCATAAGGCAATAAGATTGCAAACAGAGGAAACGCTACTCAGAAACCAGGCAGTTTCTTTAACAAACAATCGCAGTCGGCCCCCTTCAAGCTTTGTTGTTCTGCGTGTATGCAGTGGGTTGTGGCTTTCCAAACCTCACCTGAGTTACGTAGTACTGCAGTACACGTTCCACGAGCCACTTTGGCTTTGAAAAGTAAGAGAATCCTCATGCACCGAGCACCCCGCACCTTGTCACCGGGGTCACTCATCCATCATTCCGCTGTGGCTCCACGGGAAAGAGAGCATTATAAACTAATGCCAACAGCACGTTTCACACGCCAAGCAGTAGAGGCTGTGAAAAGACTTCTCGTCACCGGGGTCACTCAGCAGTCACTGCACTAACATTATAAACACAACCACTTTTAGAGACTTTTTATCACAATTAATTTCATATCTTATGTCATTGGTGATGTCATCAATGACATTTGTGATGTCATATTTGATGTCCTGGGTGTTAGTCTTAGCATTGTATGGAGGTTGCGCGAGTTATGGTTGCTTATCGCACCTAACTGGCAAATTTCAAAGATTTTTTGGTTTTACTTGTAACCCTAACGTCCCTTTAAAAACATGTTTTCACAAATATATATTTATAGAGCACTATTTGGGTGGTTTATGAACCCCCCCGGATCCTTGGACAAATCATCACAAAACTTTGAAAAAAGTATATGAACCCATCAGATTGATCCTGCGAAGTTTGGTGAGATTTCGTCAAGGGGCGGGGCAAAGTTAAACGGGGGTCCTAAAATATGTGGTTTTTCCCATAGACGCAATGGAAACAAAATGTTGCTCATGCCTACAGCCCAAACCGCTGGCCGGTGCATCATATTTTTGGGAACTCCTGCCAGGTTGGATTTGCGGACAGCCGCCGGTGTCTGTGGACATGGCAGTACAAACATATACAAAAATGTAAGATTGCACTTGTCAAACTAATGGAACAATGGGGGTCATTCCGAGTCTGGAGGTAAGGTACAAACCATGCTGTTATTGATTTACCGGCATGGTTTTCCGCTCCATGCCATTCCGACCCCTCAGACCGTAAATTACGGCACCATAAACTACAATGCCGTAATTTACGGTCTTGGGTCGCGCGTGCGCACCACCATGGTGAAATTAACGCCATGGCGGAAACCGGAGCTGATTCCAAGTAAGGACCACACGTAAATTACGTCCTCCTCAAGGCCGTAAAGTACCTTACCGGCATGGAGTACATACAGGCATCTCAGAGAAGGAGTAAAGAACCCTGAGCAGTGGGACCCAGAGCCACAGGTGCACATATGCAACACAGACGGAGGCCAGGAGTCTGGCATAGTAGAAAAGGAACACACCCACACACCACCACCCTCCCACACCAAGATGACACCAATTGAACAATCAAGTCCACAACCACACAAACCCCTGCAACAACACCAGGCCCCCCCACTGAGGAGACACAGGGGTAGAAGGAGGGGGGAGACAGGCCATGCATCCAGCACCAGTGCATCCTCCGTTACCACCCCTGCAGCCCCCATGCACACGTAGCATGACTTGACGCTCTAGGAGAAGGCCTACCAGACAGACACCCCTGACCACCCAGACTGTGACACCGTCACCACCATATTGCGGCACAGACACAAGACAAGCGAGCACCATACAAATGTACAGTGCCAACCCTTCACAAGTGATGGTGTTGCCTGTGCCCCACACCCATGCCAAAGGCACCCACCAGCACACAGTGGCATGTCACAACTGTCCATTATGCGGCCACATATCCAAGTGCCCTTACACCCCCCAAACACATCCCCAAACACACAAGGGTCCATCGATCCCCAACATGGATCACCCATGAGACACACAACAGTAAAGCTGGACCAAAAGCAAATGGAGGCATGGCAAATGACAATGTTGCCCCTGACAGCACCCACCGGTCGTATGTGGACCAGCTTGGCATGCACGTTGCGGACATCAACTGCAAACAATACCACTCCCCCTACGTGCAGATGGAATGCAACACTACCAAGAACCGCACACATGGGTGGGCCCGACACCAAACAACTACACATGACTCAAAGGGCCTGCTGAAATGACATGATATGATATGATATGGGCTTTTTAACGCGCCCATACAAAAGTGTCTCAAGGCGCAACGAGGCAGGGAGGGGGGAACAAGGGGAAGACAGACAAGGATCCCACCAGGCCAGGTGTCACACAGACCGCACAAGTGCAGGGGTAGTGAGAATGGAAAAAGTGCAGGTGCAAGGGGACGGGGAAGTGCAGTACAAAGTAAGTCTAATATCCAAAAATAAATTAATAGGGCCAGCTGGTGGCAAGTGCAAGGTAAGTGCAGACAAGTGCTGGGAAGGGGGGCTTTAGGGATAGAGAGACAGTCCTGCAGTGCAGGGGTTGCCAGGGAGGCAGTGCAAGTGGAGAGTGGCTGGGCCCAGGACCGAGGTCGGCGAGAGTGGCCCAGATCCAGATCCTGTGCAGTTTCAGTGAAGAATTCAGCAGGGGAGAGGGAGAAAGAAAGCAGAAGCAAAGAGGAATGTCATGAGGTGCTTCCAGAACCAGAGATGGTTCTCCTCAAATATCAGGGATGCAGGAAGGCTGTTCCAGAGGGAGGCCCCTGCCGCGGAGAGAGATCTACCCCCAGCTCGTTGCTCTGAGAAGCGGCTGACCCTGAGAGAGTCGGAGACGGATGAGCAAAGGTCTTGGGAAGGAAGACATTCAGGAAGAGAGAGTAGAAGGTATTCATGCCCCAGGCCCCAGAAGGCCTTGTGGACAATGCATAGTGTTTTGAACTTAAGGGAAGGAGGGAGTGGGTGTGCCGATGAGGAGAATCTCAGTCTTACTAGCATTAAGGCAGTGTTCATTGGCTGCACACCATTCCTGGATATCAGACAGACAGTCAGAGATGAGGGAAGGAGAGGAGGACGCCGAGGGTAGGCTGAAAATTTGCCGGGTATCGTCCGCATAGCGCTGAAAGTTTGGGCAGAGGGTGGCGATGCGGTGGCCAAGGAGGGCCAAATATTGGTTGAACAGCCAGGGAGGGAGATTAGATCCCAGGGGAACACCACAGGTGGAGGAAAAGATGTCAGAGAGGAGGGCCCCAAGTTGGACCTGGGAGGGTCGATTGAAAAGGAAAGAGGTCAGCACGCTACCGCGCCACATGGCCCAACATGCAGGATGACCTGTCTGGCTGGCTGTTGAGTCGTCTGACTGTGTCATGCAAGTGCACTGGTGCCACAGGGTGGGTGCCTGCCTGAACCAACTGCGTAGAAAAGATGGAGCCATTGTACGTTGTTCACCCTGACAACAAACCTGCCAAAGAACCAGGGCAACGGCACATATGAACATATTTTCACTTTGCCAGAATAAGGCACCCACATCACACTACATCTACACCAACTGACAAGGGATAGGCACACTACACCAGCACCCCTCATTGGCGGACACCACAACCGCAAGTGCATATCCGAGGGCACACTGCACATTCACATTGCGGCATCCCCCAGCCTGGCACCACATTGGAGACCCACCCTTGGAAGTGGAGTTCACGGAGGACAGCAGGGGTACGATATCACGTCACCGGCATGGCACCCCCATAGGAGTGTTGGGAATCACCATAGAATGGATCAGAGCTGGATGATGGACATGATCCACATCCAAATGAGAATGTACACAGTACACAGCACCAGAATGATCCGACGTCAGAACAGCAGCATGCGACAAAGGAACATGTACCCCAAGATGTCCACACCACCGTTCACGGACCATCATGTAGACACGACACCCCACAGCATTGCATTGCATCGGACACATATTTGTGTCCCTGATCGTGCCGAATATATCTATGTACGTGTACATATGGCCATCATCGAAAGCCTGCCATGACATCCAAGTGCTGTTCACCACCATGACAGTCCACACACCCACCTCATTTTGCGACACATGCAGCTGTTGGTGGATGTGCCCTAACAGCAAGCCACATGACCCCTGTCATGAACCCCCTGAACAGACCCATGGGGCAACCAGACCATGGCCATACCCGTGCATGCGTGTAGATGCAGCAGTCACCAGGTTTGCGTGATGCACATATGTGCCCGCGAACCAGGACTGGTGGCTGACCCCTCCACTGATATCTGGTGTCGAATGGGCCCATGCCATATGTGCAGATGGACAAAAAGTGCAATGAAGAATGTCCACAACGGTTCAACTTTGCAACACCAATTGTGTATTGAGATAACAAGAAATGAAAAAACAGTGCTTACTTCAGCAAATGCCCATCCCCCCTCCCCCCTCCCCCCAACTCCAGAACACAACGCCACCCCCCTCCCCCCAACCCCAGAACACAACATCACCCCCCTCCCCCCAAACCCAGAACACAACATCACCCCCCTCCCCCCAACTCCAGAACACAACACCACCCCCCTGCCCCCTCCCCCCAACTCCAGAGCAGTCGTCCCATGTAGGATCTTGGGACCACATGTGGCAGGAATGGCTAATGTCCCTTGGAGCCCTTGTCTGGGGGAGGCAAATCCCGTTTGCGCAAGGAACGCCGGAGGCGTCTCTCCGGGCTGCCCTGCGTGGCCTCACTTGTCTCGGACGTGCCCTCCTGCTGCGGCTCCGTATTTTGACTCCCTGCCTCAAGGGCATTAGCAATGCGGTTCAGGACAAGGCATAGCCGGGTTGTATTGTCCGTCAGGGAGTCGCACAATCTGGTGGTGCAGTCGTTGAGGGACTGGCGCATTTGATCGAGTTCCTCATGCAGTCCAGCGCTGGTCTGGCGATTATCCTCAATATAGTTCCCTATGAGATCGCTCAATTGCTGGACTCTGAACTGGTCAGTTGAAGGGGGGCCATCGGATGATCTACTTGCACCAGCATGCTGTGCAGGGGGTTGTATGGGTGGACTGGGGGAAACGACGTCACACCCCAGCGGGTCAAGTTCAAGGCTGTGCACTGGTGATGGTGCATCCCCGGAGTCACTGCATGACGCCAGTGTCACGGGGCATGGTTCCAGCATTTGCATGCTCTCCTGGTCGTCCTCCGACATGGGCCCCTGGATGGGTGGCGGGCTGGGCTCCCACTCATCTGGTGCGGTAGCGGCAGCCTCCCCTGAAATGCTCGATTGTGCTGAGGTAGGGGTCTGCTCGGCTGCTGCCACGGATGTTGTGTGGCTTGCTGGTCTGCCAGCTTCAAGTGGCCTTTCCGTAGGCTGAGGGGTGGTTTTCTTGGCTGCTGGCTTCGGCCTGGCCCTGCCAGTACCCGCGGAGGTGCTTGGCCGGCTTCCTTGGGGCTCTGTGCTGTCATGGTCTGTGCCTGTGGGGGTAGGAGAGAGGGACAACATTAGTGTATGTGCTATGTCCTATTTGCATACATGGTTGCATGGACATTTCAGTCATTCACGGGTTGTTCAGTTTGGGGGGTAGCTATGGCAGTGGTACATGTGCATGGTGAAGACATATACACATGTTTGGGAGTGATTCGTTGTGCCCTCTTCATGTACATTTCGGCAGGTACTATGCCTACCACGCTGGACGGTGTGCATGATGGGCTGTGCAAGTCAGTCCAGTATGGTTGATGTGCGTTATGTACTCGCACTTGGGCCAGCATTAGGCGGCACTTGCCTCAGCATTTGTTGGATGGGGGGATGCGTTAGATGGGGGGAGGGCAACACGAGAGGGTGCCTTCGATGGCCCCTGGGTCAGTTTACATGATGCAATGGACATTGCCAGTGTGCACTGTCAACACTCACCTCCTTCTGCAGAAGTCGTTCCGCCGCACTCCATGGTCCCCACGCCCTCTATGGATTCCATGCCAATAAGTCTCCTCCCACGGCTCTAGTTGACCTGTGTACTTGGCCCACCTCCCGTCTGCAGGGCCTGGCTGCGGTTGATGGAGAGGTGGCACCGCACCCGCACCCGCAGGTCGTCCCACCTCTTGCGGCAGTCCCTTGGGGTGCGGGGGGTGCTTCCAACAGCGCTCACCCTCTGTGCCAGTTCCGCCCAGATGGTCTTCTTGCGGAGGGTTGATTCCCTGCGCATGTCGCTGCTGAAAACTACATCAGCATGCTCTGCAAGGTGGTCTACCATGACCTGCAGTTCATCGGTGGAGAATTTCACCTTGCGGACGCGATCCGCCGCCATTTTTGGTGCTTTCGGCATGTCCTGCGGTGCCTGGTCCGGTTCACGACTTTACTTTCCTCACAGGGCTGCTGGCAGCTGCGGATGGCAATGGATTGTGTTTTTAAAGATGGCTGCCGCTCTCCTTCCCGTTCCTGTGCGATGTCATAATTTCCAGATCCGTTTTTCGGCGGAGACCGTAATTTACGGTTTCTGTAAATTACGGTCACCGTAATTTACGGTCACCGTTATGCACTGTCGCTAATGCTTACAGAGCGGTGTAGTACTTTACGTGTCGGTTGCATGCCGGTAGGGGCTTTTCGTGGGATTTTGCGGCAGGCCGCGCGGTCCTTTTCCGGCATGGCGGAAAGCGCGTGTCCGTGAGCTCGGAATGGGCCGTAATTTTCGGACTTCAACCAGCACGGTGTCGTACTTTACGCCATGCCGGAAAATACAGTTACTTACCGGCATGACTCGGAATGAGGCCCAATGTCTGGTGTCTGGGGAGGTGAGAGGTGATGAGGATGGGAAGGGATATGGCCTTAAAAGTGTTTGGGGGCATCTATGCTTAGTTGTGGGTTGGTGAAAAGCAGTTTTTGGATGGCTTATAACTTTGGCGACTCTCAATGAAACTGTATGAAATTTGGGAATTTAATTTTAGATCTGATACTGAATGGTTGGTGCTGTTTTTTCAAGAGGCAACACAATTAGATGGGGGGAGGGTCCCAAAATATTGCAAAGGCTTATAAACATGGTGGCATTTGACGAATCTGCACAAAAGTTTGCAAAACGAATTTAGATCTAGATGTACATGTTTTTGCAGAGTTTGGTGGAATTTTGTCAAGAGGTGGCGAAATTAGAGGGGGTCTCAACATTTTTAGATGGCTTTTAACTTCAAATTGTGGTCTACAATGAAACTAAGCTGTGAGATGTCCCATCTTTCAGTTGCAGAAATATTCACTTGCATCCCCATTGGAACATTACTGGTAAAGCTCTAGGGGACACACAGGGAAAGTTTTATCAACCATCTGAACATTTCTGGCATTCCTCTTTCAGGTAGGTCAGATTTCCATTACTTCCATTGCAGAATCATTCAGTGTCATTCCCAATGTTAAATAAATGCTCGGGTTCACAGAAACTATGAAATATATGAAATATATGAATGCTGATTACATTCAGGGCATCCTTGTTCATATATTTGATTATCCACTGTCACTGGTACACTTTTTAAGTGTGTTTCTTGGTCGGGAGGATCTCATTGTTCTCTCAATTTGACAAGGCCTCCCTGTCTAAGGCAGGGATCAGCTATGGAACCTCCACATGACTATGGGAGCTCCAAGGCTGCTTATCCTGTTGCTTGGGGATCTGGGAAGAATCCAGGGGAAGTTGTATCAAATCAGGGAGCATTTCTTGCATTCTTCTTTCAGGATGGGTCTCATTCTTTAGCCCTATTTGGTCTGTTGGACTGATGCATCCCACCTCTTCGCCTAGCCATTTTTTCTGCATTCTTTGCAGTATTGTAGGTGAGCATCCATACGTAAACCCTCTTCCCAAACTCCCCCGCTACCCCAAAAGTCATTGTGAAATATTCCCCAACCTGCACCTCTTAGAAAAGCCTAAAAATGTATCAAGCGGCTGTTTCACCATTTGCGGTGAAATAGTAAAAACGAGATGAGCGGGTATTATTAAACCACTGCACCATGGGAAGTTCCATGCTTGACTTAATTTCCCTCTACCCATAGTCATCAGTGTAAGGTCCTGATTCATGGAATTATTTGTGTGTAAAATGGAGGTCTGAGTGCCATTCTGCCCGCAAATCCCCATTTGTCAAACATGGATTTGCGGGCAGAATGGCACGCAAATCCCCGATTTACACACAAATAATTCCATGAATCAGTGCCTAAGAGTTTTAGAGGAGTGTTGGGGTGCCAATAATCTAAGGACTGGCGAGGATGATGGATCCTTCATGTGCCTCCTCTCGGTCTTGCGCCATGGAGCGGGTGATTGTACCGACCACCCAGGGTTACCCCAACCCCTTCACTGAGGCTACTACATAGGACCTCTCCAAGGAAAACTACATAGAGATTGTCTAATCTACATACTTTTAAAATATATAACTCATGATGTAAAAATAAATATGTTAAACACTGAAAGTACAATTACTAAACAGAGGTAGATAGACCTATCAGCAATTAGGTCACAAACTTATTTCAAAAAACACACAAATGTAGAAAAAATACAATACATACATAAAAATACAGTTTGTCTGTGTGACAAAAAAACCTTTACAAAAAGGCTTAGTTATACAATTCATTCATTTTATATGGAGAAGCCTCTTCCACGTAATGATGTTCTGATGTTAAATATCAAGTTATTATGTTTAGCTATGACAGTCCAATAAACAATGGGCTGTCAAAACTCGACATGTTTCAGTCCTCAACTTTTAATCAGGGACTTTCTTCAGGAGTGATGTCACGTTATTAAAAAATCTCATTAAAAAGATCAGAAACTCGGCCACCAGGGGGCACACGGATGGGTTTACTTTCCGTGTAGGATCCGTGCAAGGGCCACGATAAGTGGATTGAGCCCCCACCATGAGAGCCCCCGGCTACAATATCGATGGAAATTAGCGTTGGAAGTGTTCAGGGCACACTAGGAGAAAACCCGGACTGAAACAGAGCTTTTTTCTTAGAGAAACCCCCTCTGCATGATTGGGTGCGCGAAGGCAGAGCAGGCCTGCGTGTTCCCGCCGCGCCCTCCAGCGATCGCAGAGCCGTGATACGCTGCGGAACCAGGGAGAATTCAGCGATGCACACCGCTGCCAGGGCCCACCGACAAGTACAAGCACACAGGTACGCACACCCCCACCTCCGAGAGCCGTGGACCGGGAGGGGGCCCGCTTGAGCACCGGGTGTGCCCATGGGGGGACTGCTGTGGAGCAGGCCCAGTTTACACAGCCTCGGCTATCGCTTCCAATACGAGCGCGCACCCCGGTCACATCTGCTTGAGTTGTCCCGGCGGCTCTTCACGTGTGGACTCTCCTCCTGCATCACGATCAGAGAGGGCGGAGGGTCCTCTCCCGAGTCGCAACCTAGCTGGAGAGTTGCACAGAGCACCTGGACCCCGGAGACTTTGAGCAAGCCACTGCGCCTTGGGTCCTATTAAGGGCGCTAGAAGATCTTAACCAGGATACAAAACTCTGAGGGTTGGGCCCCTGTCTGTCAGGGCGTGTGCCCTCCTTGGATCCCACGCATACTCCTAAGCACACCAGTCCCAAGAACAGTACCCCGGCACCTCGCTTGGTGTGGGCTGCGCAGGCCTCAAACTGATATCTCTCTTCCTTGGGAACCGTCCCAGAGTCTTTTGATGTCCTACACCACAGGAAGCTCCCCATTCGGATAAAGCAGAAACAAGAAGAACCGAAGGGCACTTAGTCACATGAGAGAGGCTATCTGTTATCGGAGCTTTTAACAACATCCCCTGTCACACATCGCCACCGGAGGACAAAGCCCGTATATACAGGCGTATACTTCTCAAAAGATCATTCTAGTGGGGCTATCTATGTATAGCTGAGACCCACACACCTCGCCACTGAGGTCCCGCCACCCATGGACCTTTAGGGCAAATTGGTGAAATACAGGTTTACACCAACCCACGAATCCCTGAGGCAACCCGCTGAGTCCAAGATGTTGACTGCAGGGTCTGACGCTGCTGCCACCAAGGCGGATGTTGCTGACCTGCTTACCGAGATGAGAAGCATGAGAGCAGATATAGGCAGCAAAATTGACAAAATTACACAAAGAATGGACAAAATGGATGACAGGCTGGAACAAGTCGAGCACAACCAAACCTCCCTGAACACGTTGGAGGCCCAAATGGACCACCGCATTGCATAAATAGAACACAGGGAAGAGGAAATACGCCTAAAGGTTGATGATCTCGAAAACAGGGAGCGCCGTAACAACATACGTGTGTTCGGCGTTCCCGAAAAGGAAGGCGAAACCGACCTTGACCTAAAACAAACTCTGCACACCATTCAGAAGCTCCTCTTTAGGGATGAATCAGTGGATGAACCCAAAATTGACCGCATCCATAGGGCTGGAGGCAGACCAGGAGGCCCGAGATCAGTACTCGCTCGTTTCCACAATTATGCGGACAGAGCTAGGATCCTAGAAAAGGCCAGACACGCTCCAACTTTCACTGGCTGAAGTGAACATTTCAATCTACCAAGACTTATCATCGCTAACGTTGGCAATGAGGAAGAAATGCTCCCCAATTACAAGGATGCTGAAGGACAAAGGTATCAGGTACCGGTGGGACTATCCGTTCTCACTCAACTTTGAGTGGGAGGCCTCGACAATGAAACTTGTTTCGGAAAAGGACATTGCGGACTGCATAGCGGACCTGTTGGGTCCCCAGGGAGAAGGATCCTCCCTTGCTGAGTCGAAAGGAGGGGAGGGTGAGTGGCGCACTAAGTGCCCGCGGCGCAGGAGGATTCAGGGATCCAGAAAATTACGGAGAATGATCAATGGACATGGAGAATTAACCCAATTTCCAGACTGTCACGTCAAGCCGCGAGGCAAAGGAACAATGGGGTGAGTGGTATGGCTGAAGCTGAGCGCTCAGGGGCCACCCGGGAGAAAGTGGAGGGTTTTCGGTATGACGGATGGGGGAACTCACGCTCAGCATGCGCTAACGGTGCAGCCGACCCCAGGGTCAGACTTTAAATCTAATTGTTTCATTTCTGTTACACAAACGACAAACTGGGGCCTGCATGTTTAGGGTGCTTTGGTGGAAATGTGGGGTAAAACGGACACTGGAACGATGCCTAAGAAGGGGGTCAGAATTAATACTTGCAAGTTGCTTTTGCGGGGTTACGAATACACGGTTGGGGGCTCACTGTTAAATATGTTTACATTAGGATAGGACCGCTTGTTTCGCGGTTTCCATTGGTGGTCCGAGACCGACTGGGTGATGTCAACCTGGACGGGTCGGACACTAAATGTTGGGGAGGGGGAGGGGAGGGAAGGGAAGGAGGAGAGGGTGGGCTGGGAAGAAGACATATAATCCATCAGAAGATAGATCGGGGGCGGAAGAACACAAAGTGGGACCATGAGGGGTCAAAGCGCGAACAGGAAGGGTCATCCCTTGGCCTCTTCAGGACTCGCGGAGACCCGATTCACAAGAAATGAACCACACATTCTATTATCAAACATGACAAAGGACCATGATGCAGACGACATGGTCGCTTAAACACTTACACGACACTTAAGATGTCACCCATACTCTCTAATGACACACTACGCATATGCACACTTAATGTGAAGGGATTGAACTACCCCACAAAACAATCCATGGTGGCCAGAGAATTCAAGAGGTCAAACGTAGATATTATTTTTCTGCAGGAGACACGATACCAAAGGGGGGAGGAGAGGGTGATTCCATCACATGAGGTAGGCCCTTCCTACTGGAGCTCGGCAGGAGTGGGGATTCTAATTCGCAGAGGCCTCCGGATGACGACTCTTGAGACTTGGTGAGACAAGGAAGGAAGGGCTCTCGTGGTTGTGGGAAACATTCAAGGCACAATCGTCACGCTTGCCATGCTCTATGCACCTAACCAAGGGCAGAATAGGTTCCTCCACAAAATCACTGAGAAGGTTTTTTAGCATGGCCAAGGGACACATAGCTCTAGGTGGAGATTTTAATACATGGATGGACAGCTCTGTGGATAGACAGACTAGATCCGATGCACGTGACCCACCCACCTCCCGTGATGAAGCTGAAATCAAAATAACCCTTGACCTATATGGCCTCACTGACAGTTGGCGCCATTTGCACCCGGTGGATAGAGGCTTCACTTTTCACTCCCTCCCTCACGACACGCTCACACGTATTGACTACATTTTCCTCTCCGATGTCCTCCTGCGAATACTTTGCACGGCGAACATACACTCCACGGCATGGTCGGATCATGCCATGGTTACGGTGGATATATGCTGGAATTACCTGGCCCCCGGAATACTAAATGGAGGTGTAATGACTCCTTATGGGCTGACTCCGTTTTCAAGGAAACTCTTGAAAATGAGATTGAGCAATTCTTTGCTACTAATGACACAGAAGAGGTTGGGAAGACGTCCGTATGGGAAGAAGCCAAGGCCCTTGGAGGGGGTGCTCATTAGGGAAGGGGCCCAAAAAAAAAGAGAATGTGCCCTGATAGAAAAGAATATTAGGAAGAAGCTCTCTACAGCCCAAACATTGGCACAGTCCTCCCATGTGAGAGACCCAAGTATATTGCCGAAGCTAAACAGCTCAGAGAGGAGCTGAAAATATTTATTGTGGGCAAAGCAGATCAAACCCTACAATACCTCAAACAAAATTATTATGAAAAGGGCGACAAGGCAGACGCCCTCCTGGCGGCTTGTCTCTGTACACAGAAGGCAGAGAGATGGGTCGATCTCATTGAGAGGACTGACGGCACCCTCACAGACAAGATAGTAACATCCCCCGAAGGCATACAAGAAACATTTGCCTTCTTTTATGAAGACTTATATACATGTGACCCCCCCTCCCGAGAGTATTGACACATACCTCAAAGAAGTGCAGATCCCCACGCTCACATCCATTGAGGCCGAATCCTTAGATACACCAGTCACAGAAGAGGAAGTCACGGAAGCCATAAAACGCCTAAAGACGGGAAAGGCCCCTGGAGATGATGGTTTCATGCCTGGTTTTTATAAGACATTCTCCGCATTCATCGCCTCCTTCCTTGCATCCTTGTTCAATCACATTTTTGACACAGGCCAAGTCCCCCCATCCTTCTCTCAGGCCCTGCTTGCTGTCATTCCAAAGGAAGGTAGAGACCCCAAATATTGTAGCTCCTATCGTCCCGTCTCTCTTCTCAACATTGATGCTAAAGTACATGCTAGAGTCATTGTGGCCCGGCTTGAAATGCACTTACCTCGACTAATACACTCTGATCAAGTTGGCTTCATTATTGGGAGACAGGGTGCGGATACCATGAGGAAAACACTTCATTTAATCCATGAGGCACAGGGAATGGGAGGGAATCTGTCTCTTCTGTCATTGGATGCCGAGAAGGCCTTTGCTAGGGTGTCATGGGACTTCCTGCAAAGGGTTTTGGTCTGGAACGGGCTCAGGCCAAAGCTCCCCGTGCCATCAAACCACTGTACACATCGCCCACAACGTCAGTGGCAGTGAACGGAGGCTATACACGTTGGTTTCCCTTGGAAAGGGGAACAAGGCAAGGCTGCCCACTGTCGGCAATACTATTTGTGCTGTCCCTTGAGCCGCTGGCGCAGAGGTTAAGGAATGATGGTAAAGTTAAGGGAATCACAGTGGGTGATTGTGAGTATAAACTAGGCCTCTACGCTGACGATATCTTACTACAACTAACTGATCCCCTAAATTCTGTCCCAGCTGCAATCGATATAATCGAAGAATATGGCGAACGGGCCGGCCTGAAAATCAACACTGGAAAGTCTATCCTCCTCCCAATTGATAAAAGTAGAGACTCCAAGGTGGAACGCTTTGCTCCTTTAGGAGTAAAGGTCAGCCTCTCCACACTCCGATACCTAGGCATCAATGTTACTTGTGACTTGGATTCCCTATACGGGGCTAACCTCCCCCCTCTATCACTTGCCCTTCAAAACGATATCCAAAGGTGGTCCAGACCCACCATCTCCTGGCTGGGCCGTTTAAATGCAATAAAAATGGTGATTCTCCCCAAAATACTGTATTTGTTCCAAATGCTCCCCATCAAAAGGCCCCAAGAATACTTATGGATACTAGAAAGTCCCTTTTAACCTTCCTGTGGCAAAATCAAAAGCCTAGAGACCCAGATCTTTGCTCCAGCTTCGAAAAGACAATGCAGGGGTAGGCCTCCCAGACATAGAAACATATTATAGGGCAGTCCAGCTGCGTGTCCTTGTTCCGCATGTCAGGAAGCAGTCAGAACCACAATGGATAGCCTTGGACAATTACCATCTCCGCCCTTTCATTTTGGGTGAATTGCTATGGGTTCCGGGTCGCCAGCTACGTAATAGTGTCAAAAATCACCCCATTATTGGAACAATATGGGCAATATGGAAGCCAGGCAGGCGAATGGTGGGAGTTACGACATGGCCCTCCCCGTTGGGACGCCTCTGGTCGCCAGGGATCCGGGATGCAATCCCAGACCCAGGGAGCTTTGAGACCGTATATGACAAAGGGTTGGAAAGGGCGGGTCAACTCTGGAGAAATGGCACCGTCATCACTATTCAGGAGCTTCAGGAGGCACTCGGCATAGGCCCGCTATCGGTCTTCCTCTACCTGAGACTCAAGGGGGTGATGACAAGGGCGATATGGAAAGATCAGCTACAAAGGGACCTCACCCCGTTCGAAAGAATTCTTGACACCTGTACGAACTCTAGAGGTTTAATAAGTGCAATGTACTCGGCGTTGATTGAGGTCGATATTACACCATCCCTCACACTAAAGAACAGATGGGAATCAGATATGGGCAGGCAGATCTCACAAAACTTATGGCTACAAATTTGTAGACGAACGGCGAAATCATCTATATCTTGCCAATACAAATTACATGCCGTCAAGTTGATGTATAGATGGCAGTATGATCCGATCCGGCTGGCTAAAATGTATCAAGGGGTAAGCCCACACTGCTGGAGGGGTTGTGGGAAGCGAGCAGACTATTGGCATATGTGGTGGGGATGTGAGGTGGTCTAGCTTACTGGTCAGAGGTTCTCAGCTGGATCAAGGAATTAGATTATGATGTATGGGAGAAACAACCACTGCTGATTTTGTTCGGCCTGGTTAAAACGGACGACACGACCTTGAAAGCACCCAAAATGATACAAGGCCTTTTTATGGCCGCAAGAGCCTGTCTCACCATAGCATGGAAGAGAGCTACGCTCCCTAGCAAAACTGAGTGGTTCGGTGTTGCACTGAACATATATAGAATGGACAATCTGACTGCGGCCCTACATGGGGATCACACCACAGTTGAGAATTAATGGTCTGAATTTTGTGCTAAATATGTCACATAAACAGAATGTGTGCAAAGTGTTACTACACTCAGAGACAAAGTTGTCTGCTCTATCGAATTTCCAGGTCATTTTGTGCTCATGTGCCCTATGTTATAAATATGAGAATGGTTCTAATATAACATCTGGTTTCTTCTAGCCCGTCAAACGGCGATATGGGAATAAGGGGGAGGGGTCGGGTTGTAGGCAATTGGTTTGGACGTTGCTATTGGAAATGTGTTCTGCAAAGACTTTATATGTTCTATACACAGTTGCTCTTTTTGTGATAATTTGTATCTGGCTTGTTGGTGGGAAATGCTTGTAAATGATTGCCAAACTTCTACCTCTTGAAAACTAATAAAACAGAAATTTGAAAAAAAAAAAAGATCAGATAAATCTTCATAGATGGAGATGAAGTCGTTATCTTGTTGGAATCGACGTAACTGCTGGTAGAAAAAGATTAAAAATCAGGAAAAGTACTTACTGCTAGAATTCCTATGCCTTTTTAAAAAGGTATGCTCAGAAAATGTAAACAATTACCTTTTCCAGCTTGTGGATTGGGTTCTTCTATGGATGCCAAAAGACCTCTATTGACCAGGAAATGGCTCGTTTTCAGGTGGATTTATCGTGACCCTGTCAACAAATATATCAATTAAACTAAAGAACTCCACATTTTTTACTCACATGCTAAACATCGGCACATACAGTGCATTAAAACCTCACTTTTGTTAGTTGAAAAACACTAACTGTATACATGGTGAGGTATGCATTTCAGGGATGAACTTTAAAATACAGGCACTCATTATTCATTATGGCAATTCAACAACTAGGGAAAAGTATGTAGCATCATTTTGAAAAATAATCCTCCTGTTATGAATGCAATGATCTGTATTTATATGTGAAATGTAGATCTCTCTCTACACACTTAAAACAGTATTTGTTGCACTAGAAGGACCCAGTTTTAAAACATTTTTAAAAAGGGTTTGCAAAAATGAATGTCTTGCCCATACCAAATCTCTCACACCCACTATGAATAATACATCATACAAATTGAAGACACTACCTTAAACTGTTATAGGAATTTAATTCCAATGATACATATCAGTCTGGCCTATAAAGTCAAATTCAACAATAGTCATATATACATATGTAATTAAGAAAAACATTTTTTACAAACAACTATTGATACTGAAAATTAAACTAATCCAATACAATCAATGTATCAATTTAAATAGCAAAAAGCTTACAAATAAGATTTGCAGGACACTTCTCTTTATAATTCTGTTTGAAATAAAAATAAATATACATTTCAATAGTTTGTATAGTTTAATAACCCAATAGTGCTGCAACTATTATTGACAAAGATGTAGCTTATATTACTGTACAATCTTTTATTGTAACACTACTGGAATCCTTAAAGAAACTAAGATTGCAAATTAATGAAACCCATAACCCACACCAAAGGAGAGATCAGTATTTCTCAAAATGTGGTTAGGTTTCTTTACATATGAAATGAATCAATGTATCAGTTTTCTATTCCAGTACTCTTATAGAAGTCCAAGTATAAGTTAGAGTTTCTTCAAAAGTGTGATGTCTTCTTTACCAAATGAAGAAAATCTTTTTGTGAAGGCTATAAAGTCTATATTATCCTGGATCTCCAAATTGAAATGGCCATTGATTGGATAATTCCTGCCAATTAATCACACTTATTATTAAAGGTAAAGCAGTAACTTTCTGTCAGGTGTGATGGGCTTCTCAGCAATGGAATCTTCTAAATCCGTTAAATCCCCCTCCTCCTTCTCTCACCTTATCCATCCGAAGTCAACTCGTCCCTCTTGTCTCTTTTCCTTCTGCAGGTCTTCTTTTTCTGGTAGAGATACGGCCTTCCTCGGAATGAAGCCACTGTGTCGCCGGACAATGTTGGAGAACACAGGACCCCTTTCTGAGAATGGCCAGAAACAGAGGAAACAAGCCAGAGGCAAAAAAAAAACTCTTGTATGAAGACCGCAGAAGTTCCACTGTGGACCGCGGTAGGAACGAAGCGGCGATACCAACAGAGCCTACGTGGAATAGGCGGAGTGACAAGGAACAGCAGGAGAGCTTCACAAGGTAAGTGTCCAAAAATAACAAACCCAGATCTGTGGGGGCACAGAAGGAGCGGAGAGCCGTTAGAAACGGAGCACAAAGGACAGAGGCAGAGACTAATACAACACAGGAGAGAAAAGCACAATGAAAGAGACCAGAAACAACTGATAGGGAAGGGCAGAAAGTGAAACGAAAACAAGGGCACTGTAGCAGGGTTTGCTACAGGAAAGAATAACAGAGAAGGGTGAAGGGCCAGGTACCAAAAAGGACAGAAGAGCCAGTAATGAAAGAAAGTGCAAGTAAGAAGGCAGCAGCAGCTGCAAGCGGAAAACTAAGGAGCGTTAACCCAAAGTGAAACCAATCTCAAGGGGTTGCAACGCACAGTCGAAAGAAAGGGCAGTGCTAAAGTAGGAAGCAGAGAGAGATAGGACAGAAAACTAGACCGTCAAGATGACGGCGTAGGAAACGTGCCAGGTAATTCAATGGCGGCGCAAACGCCATGAAGACCACAAGCGCCAGGTAGGCAGGCGTGTGACACTTTCTTTTCACCCAACACTAAACAGATGCTATACTGTGCACATGTGTCACATCATAAAATGTATAAAAGCACCATTTATATGAATGTACAAAATGTCAAATTTAGGGATATCTAATTTAAATAAAATATTACAATTTTTGATATATGCAAGAATATAAACCAATTTGGAATACTTAAGTTACATGGAAGAAGCAAACTCAGAAAACCTTTAATCCCTCCTAAGGAATTGATTACTGATGCTGCAGGTAGCATATTGGAAGACTATATAATTGCAGGACCATATAATTGAGTACTAATAAAGTAAACATCACTATTGTGATCACAATGGTTTGTTTAATCCAATATTACATTGGAGTACTACACAGTTGAATACTAAGCAATTTTGGATCACTGAATTAATCACCAAACTGTATTCACAATACTGCACGTGTGAGTACATTCCTTTTTTTAAGTATTGTTATACGAAAATCCATAGTTTACGAAATAAGGACCATCCCCTACATAGATTGGGACTGGGGAAATGTACAAAGTTAACACACAAATAATGTCCCAACAAGAAAGTTATTTATGTATGAAGATGAATCACTATTATTTTGACAAAGACGTGGTGGTGTTAGGCATTTTTTCATTGACCACCTGTCTAGTTGGGGCCAGTAATCTCTAAATATTGATTACAAAACTAATAAATCTTTTAACTTTCTACCAATCACAACATTAATGTACTGTCCATTTGATTCATTTTTGTTGAGTGTGCATTGTCAATATATTCAACCAAAACAAGTTAATAATAATTACTGAAATTATAAATGTATAGAACATATTCATAAATGATACAATTATGAAAATACATAAGGATTTAACAAAAACAGGAGAAACAAAACCCACATTTCTTGTTTTAATTTACAGATCATTCCCATGGTTCTTCTCTATCTAGCTAATAGATGGTAATGCTTAAAGAATCTTGCCCAAGGAGCAGATTAATGGGCTCAGGGGTCAGATTAATGGGCTCAGGTATCTACGTTGGTCTGAAATTCTGAATGTTCGAGACCATGAGCCTATAAGTGCATGTATCAATTTGCCACGCAAGGCTAAATACATTTTGGCTGTAGTTGTCTGGATGGTTCCGCATTCCTCAGGACCAAGAAGAGAAAGAGTTTGGAGCAAACCTTGAGGAATATCATTTTTTTAAAAATTCTGATATCAGGGCTTTTCTGCAGCATATCTCAAATTCACTTTTGTGAGATTACGTGATGCCCACTAAGTAATAGTTTGAAAAAGAAAAGAAAGAAAGAAAGAAAGAAAGAAAGAAAGAAAGAAAGAAAGAAAGAAAGAAAGAAAGAAAGAAAGAAAGAAAGAAAGAAAGAAAGAAAGAAAGAAAGAAAGAAAGAAAGAAGATAACGTCCCAACTAGGTCCACTTATAAGACATACCACACCTAAAATGCTGTTAAAATTAGATTTTTTTTTCGAACAACAGAGATTGAGGGAGAGAACAGGACGTGCACTCACAGATAGTGCATTACTCTTGTGGAACTGTAAGAAAGAGTAAGAGATCCCTAAGAGGAATGGTGACGTGAAGGTAATCTAAGTCTCACCCTATGTGCAAAAACGCTGTCTCTGCGTGGTGGCAAGATAGGTCATGTGCTTGGTAGCTAAATCATAAGGGAAACAGTAGGTAGGGCACAAAGCCTCTGTCAATTTCATTCACCGTTAATCAGAGACCGTAATGTGCACTTGAAGTGAGATCAATGTCTAAGACGGATCAGACAACATCGAATAGTACCTGTTGAGACAAACAGTACGATTGGAGTACAAGAAGGCGCTCCATTGAACAGACTTGTGAAAGCTCTGCTGTGGACTTTGAACAGGCATGAAATTAATCCTGTACAAGGGAGGAAGAAGAGATAGGGATGGTAAAACTAGATGGAGAGAGGGCAGCAGCAAATGGCAGTTGAAATTGTGAGCTGTAGCACAACCACGGACTAACCACAAACCTTTCGCTTAAGAAGAGATGCTCCTCACTTTAGAGATGGTGCTCCATCCATATGCAGCTCTGTGGCTAGTGTTGTGAGATTTCGTCCAAAATTCCAAGATATGGTGAAGTTGGCTAGAGGTACAAACGATCATTGTGAGACCGCGTCATCCCTGCTGGCTGCGAAGCTGCAAAAACAAGCAGAGGCGCACTGCAGTTAATGAGGATCCTGAAGTGATCCCGTGCAACTCCTCCTAGTGGTCATTGTTGATAACAGGCCATCGTATCAGTTCCCTCGGTTGGATATAATGTGCATTATAGAAAAGGACAAAAGTTAGAAAGTATGGCTCACTACGCACACGTGTCTCATCTAGATACATACATTTTGTAATAAACAATGGTTAATGAGCCTGGATTGAGTTGATCCAGAGGTTAGAAATAGTGTGTAAGTATATATGATTTTAAAAGGATGGCTCGCTAAATTCACAAGGACCAGATAGGTGTTGCTCAAGTAGAGAGTGGTTCACAGTGAACGACTGGCTTTCCGGGTCCTGGGTGGCATCTTTAGTATGTCGATAAAGTGGGTGCTCAGATGGCTTGTAACTCTAAGGTGTAGATGCTGCACTGTGTAATTGGCTAGAGAGGATGCACTCATAGTATTAGGTGGATAGTTAGTGGAACATGGGCATCCCTTCATTTAGGCCTCCCTGGAAGCTGTTAAATCGATGACTCCAACTGGCCTCTTCATTAAGTAATGCCCTTTGTGTGTTGGATGCATTTTTCACTGTCTATCACCCACCATCTGACATCCTCCGCTTTGTGTTGCTTCTCCAAGAAAGGAGAGACCAGCAGTGCCAAAATGTTCTTACACCTAATCCTTGGTCTGTGTTCATTTATTTTCAAATCAACTGGTCTTGGTGTTTGTCCAACATATTTTAAGCCACACGGCACTGTATGCAATACACAACATTACATGTTTTGCAGTTAGAAAGGAATCTTAGTTCCCCTCTTTCCCATTGACCAAAACAAATGTTGTTTTGGTGGTATATTTACATGCTTGGCATGTACCACAAGGGAAATGGCCTTTCAATTGACGTAGATCCCGCGTGGAAGAGGTTGCTCTGTTATTTTGTGTTTTTGATTGAACCAATTTGTCCTTTAGGTTCTTTGATCGCTTGAATGCGAAAAGAGGTAGAGAGATGTTCAGCAAACATGTCCTGACCAAAGGCCAATATTTGCAAATCATCTTTTTAATTTGAAAGGAGTTTGTGTTATAAGTCTTTAGACATGTAAGTTTCTCTTCCTGATCTTCCTTGTTTTTTGGTTCTAGTAAAATCACTAATCTACTAACTTGCAACTGCTCTAAGCACTTAGAAAATGTTGACAAACAATATTGACAACGCTCCTATTTTGCTCTTATTGTTATTTTTTTCCTTCTTCCCTTCCCCTCTCTCAACTACAATGATTCTAATCGCAATATATGTTGATTATGGTTGCTTCTATACGTGCTTGCATCAATTTGTACAACAACTAATTTAATCACGTGATGCAGCCTTGAAAATGTCCTTTTTGTGCGAAACACGTGTTGGCATGACACATGATAAATAAAGACAATTGTTGAGCAAAACAAATCTGATTCATTCTCAGTAACAAGTGGTTATTTGCATGTAGATAAACAGTAACTTGTGGTGTGGAGCGCATGAGACTTGACCCAGATAGTTCAGCTCTTCAGGGTAAAATATCTGTCAGTTTGTAAAGGTATCAAAGTCACAGAAATGCAGGACTCCTAAAACCAACCAGATATATAATAATATATGTGGCACAGAAAAATACCTTACAACCCCTTACCCCCCTGAGTTTGTAATAAGGTTGCATTTGGTAGTATGATGTTTAAAGTTATTGCACTTATTGGGGGTCATTACGAGTTGGGCGGTAAGGGTTAACGGTCACCGTTAATGATGTCGGTGCCGGTAAACCCTCACCGCCCTATTCCGAGGTCTCTTAGCGGGTTCCTGCAGGAACGGCTGGTCTGACCAGCCGTTCTCTGCGGGTCCCGTTAAGGGATCTTGGAGCTAATAACGAGCCCACAATTTGGGGGCCCGTTATCAGCGCCTTCATCATTCCCATTGAGCCCTATGGGGGCTCCAATGGGGAATGGTCAACTGAATGGGGACTTACCGGGTCCACATATGTCGGAATGTCCCAGTAAGTCCCCATTCACCCAGACTGGACCCAGACGCGGGTTTGGGGGCAGCCATGGCGCTAATAGTGCCATGGCTACCTCCAAACTCGTAATGACCCCTATTGTCTTTTTATTTTCTGTCAAAGGTTATTTTGTAATCAGAACACAATAAACAAAAGCAAAGAAAACCTTCATCCCACCGCAGGAGTTCCGGACCGTAGAGCAGGCCCATGGACATCGACCAGGGAAATACCCTCTTGATAGGATTCCCAGCCACTCACTTGACTACAACATTCTGAAGCACATCCTATTACGGGTGTGCAGAAATTTGACCGAATCACTCCCAGCCAAGGTGAACTACATTAGCTTCCTCTCCAGGCCAGGATACTGTTCAAGCCTGATTGCATCATCTACAAAGCAGTCACGAGTAGCACACAAGAGTACCTGGCAGCTAAGCTCCAAATATCTAGTGGCAGCTCTCCTCGCACAGCAAATTGACCAACCCACTCCAATCAGATCACAAGTCGTCCATAAAGAGGGGAACGACATATGATCCTTCTTTGGTACAGGTCCCACCTCCTGAAACGTGTTCCTGGTATTGGCTTGGAATGTCCCCTCAATTCTCCAATTTTGAAAATCTTTCAAAACGTGACTTTTTCAACAACACCTGAGAAAAGACTAACTGCAATGGATGCATAGACAGGTGCAGAAGCTAAAACGCGCAGTGCTGCACTACTGATAAAAGAGACCAGCCCAAATGCTGGATACCCAGACCCTGTGCACCACTCCACTGCTCTTGACCTATGCCCATGCTTTTAATAGTAAAATAACTACAAAATCAAATTAATCAAGCCCCCATGATGTCCACATTTTTAGCTGTGATAAACTTACCAACACTTTAAACTTTCTTATTAGTTATAGATTTGCTGGTCAGGGTATCAATCAGATACCTTCTGTCTAATCCCAAAAGGCCATTGTCCATGGCCATCAATCCATGCCTGAGTGTGCTCCACCTTAAATGCTTGGTTGTGCAGCTTGGCCTGTTGAAGAATCAACAAACAGAGTCCAGCACTTGAAAGGTCCTCCTACATGAATAGGCTTCTTATTTCAGAAAGATCCAGTCTGCTCTCCTCCCAGCTAGCACTCCACATACCTGCTGGGCTCAAGGCACACTCACACGGCACTCCTTCCTAGACAGTGCAGCTCTCTCTTATGCCTCATAGGTTGTTTCAGTATGCCACCTGTACTGGATCTCTCCTGAATTTCAGTATACAAATAAACGGGTGTTGTGGTACAGGTATGGCCACCATGTTTCTGGAGAATGTCACAAAGCAGAGAAGCATAAATGCCAAACTGATAGACTTTAGATTGTACTAAAACCAAATGTTGATAGCTGTATTATTTTGAATAAATCATAACCACTGGTACAGCTCAGGGCAACCCTCCATACCATCGTTGTTCAGCCTGCCACGCCATTACAGAAGAGGAAAGATCATATGCAAATCAGGCTTGGGCCCACCACAATAGGAGCAGTCCAGCCCGACCTGCAAAGTCACATCCCTTCTGCATGAGACCATTAGTATCCCCCAGACATGTTTCGGCCTTGTTGGCCATCATCAGTGAGGAGTAGCTTGGTCTCTAGGCCCAGCAGGCTCGGGACCCACATCTGGGCATACTGGTCCCAATTGGGGCGACTTTAGAAAAACCAAAGGTTGATGGCTGGAAGGTTTTCAATAAATCATAACCACTGGCACAACCTTGGGCAACCCTCCTGACCATCGTTTTAAGCCTGCCAAACCATTACAGAAAGATCATATGCAAATCAGGCTTGGTCCCACCCCAAAAGCGGTAGTCCAGCCCAAACTGATTTGTCACATCCATTCTGCACAAGATCACACGCATCCCCACCAAAAAAAAAACATGTTTTGGCCTAGTTGCGACCCATCAGTGAGGAGTAGCTTGGGTTTCATCCATTTTTTTAATGGCTTGGCAGGAGAATAAGATGGTCTGGAGGGCTGACCAGAGCAATGAGAGTGATTAATATTGATTTGAAACTTTCCAGCCATCACCTTTTCTTTTGCTAAGACTTTAGATTGTGCCATGATGAATGAAAGGGGACGTTTTGTACAGGACTGGGAACACTTTGAAGAAAAGAAAAGAAAGGTCCCGCCAGAATGGTTTCTCCTCATGGCAACAACACACTAATAAAGAGAAAATAGTTCCCTAGAGTTTTTCCATGGAGAATGTGCAAGGTAACAACACAATGTGCTATCCTTGATGATGCCCCACAGTCTATGTGATTTATAAATACAATAAAATAAATATAATTTAGCAATGTTAAATGACACTTTCCTCTTCTGGGCTTTCACAATGTCTGGGTCATTCAATGTCTTGGGTGGGGGAGTTTAAAGCGTTGCTAACCTCTTCTTTCTTTTCTCCTCATTCTTTTGGCTTCTGATCCTTTGCTTCTGATCCTCAATTCTTGAAAGTCTGCCATTCTAGGTCTCCCTTTGCTGAAATGAGCCCATCCGTAAGGAGTGCAGTAGGGCCGTCTCTGGGGTTGATAGTGGTGGCAGGGGCCCTTTGGTGACCACTAACAGTCTGATATGCATCCCACAGCAGAAAGCTAGGCTAAAGTCCTCCGCCCACCTCCCTGGCTCAGTATTATGGCTCTATTACCAGGTAAACAAGTTCATCTAATTCCTTGACAATATGCAACAGTCACATCCATTCACCTCCAGCAGTGCCCTCGCCTCACAGACCTTTGCCTTATGCGCTTGGCCTTCTCAACTCCTCTCTTGCCTGCTCTTTCCTTGGCTCTACATCAAGTATACTCTTTGGTGATTCTCCTCTTATCTAAACCAATCTGCCCCCCTGCCTCCTGGATAGCCCCTCCAACATTCTCCTAATTCCTCTCTCCTTCTCCTTAGTGTCCTTCTCTGACTTTCTTCTGATGCTTCTTCAAACCTCATCCATAATATACTTCTCCTGTACGCATGTATCTCATCTAACTTCAATATACTCATTTTTGCCTCTCCTGTGATGTTACCTCCAATCTCTTTCCTCATCTTCTTCATCGTCTCTCCCCTAATTTTACAGACAACCATCTTCTCTATGCAGCTATTGGACAGATGTTGAACGACAAAAAGAGGAATCCACATGTATACGGTTGTAAAAATAATAGTCCTATAATATGAATAGGTTTGTTCTAGTGCTCAGAAGAGTCATCAAAGAGGGAAAAGAAAGGAGCACTGATGTGTCTCTAAATTATCAATATTTATTATAGAGACTAAGGGTCTCAATACGACCCTGGCGGTACGGAGTGAATGGCGCCATAAAAGGTGCCGGCGCCGTTCACTCCGTACCGCTGCATTACGAGTTCCCCTCGCGGGACACGGTAAGCACGCCTGGGAAAACCAGGCGTACTTACCGGGTCCCGCGAGGGGAAGAGGGAGCAAACAACGGGCCATCTCGTAATGGCCCGTTATTTGCTCCCTCTCCCATTCCCATTCCGCCCTATGGGGGCTAAAATGGGAATGGGGAAGGACCGTGTCCGGGTCCTCAGAGGGAAGAATTACCAGGCCTTCCGAATTCGGAATGGCCCGGTAAGTCCTCATTCCGAGGACCCAGACCCGAGGCGATTTCAGCGGCAGCCATGCCGCCAGTAGGGGCATGGTTACTGCCGAACTCGTAATAAGGGCCAAAGTGTTTTTAGATCATTAATATGAAAAACAAATAAGTAGTTGAAAGAAAATATTAACAAATGAACAATTTGTTACAAAGAAAACATTTTGATAATAGAAAAAGAGGATAACATTGGTAACTCAAACAGTCAAAGGGTTATGCATTAACATCCAGAGGTTGTATTCACCAACAAATAAACACATTAAATAATTAAATCATCATGTGTATGCCCAGTGGTAGACCTGACTCGTACTAGGCTGGAGTGTCAGAGACCTAATTTTGGAAATCCTAACTCGTTGGTTTTACAAATGTGATGGTCTTGTTTATATTCATGATCAAAGCCTGATCATGTCTGGTTTTGTTAGAATGCCAATCTGCCTATCGGACAGTTGAGCAAGTGTGGCTCCTGCTTGTTCCGGGATACTTGTATGTGGATTTAGCATTTCTGAATTCTGATGCTGAGCAAATGTGCACCGTAAGGTTGTTGCAGAACAGTGTTTTACCAACACCAGGGCAAGGCGGTTCTCATGTGGCATTCCCATAGCAAAGTTCTGGAGCATGGTGCGGTAGACAAGGAGGGTCATCATGACACAGCATCCCTGGGCACGTATCACCTAGTGGGAGGGATATACCCAGCCCACATGGACACCCCACCATCTACCTATGATACGGTCAGTGGACTTGCTCACAGAGACCAACCAGCACAAGCTCCTCCTGCTCCTAATTCCACCACAGACCCCACAACAAGGATCTGCCACCGAGCAGAACACGCTGAGGGTGAGGGTCAGCCACAGCTCTTACTGGCGCCCCAGCAGATAAGTCACTGATGCCAGCAATTCCAAACCAAGGCAGGTGCAGGATTCCTGTTGGATTTTGTTTCTTTTTTTCAGGTGTGTGGTTACGGAGCTCTACAGAAAAGCTCTCATCTTTTGCTCAGATCTCCGCCCCTTATTCTGCGGCTTAGAGCACCACTTCACGGCAAGACAATTTCAGATCATAGTGTATCTCCGTGTCAAGCAAATTGCCACCCCGAGACTGTGTTAGAATAGGCACAAACCAGAGTCCTGGGAACCCCTAGGAAGAGTCTGCAGGCACCCCAAAATGTGATTGTAGCAGTGCCCCTCCTATGAGGTAGCCTACGTTTTGCAAGACGATGTACTCCTTTCAATTCTTCATCGGTTGATGTTTGAATACAATCTTTAGCCTATGATGTAATGTGTTTGCATGTCACATCTACAGGCACTATATACAATGTGCCTTTACACGTATTAGCTTACCAACCTCGAATTCTTTCCGTGTGCCCACAGACAGCTAGCTACCTGCAGCCAGTCGCATGAACCTTTGAGAATCAAGCTATTGCCCCAGCACCTTGCATATCATGTGCTCAAACATTTTGAGAATGAGTAACAAGGACTCATACACACAGCTGTGCGACTGACAGTGGCTACCCAGGGCGATGGCAAAAAGTAGATAAGGTAGCCAGGGAGGCATCAACTCACACTGCGCAACCCCACCCGTGCTCAAAGTTGTGACATCAGCTTAAGTTTAGAAGTGGAGCGTGAAGCGCAGTATAGTTAATCAAATGTGTTGTTATTGATGTCGGCATTATTATTAGTACTATCATTATTCATGTTATACATATTTTCATTATTATTATTATTATTATTATTATTATTATTATTTTTATTATTATTATTATTGTTATTTTTATTATTATTACTATTATTATTATTATTATTATTATTATTATTTTTATTATTTTTATTATTATTGTTATTATTATTGTTATTATTATTATTATTGTTATTTTTATTATTATTACTATTATTATTATTATTATTATTATTATTATTATTATTACATATGGCTATAAAATATGTCATGTGCTGCTGGCATGGCCAGAGCATCACCCAAGTCACCTGTTTCAAACCAGAACCTGCTTTCATTGTTACTATTTGTCATTGTGCCAGATCTTGCTATGTTCATTATTGTGATGTGGCTGACGTGCTCGAACTTAGTGATGGCGCCGTGATCATCCTTACCACTTTGCGTTCCTTACCCGATAGGCTAAGTAATGTCCTTAGTGCTTCGATTAGGCCAGGCCGCTGGATTAGGCATTTTTCTGATCGTAGACAATGATCCAAATCATACATCCTCTCTTAAGAAAACTTTTTAAAAAACGGCTTGATCAAATGCAGTGCAGTGCCCCCCTTCCTCCTGGCTGTGGTTGGTCCAAAAAAGATTGCAAAAATCTTGCTGCGCTTACACTGATATAATGTCTCAAAATGAATATGCTTTCATTTTCTTTATATTCAAACACAATTTTGTTCACCGAAATCAATAAACAAAAAATCGTATTTTGGTATGGAATCCAGTGCAGGCTAAAAAACACAACGAAAGTGACACAATTCACAGTCGTTCTTAACACTGACCCAGACAGAGTTTAGGAGCATACTAAATGCTATGTTGTTCCCCAATTGACCACATAGGGGCACTGTTTCACAAGATACCCAAATCTCATCGTACTTCTTTCATTCATTTAACAATTTGCCGTTTCGGTGTCTCACTGCATGCATTATTTGTGACCGGTATCAAGTAAGAGAGAATTGCCTATGACAGTAATAAGACTATTAGTTGCATTATTCGCATGGTTCATAAAATATTGATAGTTTTGAAAATGTACTGTTTGCTTCTTTGTGCTTATGCCGTTGCAAAGCGAGCACTGACAAACGCATGTTTGTAGCTTCCTGCTCTGAAGTGTATAGGTGTGTCAGAGGAGATGAAATCCAGAAGAATAAAAACTATGCATTAAACATTCCAGGTGTGTAATATGTGCTTTGCTTTCTTTTCCGAAGTTATGTTTTATTTACTGCTCACGTGCACATCCCTAATGCGGTTTCCCTCTTTTCTAGTATACCTACGTTTACGTTACAGCTGCCTGACCTATTCCTGATTACGACCTCATTTTCCCGAGGCCAGTGGATTGTTCAGAGCAGCTACACTTGCAGAGCTTATCTTTCTCCATGTTTATCTGTCAACTAGCCGTTTTGCTTGTTTCCCATGCTGCAGTTCGGCGTAGTGAATAAAATTGTACGTGTTTCCCCACTCAGTGCATGGAAACCTATGTTGTCTCTGCCTGCGTTTGATTTTAAGGCGGGCAGCGAGCATGGAATCCCCATCCATGTCATCTTCTTTTCAAATGGCTGAACAATCAGGAGTGGTTTATATGGATTCCTTGTACTGATGACTGCCATCTATGCACATAGAGGCAGGGCCGGTGCAATCACTCGGCAAATTAGGCTGCTGTATAGGGGGCTCACCAGCAGGGGGTGCCAAAGAGAAGGCTTTTCCCTCTGCTTTTATGAAGTACTAAAGAGATACAGTCCATAGTTTGGCTCAAATAAAAGCACAGCAAACAATGTTGTAGAGCCGTGGCACTCAAAAAGCTAAGTCAAGAACCTTCCTGGAACTTCTGGTGGCAGAGCATTGACCTGGTGAAGTACACCTCAAAGGTAGGGGCAATAGGGAGACGGGACGGGCAAATGGGTTTCATGCACGTTCAGCAACAAGGAGTTAATGTGCCACATAATCTCAGAACAGGGAAACGTGTTCAGTGTTTGCAGCACAAACGTTGAAGCAATTTCATTAGCATGAACAACCTGATAGATTTAACTTTTCAGGTAATGCTGGAAGGTTTGACTCTGAGTACTGACCCCCAAATAATTGTCTGCAGTGTTTGCACTCAAGTGGAAGCAATGCATGTTTAGTCATGCAACTGTATTGGCCACATGCAATTTGGAAGCATTGCTAGCATTTCTTGGATATTTACCAAAGATGGTCAATTCATTAATTTGAACATTTTATGTGCTAACCTTTAAAGCTATACTGAACTGTACTTGTCAACCCTGGCTGTCTTTGACAAAATATTTAAATCCAGTACAGGGTAAAAATCAAAGATAAGCATTCCTGCTGGGAATATATTCATGTTGAGGGTAAAGGCATGGCACTCAGTCATAGTTGTATGCAGGTGTTATGATGTTAAAATGCTGGTCAAACATTAAAAGTGCCTCCTGGCTGTCCCCTCCCACCTCTTTGCTCAGCCTGAGATTGGTTAGTGAAAATACTGGGTAGCCTTGGGAGTGGAGATTTTCTGCAATGGGTGTGTGTGTGCATATATGGATGCATGTGTGCATTTTTTCTGCAGACCAGCAACAGCTACACACATTATTGAAAACATGAAAATATTTAAAAGTCGTTCATTCAAAAAATAAAATAAACCATGGCCATGTTTAGGGAGGGGGAAGGGGTAGGAGGTTTGTGGGAAGTCAGAAAATGGAAGAGAACAAAAGAAAAAGAAGAACAAAAAGAAACAATGAATACATTCTCATTGGAAAATATAATGTAGAATTTTGAAAAAGCCTTGTTTGTCTTCTTCATGCAAAATATCACACTGAACCCAAAATGATCGTCCTTACTCAATAGTTTTGATTGCATGAAATATCCTCACAGTCTTTCCATTTGGTCATGGGATAATCCCTGTTATGCACAAGAAAATATGTATATATGTATATATGTACAATGCGCCCACATGTTCTGAGTCATGGCCGTCAAATCCACATGAGTTAAATGTAGGCCTAAGCGTACATTCTTTAATGTTTGAACTATTTTCCAACACAAGGCCCGCTGTTCCATGCCAAAGAAACAGACATTGAGGACAGTGACTACATAATTAAGGATCTTATTAATATTCATCTCTTAAGCTCACTACATGACATGGCAGAGCGACCCATTCATGAAACTATACGGGATCTACATATACAACAGACCAGTCTACAGACAAAGGACATGAAACTCAAATCTAGATTTACACCACAACTAGTGCCAGATAACCTTGTGGATACAGTCTACAAAGCAGTCACTAAAGATCCCAAGGACTACATGGATAAACATAGGGTAAAGACAAACAAAAAACACTTTAAACATGAATACGACAATCTGACAAAAGCAGAAAGAATGGCACTGCACAAACTCAAAATGAATCACAATTTGACCATAAAGGCAGCGGACAAGGGAGGTAAAATTGTCATCATGAATAGAGAAGATTATGTAACAATGGCCACAAATCACCTCAATACCACCTTATGCTACAATGAACTTGATGGCAACCCAAAACAACAAATCCTAATGGAACTAAGAGATGCCACAACAAACTGGCACAGACAAGGATTAATTACGGATGAGAAAAAATCATTTCTGGACTTGCAACAACCCACTCTTCCCACAATATATTTTTTACCAAAAATTCATAAGCCATTTGAGAGAATACCAGAAGGAATGCCCATACTAAGTGGAATCAACTGGGCAACAATGAACATGGAGGAGTATATTGACAACATACTCAGCCCCCTGGTAAACCAAGGATACTACCTCTGCAATGAACAAACTGGCTTCAATAGAATGGGAGGCTGACTACATATTAGCTACATGGATGTAAAGTCATTATACACATCTATCAGACACGACACGGCAATTGAAACAATAGACTATGTTTTCTCCAAAAAACTGCTTCCAAATTCCAGTCGGTCAGCATGCTGAAACAAATGCTACTATTGACCCTGCAAAACAACGTCTTTATGTTCAAATGAGACTTTTATAGACAAACCAGAGGGGTGGCAATGGGGGTAAAGTTTTTCCCGGCACTTGCCAACTTGACAATGGCAATGTATGAGGACTATCATGTCTACACAGACGAAGCATTTCAACAACATGTGATTCTTTGGACTCGGTATATAGACTCGGTATATCGATGACGTGTTATTAATATGGAAAGGAGAGGAATATGGGTTGGAGCTTTTCAGGAACAGAGCGAACATCAACTCAATGGGGATAGAATTCATTGGAAACTCTATTAAAGTAGAATTAGACTTCTTAGTCTTAGTCCGCCCATCCTGCTCCCACCACAGTCCCTGGGCTCCCCTATCCCGTTCCCAACACAGACCGAGAGCCAGTGGGGGAGTCCGAACCAATCAAAATGGGTAAATATCCAAACAGTTTGCAATTGCTGCTTGGGGGGCCCAGGGGACAGGAAATGACATGTTTTACTGGACATATATGATAGATGTGCAGCAAAAATATATCATACCTGTCCCCTGGACCCCACTAGGCCTAACACAATCAACATGGTTATGTGTGTATGCAAGGCGCTGGGGTGCCAAGGGGGATAGCATGGTATTTTTGACTGGACATCTGTGATAGAAATCCAGTAAAAAAATACCATTCATGTCCCCTGGGCTCCACAGCACCTCAGAAGGAGAGCTGATTTTGGCAGATGCGTAGGGGGATTGTGCAACAAAGGCATTTAGGCATTTTTAAAATGCCTTTGTTGTACAACCCTCCTTCCCCCCTCTATCCACCACTTGCCAAAATCAGCTCAACGGACAAAAAAAAAACACACACACATTCATACAGCAATCACTCTATCATTCACACGAGCATCCATCACCATACACTCACACATAACACAAGCATTCACTCATCCATACACAGGTTTCTATAAAAGAATTAACATAAACATACCTTCTGCATTGGCCTGCATGTGCGTGCTGAAATGCCTTGTTCCAGGCTGCTCTGTACGTATGTGCGAGGAGGCGCAGGTTCTCCCCCTCGCACATACAGACATGCAGTGCCCCAGCCAGCATTTCCAATGAGCTATGCAATGCTGGAGAAGCAAAACGCCCCAGCCTTGCATCGCTCAGTGAGCATGTGTGGCTGGGGAATGAACTGAACTGTCAAAGGGAAATAGGGTTTCCCTTTGACAGTTCAGCCAGCCCAGGAGCACTCCCTCAGCTGGAAAAAGCAGCTGAGGGTGTGCTCATTGTTTCACTGGGCTGGCTCCTTAGCTCCTCCATAATGGGTGAGGGGGCCACTGGGTGGGCGCCCCCTCGCAATTATGGATGAGCTGCCAGGCTCGGACTGCCCTTTAGGGCAATGCCTGTACCATAAATACAAAATTCTATTGTGGGCCAGTCAAAATGGGCCAACTTGTTGGCCAATGTGGGCCAGTGTGATGAGTTACTTCACTATGCAGTTAGTAATTTTGACCATTGTTGCTGAATAAATATTCTATAAATATCACAATGTACTTACATTTTAACACAAAGCACCCAAAAAGTCTGTTAATGAATAACCATTTACAACTGCAGTCCACTTTTTCATTGGTGCCTGAGACAGTGTGGTGCTTCAACCCGACTATGTGAGCTGCCCCTGCCCATTTTTTACATTTCATGCTGGGCTCGCGCGACCCCCCAGGGATGCGGCCGCAGCCCCCCATGGGGCCGGGCACCACAGTTTGAATACCGCTAGCCTAGACAATTACGTGTGGGTGCCTCTAAGGGAATTTGGACCTTCTGCTTCCCATACTGTACCGGTTTGGTCTGTGATAGTAACTTGCATTGTTGCTGACCATGATTTATCTGCTCACTGTGTCTAAGAAGCAACCAATGCTGCTTCCTATGTGGGCCCTGTTCGTTGTCACTTGCACTGATACCCATATTGGACCATTCTTGTATGCCAGGGACGTGTTAAATTCTGCTGGTTGTGCTGTATTCTCTGTCTGTGAATAATGTTTGCACTGTTTCTGCCAGTACTGCATCTGTTTAGTGAGTTAGGGAAGCAGTGTGGTCCACATTCATGTTACAAGAAGAAGAAGAAGAAGAAGAAGAAGAAGAAGAAGAAGAAGAAGGACCTTTTTGGGAAGTTTGTGAGAAATGGGGCACTTTAAAGAACACCAGGCAGTAAAATAGGCTAAACCCCCCTTCTGTACAGCTCACAAACACCGCTATTGAGAGGACCTGGTGGAAACAGAGCTTTTACCACATAATGAGCTGGCCTCCCATTTTCACATCAGGCCCTAAACTCACCTCATTGGCAGTCATCAGCCTGATTTAAGAATGGGCCTAACTCGCTTTTGCCAAATTGCAACTTTGCCAATTTTAGTTTTGCCGAATTTTCTTTGCTGACTTTTTACCATAAACAAATATATGGTAAATTGGGGTGAGGTATATGATGGGGGCAATGGCGAGTGCAAGGGGGGATGCCTGGGGTTTTCACCTCTCTCCCAGCTCTACCTGGCAAAATAATCAGCAAATTAAAATTAAAAAAACTATTCAGAGAAGTTGCCATCCGGCAAACAAATGCAACAAACATTCATAGAACCAGACAATGTTCACCAGGTGGATCGCTGAAACCCCAAATGGTGATTGGGTAGTGTACCACATGCTTGGGGATGGTGGGGGCTGGTTCCCTCCTGTTCTCTTCTCCATCTTTCAGTGCTATGCGGATGATACCCAGCTCATTTTCAGGCTACCTTCAGCCTCCTCTTCTCCTCTTCTCCTTCCCTCATCTCCGACTGTCTTTCTGCTATCCAGGAGTGGTGTGCCGCCAATGACCTCTGCCTTAATGCCAGTAAGATTGAGATTCTACTCATCGGCACACCCACTCCCTCCTTCCCTGCAGCTCTCTGGCCGGCCTCTCTTGGCCCTCTTCCTGCTCCTACCTGCAAGGCAAAAAACCTTGGGGTCATTTTCGACTCCACACTCTCCTTCTCTCCTCACATTTCCGACGTCTCTAAGAAGTCACACTACCAGCTACACCTCCTCAGAGCTATCCTTCCTTTCCTCTCCTTCCCCCAGAAGCTCACTGTCTCTAGAGCCCTGGTTCTCTCAAAGCTGGACTACTGTAACAGCCTATATCTAAATCTGCCTGCCTCTACTCTCCGCCCTTTGCAACTCATCCAGAACAGGACTGCGAGACTTGTCCTTGGCCTCAAGCCCAGGGACCGTATCTCTCCAGGACTGAAATCACTACACTGGCTCCCAGTGACTGCGAGGATCAAGTTCCAAACCCTCTGCATTGTCCACAAGGCCTTCTGGGCCTTGGGCCAAAATATCTTCAACTCTCTCTTCCTAAATATCTCCCTTCTCGAGCTCTTCGCTCATCCGCCTCCAACTCCCTCAGGTTCAGCCGCTTCTCCAAACAACGAGTTGGGGGCAGATCTCTCTCCGCTGCAGGGGCCTCCCTCTGGAACAGCCTTCCTGCCTCCCTGAAACTTGAGGAGAACCATCTCCGGTTCCGGAAGCACCTCAAAACCTTCCTCTTTGCCTCTGCTTTCTCTCCCCCTCTCCCCTGCTAAAGTTACTGAAACTGCACTGAATCTGCAACTGGGCCACTCACCGTTCTCGGTCCTTGGCCCAGCCACTCTCCCCTGCACTGCCTCCCTGGCACCCCCTGCACTGCAGGACTGTGTCTGTATCCCTACAGCCCCCCTTCCCAGCACTTGTCTGCACTTACCTCGCACTTGCCACTAGCTGGCCCTTGTTATTTATCCTGTATGCTATTAACCCTGTAATGCACTTTCCCCTCTCCCTTTCCCCCCTGCACTTTTCCCTTCCCTTCTACCCTTGCACAATCTGAATGACACCTGGCCTAGTAGGATCGTTGTCTGTCTCCCCGTGCCCCCCCCCCCCTGCCTCGTTGCGCCTCGAAACACTTGTGTATAGGCGCGTTACAAATGCCATATCATATCATATCATATCATCTCCGAAATGCCAAAGAAATTCCTTCAACTCGCTCGTGAATACAATCAAGCAATGGGTATTTCTCACCCAGTACCTGGAAAGAGGATTTGCAGAGCTACCGGTTGCAGAAGCAAATTTACTGACAACCACTAACACCCTCTCACCTTCTATGCCTTGAACAGCGGTTTCTGCCACTCTTTTTAGTGGAGGAATAATTGATGGAGGAGGAGGCAGGGCAGAGGCAAATATATGACAAGCAAAGCCAGTGGTAGTTCCCTTACAAATATGGGGTGCTCACACCAAGTCAGTGGAGCTGAATGAATGAATGATTGTTTATTTGTATAGCGCCTATACACAATGTGTTTCAAAGCGCTTCAAGTAGGGAAGGGAACAAGGAAGAAAAACAGTTACATTCATACAGGTCCTTGAAATAAATCAGAATGTGAGAAAGCTATCATATCATAGCAGATAGTACAAGTGCATGGAACAATAAGGGAGAGGCGGGGATGGAAAATGAGAGACAAAACTAGCAGTAGCATTACTATGCCTGATGACAATTATTACAAGAGTGACAAGAGGAGGGGGAGGAGGAGTGAAGAGGGTGGGAGGAGAAGGGAAGGGAGAGGTAACAGAACAAATGACTATCTTAAGGGTCAGCGACTGACCAAGGTAGTGCTGGGGAGGGCGAGGGAGGAGAAGACAAAGGAGAAACAGGGGGGGACAGACAAGGCATTATCAGAGGTAGAGGACAATGATAAGAGTAAGTGCTAATATAAAAGTGAGGTGAAGGGGGAGGGGAGGGCATTTAATGGCACAAGGGGGCAGGGGTGGTGAGAGGGGGCATACGCAGGCACATGGGTGGCAGGGATGGTGAGAGGGGGCATACACAGGCAAAAGGGGGAAAGGGTGGTGAGAGGGGGCAGACACAGGCACAAGGGGGGCAGGGGCGGTGAGAGGGGGCATACACAGGCACAAGGGGGGGCAGCGGTGGTGAGAGGGGACATACACAGGCACAAGGGGGGAAGGGGTGGTGAGGGGGCAGACACAGGCACAAGGGGGGCAGGGGCAGTGAGAGGGGGCATACACAGGCACACAGGGCAATTGTGGCATACAGGGGTATACAGGGCCTTTGTTGTGGGCCTTAGGTGGTGTGGCCGGCTCCCACCTCCCGGTTGCAGCTATTGGCTTAAAGGCCAAAGGCAACCAATGGAGAAGGGGGGTGGGAGCTGGCCCAAAACAACAGGAAACATTATTGGAAATTCTTTGCAAGCACGAGGAACGGCCATCTTAGAGTGCCCTAGGCAGGGCAATAAATGATTCCAGAAGCATAGCCGGCAACAAAAGCGCAGAGCGCAGAATTATTGAAAACAACAGCTCACAGAGAAACATACACGGGCGATTCATGTAAATTGCCAGCAAATGCAGGTCCGACGTTGCAGCACAATAAAAATCCAAAATGTCTTCTTTTACTTACCCCAGCCATGCGCTGTGCGTTAGAAGTCCGGCGCAGATGGAGGGTGCTGGGGGGGGGCAGAGGGGCAGGCATCACATCACGAAGGAGAGTGCAGAGAGTGTATCATGTTGGTTACGTTTTCTACAAATGATGGACCTGGGAAATGTCTGTCTCATGTTGTGAATTCAAAAGTTGCTATTGCCCCCGGTGTTCAGTGACCAGTTGTCTGGCCTCAATTGTGTTTATTAGCGGGATGGCGGGCAAAGTTTGTTTCTCGCTTATGTTTTGGGGATCAGCGCGTGGGACTCTCGGATGTGATGTCCCTCCCTTGAATTCCATAGCCACTTACCTCATGTGTCGGGGGTCCCCCGGTGCCGTTGTGCTCCCAGGGAGGGAGGGGGTCAGATCCCATGTGGCCCGAGATGTTTGGGCCGTTCTGAGGCGCGAGGCCCGGGCGGCCCTCTCTCATACCCTGTGCCTGTTGGCCTCCAGCACGCATCGTATTATGAATTATGTGGGCCAATTGCTGTCGCTGGGGATGGGCGGTCTCCTCTCACCTCATGTGCTGGATGTCACCCAGCCGCTGTGTGCGGCCTGGGTCTGCGTTGTTTGGGGGCGAGTACGGGGGGCCCGCTCCGGATAGGACACTCCTCCCTTCACCAGGGGTTGTCTGACGTGTAGGTTTGCTATTGAATAGACATCTTCTGTTTGTGATTAAAGTGGATCACAAAAGCCCAGAAAACTGCATACAGAGGCACACACGTGTGTGTGTGGGGGGTGTGGAGGGGACCAAAGGGGAGAAGTGTGTGGAGTTAATGTATGAAGGTCATTATTTTTCCAATATACTGTTATCTTAGATTTTCGTGATTCTGCCTATTTGTATTGCTAATCCTTCTAGAGCTGGCCATAGATTCTAAGACATCCTGCATATTATATATTGCGTAAGAGAGAGAGTCATTTCATTTTACCTTGTTATGAAAATGACTAAAGCATGATGGTGAAACCGCAGGTGGTGAATGTGGTGGGACAGCCATGCATGCAAAGTGGGGAGGACAGATCTGGGATGAGGGGGTTGTATAATCAGGACACCTATGGTTGATAGTGGGGGTGGCTCAATTACCTTTCCCCTAGTGTGGCAAAACTCCTTGCACCAGCCCTGCATGGAGGCCATATAACATGAAGGCATTGATCCAAGTAATTTTGCCACACTGTCTCTTTTTCTTCGTCCCAGTCTATACTCATGAGGTGGCACTGGCCTGAGATATATGCGTGTTTAGCAAACATTCGTTATGTTCCTCTATGTGGCTGGCACCTCCCCTACTGCAGTGAGGCAACATAAACTCAGTCCACCCCCCACAATCTATTTATTTCTTCAGTGTTACCACATACCGGCTGTTGAAACTGGGCTCACCCCGTGGGTGATATATGCGTTGTGAAGTTGGGTGGTAGAAGGTTTGGAGTAAGGCGGCCTCTGGAGCAAATGCATTAACTAAAGAACCCTGCGGAGCAGGTATATTAGGAGAATTGTTTTACAGTTTTTATTTTCATAGGGTGACCAGGTTGAAGGGGGCCTTAGTATTTCAGTGATGTAAAGGTGGTTCTTCATCCACTTAAGGTGGAAATGTGGCATGCTCAATAATGTTTCCTCTTTGGCTAACAGTCTATTCCTCATGTTCCAGACCGGGCCTGGTGCAAAGGAGAGGGTCTCAGGATTTAAGGAGGCAGCAGGTAAATTGTTCCTATTATTAGGGGATTGAGTGTGGGCCTAGCTTTGGGAAGTAACAGTGGTTTACGACTCATAGGGGAAGAGCACAGTGAGGGAAGCAGAGATGCAAGGAGGGGACTAACAATGGGAGAGGGCAGGCAATGTAGGAGCAAGGGATCAAAAAGCAGAGGGTTGAAACTTGTGGGAGCAGTTAACCCAGTCTCAGGTTAGCGGGAGGTGCCCCTATGTGCTGAAGTCGTGATGTGTTATTTTGACTCCTAACAGCATGCTGTACATATAAAGTGCCCTAGTGCCGTCCTTGGCAGATGAGGTAGAACCAGGTCCCCTGATCACCATAGGAAGAACAAGCATAAGCACATACCCTTCAGAACAGTGCCTCCTCCTTCCCAGTGCCTGACCTTCCTTGGGACAGACATCTGTCCATGATGGAGACCACTGTGGATGCAGCATTTGCTAAACATTTCCCTACTCCCCACCTGGAGGAGCCTCCGGCAAAATGGCAGAATCCTGAAGAGGTGACTAATCCAGCCCTTAATCAGGGGAGTTTAACGTATATGCCCTAGACTATGTCAGTACATCTAAATCCAGCGATTATGGCATATGTATGTCATATCTTTGACATACAGGAAGAAGATCCGTCCACTACTGCAGTCGATAAAATTAAGCAACTCAAAACCCAACAGAAGACCGTTTTACCTGTGCTCCAGAGAGTCATCAGGCACTCAGAAAGAAATGGCTTGAGGATGATGAAACTAGGCTTCCAAGGATTCTCACATAACCGTATCCACTAAAGGGATTTGCCAATGATTATCAAAGTGGAAACCCGTTTACCCATCTGTGTGGTCACTTCCAAAGATAGTGCTCCTGCTGACCAGGTTGATAAGAAGGCGGAAACAGACCTAAAAAAAAAAAATAGGTATCTTCACCTTGCTGAAGACTGGCACCCACTTGAGCCAATTACATTATGTAAAATGTTCTACCTGATTTTGTGGAAATTTAGAAAGCAGTTGCAGATGGTTATAACTGTTCGGAGAGATGTTTAAATACGAAAAAAACAGGTAAAATAACAATCAAACACTGCATGTAATTATTTGTAAATCGTGGTTTTCAGCTCCTACTTTCAGTGCCAGAAGACAGTTCTGGTTACACTTCTTGAAGGTGAATACAGGTCAGAGGACATCCCTGGTAAAATGGTCACTTCTTGGTCAAAAGTTGTTTGGTTCAAAGCTGAGATAACGTTTGATAAATGATTGTCTATCACGGTATGTTCCAGACAGCAGCCCAGTTCCAAGAATCCCAATGGATTATCTCAAGAAGGACCTCTATCACAGCCTAGGCTTCAGTGTTTCTGGGGAAGAGACAGGGAAGCTGTAGTCCTTCCGGTGTCCAGAGCATCTAGCACACCACAGTTCCTCCTGGCTATGGTCAGTCCCTCCCCAGTAACCAAAGACAAGTTGGAGGCAGGATGCAGGGATTTTACAACCACTGGAGGAACTCCATTGTGGACGTATGGATATTGGAGATTGTGGAAGGTGGCTACAGAATCAGATTCTCAGAGAAACCCCCATTACCAATACTATAGTGTATGCCTGTTCCCCAAAATCCTGTCAAGAGACATGTCCTGCTTCAGGGAGTGGGGAATACGCTAAGGCAAAAGGCCATCATCGGGGTACCGTCTGACAAATGGAACACTGTATTCTATTGCATATTCTTCCTAGTCCTGAAACTGTCCGGAGAGTTCAGACCTATCTTATAGCTGAAGGATTTGATGCATTACATCTAGCACCCCACCATTTATTTATAATCTCTCCAGTCTTTCTGCAATCTCCTAAAACCAGAGGAGTTTATGGACACAATCGATTTAAAGGTTGCACACTTTTACATCCCTATTTTACTTCCAAATCATTTCCCTTCCCTTTTGCATGAAGATGGCACCAAGATTATTCTTAAAGAGCCGTATTCCTCTGGTGGGCTTTTTGCATGAAAGGGGCATTTCCATCCAACCCTACATTTATGACCAGCTAATTCATTCACCATTGCCCTTCAAATGGCAACATAGGTAAGGGTTGTTTACAGTCTCCTGGAGGAAGACAGGAGTGCAATCTCTTTTTTTTTTGTCTCCTTTTGAAGTCTCAAGGGTAATAAATCTTCTACGGCCAACATCAGTAGATGGTTCTGGGGGCAGTATTACTATGCCCTATAAGCATTAAGATTCCCTCTTGCTTCCAATAGTGCAGAGGAGACATAATCTGGAAATGGCAGCTTCTTAGGCAGAGCTGAAGCGGGTTCTTTCAGAAGTGATCTGGCAGGCTGCCACCAGGATTTCCCTCTCCAAACTTTGTCAAGCTTCCTAAATTACAAATTATGGCTGTGTCTTAAGATGTCCTTTGCAAAGCGATCCTGCAATCTGCCAGATGAGCCACAGTTTTGTGTTTGGACATAACTGACTCTTCGAATAATCGGTGTTCATTCTCCTGCTTGATATTTCCTCATTAATATAGCTTGTGATGAGGAGGTTAGTAGCTAATGCCATGATACTTACTTAGGAAATTACCTGGAGAAAACTGCTTGCATTTGGGCTAATTTGCATACCCACAATGCTTTCCTCAAGTGGCTGTGAACTGGAGGTGAACTTCCATGGTGCTGTGGCATTTGGGACTTGCCTTAAAAGACGTATTCTTCTTGTAATGAGCACTGAAAAAGTTTGAAGGAGAAGATCAAGTAGCGGAGAGTCATACTGAGCAGGGAACCAGAGTGCAACCCACCCTCCTGTGATGTTAATCTATATGTAGCCCTGGAAGTTGGTAGTGCCAGACTCCAATAGGGTGCTGCAGCAGAGCTACTGATGCTGACTTTAAAGTGCCACACTGTGGGCTATCTCCCTCCCTACTGTGGGTGAATTAATGTGGGTTGAGGAGGTTCTCTCCAGCCTAATGCTACAGCTACCAGAAGTTCTTACTGCAAAATTAACATCCACTGAAAACACCTGACTGGCTGAAAGCCTCAAGTTGAAACTGCCACCCTGATGAGGTAATGAGCACCGAAAACGTTTGGAAGAGAAGATCAAGTGGCTGAGGAGCATACTCAGCAGGGAACCAAAGTGTGCCCCACCCTGCTGTTGTGTCTATGTATAAATATATAAATATATATATATTAGCTAAAACAAACTTTGTTAGAGGGACGTTATGGTTAAGTTGCACTAATAAAAACCTGTGGGAGAGCGCATCCCTCCAGCTGCCTCACATTCATGATGCTGTTGACCCGTACCTTTTGAGGGTCACAATATTGTGTATGTACTGCGACACAGTACTCTGCAGGGGGGAGAGTCTTCGAAGTGCTTTCGAGACGGCGGTCACGGAGCACCAGAAGACCTGCTACCTACCTAAGTAAGGCCCACCCTACATCTTCCTCTCTCCACCTGCCCTTTCTTATCCCCGTGGTTGGTGTCCCTTCATTACCCTCCTTCTCCTCCTCTCCTAGTGTGTTGTGTGTAAAAAAACAAAGAAAATATAAGAGAACACAAATCTAAACAAAAAAAGGCTTTTTTCAGAGCTGCCTTTCACAGTTTAAAAATTGAAGTGGCAAATAAACAGTGCAGGGCCCTGTGCATTTTTTAGAAGTCCGCTGACGGTTCTAGGACATATGAAGTTTTAGGGTGCTGCCCTAGCAAACCCTGTGCACTTTTCTCTGAAAAGAGCCTTTTGGTGGTGTTTTTATGTGTTTGAAAAACTTGACATCATCAACATCTACTGCAAAATAGATGACTGTTATTCCAAAAAAGGTTTCAATGCATGTTGTACATTTCTCAAAAAAATCTGATTGCCAGCATAGTAAGATGGACTCCATCTCTGCGAAAAATGTATGTGCTACAAAACATCATATTTTCATTGTGAAAAGAGAACATGCTAACATCTCTTAGAAAGGCACAAACAGCCTTATTGAAATTGCGACTCGCTTTCTCCATTTGTGGACCAAATGAAGAATTACCCAGCCACATTTGTCATTGCGCAATAGGAGAAACAATTACTTGGGAATTTGGAAACATGTCCATGACCTTACCAAGTCTTTCTTTGATTGCAAATTGCAAAGAAATTCCATACACATGTCCTAAACTGTTCCCTCCACAATGAATTATAATTATGTCTGGATGATGCTCTGTCTCTAAAGTAGCACAGAGAGGTAGAAATTCCAGCCACTTCATTCCACGCACTCCATGCCAGTGTACTTCCACATGAGGGAATCCAAGATCTGCAGCTACTTCATAGCGTTCTGCATGCACCTCCAACCAATGTATCCATGAGTCTCCCAAAATCCAGATAATCTGTTTTCGGAAACACACAGCCATAGCTTTTTGTTGTTCTCTCAGGAAAAAGACATTCTGACAAACTCTCTCCTTACACAACACACCCAGTAAACTTTACTGACCAATCCCTAGTTCTGCTCATTCTCAGTTGCATGCCTCTCCACCCCAAAACCCCAGTATGTGATATGCACTGTCCGCGGACTACCGCCATGTCCGTGGACATATCGAAAACCTGAGCGTGGTGAATGTAAAATTAAATAGTGTGCCCCATTTCCCCTTTGAGGTTGGCTCTGAAAAGAGCCGTTTTTTTGATTTTTTGCAGATGCTTGGCAGACACCTGTCATTTTGTATTTTTTGCGGGGTTTTTTCTTCTTACTTTACTACTAAAATCTTCACATAACCTTCTCCAAAGCAACCCTTATATTCCAAAACAGCATAGCATTTCCCAAAAAAGATAAGGAAATTCCATCTTCTTTCAAATAAACAGCATTACTGGAATCAATATTCTCATTATTACGGAAAAACATACCAGCTCTAAGCATGAAAGTACACATGCCTCGGTTGATTGCACACCTACCAATGTTTTGCTGAGGACAAAAAACAGAACTATTGTCCCATATTGCCATGGGTAGTAATCCAGAAAAAATTACTTTGGCATTTGGAAGGATGTTCATTACTGCTTGAACCAAGTGTTCCAAATCTGCCAACAGAGTAGGGACACTGCCGTAACCCAAATAGAAAGCACCATAGTGGAAAAATACCAGATGCGTTCATATCTTCACAAACTTGTACAATTCCCTGTACATTGCAATCAGGCACAGTGCTCCACACCACCTCCACTCCTTTAACATTGAAATTGTTTGCCACATGCCTGCATTGAGCATACTGCTGTAAACCATGCACAAACATATCTCCAAGCACCAACACCCTGACTTTCTCCACCTCTGCAATCTTCACTACACACAGTCTCTTTCAACACAAATCCACAACCTCAAAATCTGATTGGCGGATCCCTACAGTCCCCTTTCCATGCTGGATTTGCTGGAAAACCCTGGATGTGGCACGTCCTGCCCACGGACAGCTGCGGTGTCCGCGGAGCGTGCAACTCTTAGCCAGCCCTTCTACCCTTTCCACATCACTCTCAGTGCCATTCCCTCATTGGATACAGCTAAGCAGTCACACAACCATCCACCAATCACATCCAAGACCTCTACTTCTAACTCCATCATCAGAGTTCCGCACTTCAAATGTACTGTTGATCACTCTGAGTACAAGTCTCATATCATTGAAAAGCACCTACTACAAAAACTACTCTACAAGTCTCCAAGATTTCTACTTACAGCTCCATGCATATCCACATACATGAATACAAACTACAGTCATGCACAGTTTATTCACAGTACATGTACAACTCTTATGAATGCATATAAACAGAGTAATGCCGCTAAACCTGCATAACCTATAAAATGAACTTATTGCAATTTTTCCCATATACTATAATCAACTTTCACTTCCATACCTGTCTGCTATCTATAACACAGCTTTAAAAAACCAAGTGAATTTCATTCACTTAAAATTCTACTCATTTGCAAACCATGCTGAACTAACATAATGTAAATAACATATAAAGGCTGCACATAGTCAAATGAAATGCATGCATACACTATGTTCAGATATCAAACAAGAATACTACTGCAAAAACATAAAAAGCAACGTCTAAATTAACATCAGTGCTATAAACACACAAAATTACTAACTTCTTTCTTTTACAATTGCAGTGATGACCACGCTCCTGAAAATCAGCAGCATCTGAACTACAAACAACATAGCCAAAGAAACCTGCTCATTCCACAAAAAAGAGTAAGTACAATCTTACCTTAATATTCTTACTGTTACTCAAACACACTGTGTGATTCATTCATGTAATTTGTGCACCAAACAAAACGAGATTTCTGAACCATTCTGCCCACAAATCCCCATTTATTAAACAGGGATTAGCAGGCAGAATGACACACAAATCCCTGTTTTTTGAACACAAATAACATAACTCAACCCCTATAATGTTAGTATTACAAACCAAAGAACTGTATTAATTTTATACCATTAGATTTACTATTAGTGCTTCTCCTCACCACTAGCTCAGTTTCTACTGTCATCTGAACCACAGTATAATAAAACACAAATAGAAGACTAGCCTTCCCAACTAATTGTAGCTGCCCAATGCACAATCACACACCACCACATACATCTTTACCGTGATACTCAGACACTCATACACACAGCACACATACATTGCACAACGGCCCAACCCATACCTTCTTTTTTTTTAACACACCCCAAAGAAAGTCTACCAAAAAGCAAGTCTGTAGAAAGCATTGCAGAAATAGAGCAAATGAAAAAAAAGTGTCCAAAATAAGCATCCTTCTCTAGCAGAGTTTGTACAAAAAGTTCAAACAAAACAGCTAATGCAGTCATTTAGCGAAAAAAACAAGCTTCCAGTACAGAAACTTTGCCTCCTCTATCAAAATGTAAAACATTGTTTGGAAGAAATGGACCCAAACGCGTGGCAGTAGACTCCCTTCGTACGTGATCGTAGCCCAGTTGACACAACATATTTTGCGTTTTATACTGACATCATTGAGGAGCAGAAGGACAGCTGTTTCAACACAGAAAAACACAAGAATCCTTAATAATCACTTTAACTGAATCGGATAGCATAAAAAAATAAGGACAGAACCTCTTACCATGGGAATGATAGCAAGCATTCCATAGAAAACCACTGCTCCAGTAAGACCACCAGGTACAGGGGCAGTAAGACTATTCCCGCCGGCACGCATACACCTAGGGGTCAGAAGTCCAATACCCGACGAAACGAGGACGCTCCGACCTCCACCCGTGAAGGTACCAAGGCAGTCTTCAGTCCATACCGGGGAGAAGGTGCAGAGGAATGTACCGGCAGTCTAGTTTGGAGCTCTTGTAGTCACGGTGATCCCAGGAAACAGGAGGCAATCCTAAGCAGTCCAGGTCGGTAATGGGTTAGCAACAACATTGATCAGGTGAGAGACAAACAATCCATAAGGCAGTCCGGGTCGGATGTTGGGAAAACTTCACAAGACAGAACGTGAGACGAAGCAATCCTGAAGGAGGTCCGGTTCGGCAACGGGAAGTTGCGGGATGAGCAAAACGTGAGGCAAATGACAGTCCTGGGCACAGTCTGATTCGACAACAAGGAGTAGCAGAGCAGAACAGGGGGAGTTCTGCAGGTAGGCAGGGAGGACAAAAGGAACAGGAAGGCACCAGGCAAGACGGGAAAGCACAGACAGTAAGAGGGAGACAAACGGGAACTCCAAATATTGAAAGCCGTAACTTTGAACTCAGAGGGCAAGGCTGAAGCCGGAGAGGAGGTAGCGAGGTAGGGACAGCGGGGCGAAAGATCAAAAAGCAGGTATCAAGACGTGAATCAGGATACTCAGCGTACTTCGAAATCAAAATCAGAAGCAACAAGTTTACTGCGGGCTAGAGTTTATCTAGTTGCGGTCACATGACCGTAACGTGTGCCTGACGTGGTGCAGATCAACATCCCTGCCCTAATTTCCATGGCAACTGCCACTGCAAAAACAAGGAGGAATGATGTTTTATTAACTTGTTGCAGCAATGAACTAATCCCCTTTTACGAGGAATCCGAAGGGATAGTGTCTGCTTATGCATTGTAGACTGTCCCTGTTGTGTCTGGCACGATGGAGACAGCGCTTGCCTTGTTTGAGCCCTGGTATATCCGGACCGATTCCTGACAAGTACTAAACCATGCGTGTGTGTTTGTTGCCGCAGAACTTTTTAAAAAAGTAACACAAAATTTATAGACGTAACATACAAAATAGAAGACAATGAAGATTCCAAATGGTTTGAATTAGCTCTCTACCTTACAGCAGAAAACAAATGCGAAATAACTGACCCCTTAATAATTTGCAGTTACTGCACTACAAAACCTGACAACAACCAAACTCCTTCACGTGCTATCACAAATAACTTGGAATTATTCCCACTACCAAAACCCTTGCAAAAACTCAATGTATATGAAAGCATCATAATTCAAACAGTGCACCCATTTCAAGCAATAATACGCCTTCAACCAAAAACAGCAAAAGAAAATTGGCAACAACTCGTAGACTTACATAAAATTAGACAAGCCTTGCAATATCTAAAAGACAACAATGAATACTACAAAAAAATAAATATTGAAGAAAACTTAAGGGAAACAACTGAAATAATTCAAGAGTCACCAGACTGGTCAATTTGAACTTCTACATCCTGCTACAGTAACCAATATTTTAGACCATTATACAATTCATCCATTACACTCTAATGACACCATAGATGATGCACTAGAAACATACCAAATGCGACAAACCAAAGGATCACCAATCAGCGTATGGGAAAAAAGTATAGAAGCACATGCTTTTCCTCTACTCTTTCCTACTGGCAAAGGAGGAAGGTACAATGATAGAACTATTCAGATAACAGCATCAGAATACTGCTCGTTACGAATGTATTCTGAAGATCCCAAATTTAGACAAAATGTGAAATACATATTCCACATACTCTATGTTACAGAGTTGCACACACCTTGAAATCAGGAAGCCACTTTCAAAATATATCAGCTACGCAATTAATTCAAAAAGTACAAGAAAAAGATGAGGTTTTACAATCAAGCATTACAAATCTGTTAGCAAACATGCGTGGTACGAAAGAGTACTGGTTCCGACGTCACAGAGATGTAGGTTGTATGATAAGAAACATTGGCCCACCTACTTGGTTTGTTACATTAAGTTGTGCAGAATTTGCATGGGAAGATTTACATGATTTCCTATGCATATCAAACAAAAACAAAGCAAACATAGATATACTAACACCTGGAGAACTTTGCTCTCTAGATCCTGTTAATGTTTCAAGATATTTCCATCATCATTTCATTGCTATGCTACACTTTATTTGTAATAAAACTGTTCCTCCCCTCAGAGAAGTGCAACACTTCTTTTGGAGAAAATAAATAAGCCAGAGGAGAACCACATATCCACATGCTTTTATGGATTAAAGATGCTCCTAAATTTGGTCAAGACAGTGATGCCACTGTTTTACAGTTTATCGAAAAATATGTCACTTGTGAAATTCCATCGGAAGCAACAAATAGTGATCTTCATGCACAAATTGTACAAATTCAAAGACACAAATGTGGGAAATATTGTCGTCGTAAATACAAAAACAAAGGGAAATACTACACCAAATGCCGCTTTGGTTTCCCTAGACCAGTTACCAAAACAGGTGAAGTGAACAACTTCATGTCTTTAGTTAGACATAGTGTTAAAGGTAAATCACCTAAGAACACATATTACATAAAACGAACAGAAGAAGTAAAATATATCAATGATTACAATGCAATCATTGCCCTCTTATGGAATGTAAACATACATGTGCAGTACATTGCAGACAATTCCACTGCAGTTGCATGATATGTTACAGCCTACTTAACAAAAGCAGAAAAAACAGAGCTTCAAGACCTCTGGAATGACCTATCATCGGACAAAAAACTATCTCAGAAATTGTATAGCTCAGGCATAAAAATGCTCTCTCATAGAGAATGTGGCACCTATGAAGCTGCAGATCGTTTAACCGGTACTGCTTGGTATGGAAAATCTGAATTTATAGTATGGCTAAGTCTTGGTCCTGCTAAATCTAGAAAAAGAGTTCTCAAATCATACGACGACATAGAAACAATAGCCAAAAATGATCCCAACAGCCAAGACATTTTGAAAAATAATTTACTGGACACATACTACCCAAAGAGGAGTACCACTTTGGAAACCATGTGTCCATACCACATAGCCCAAAACTTCACATACAAAAATATTATAAAACCCGATGAAAAAAAAGGTAGATATAGAGTGATAAATTGTGAAGGCAGCTTAGTGAAACTTACCAAACAAAGCTTAATTAATCATATCAAATTGTCATTAAAAACTTCTCAACATAAAGAAATATATTACATGTCCCTAGTACAACTTTTGAAACCATGGAGAAAAGAAGAAGAGATACTAGAAAACTGTTACCCCTATGAAAGCACTATCACTGATGGAAACTTCACACAGTACAAAACAATGTTGCACAATGAACAGCAACACGAAGAAGAACTCCAGGCCTGACTAGATAATGACACTCCAGATAGTAGTCAAACTTCTGTAACAGGAAGCCAAGAACCACTTGGACAGCCACTAATAGCAAATGAGGCAGAATTAGCTATGACAGAAGTAGAGAACACCATGTGCACTATGAAGAATATACAGAAGACTTACCTGTACTACAATCAAAATTGAACAAAGAGCAGCATATTATTTTTCAAGAAGTAACAGAACAAATTGCACATGGTGCACGACATGAAAATAAAGAATGTACCTGCCAAAATTACAAACCTATACTACTATACCTCAATGGTGAAGCTGGTTCAGGCAAAACATTTTTAATCAAAATCATCAGCAAGTTCCTTCAACAATTGACAAACAACAAACAGTCAGCCATTGTATCTGCCTCCACAGGTTTAGCTGCCTACAACATAGGAGGTGTCACTTTACGCCAATTACTACTCCTTCCAGTAGAACACCAAAACAAATTAGAATATTACAAACTTTCTACAGAAGCTGCAATGGAACTATGCAGATTGTTAAAACAAATGAAAATGCTACTGATAGATGAAGTGAGCATGGTCTCCAACCTAATGTTGGCTTTGATTCACCTCAGATTGCAAGAAGTACTTGAAACAAACTACGAAGAGCTCTTTGGAGGAAAACACATTATTGTTTTCGGAGATCTTCTTCAATTGACACCAGTGAAAGGTGAACCTATTTTTAAAACCTTAGGACACAAACTCTGCCGTAAAAATCTGTTGGCAGCATAGGAAATGTCAACCTTTGGCAACATTTCCAATACAAAGAATTACAAGAAAACATGCGCCAATCTGCAGGCCTCACTTACGCCAAGATTTTAAAAATTATTAGAGTTGGTGTACTATCTCAAGAATCACAAGCAATATTAGAAACCCAGCACATCCATGCACTTTATGGCCATAACTCATGTGCTACTGGTGTCATGGAACAATTAGCACACAAAAATGGCAATTGTATGTCCTTAATGACAACTCTTGCAAGCTGTTGCAAATTCAATGAAACAATGTTGAAAAAAGAAATGCAACTAATAATTGAAATTTGCTCCACAGACAAACTGGATGTACATGGTATGACAATACCCATGTGTCAACAAGCCACAACAATACCTTAGAAAATCTGGTTTGGAGAAAATATAAAAATTATCCTTAAACTGTAGAGTAATGCTTAAACATAACCTTGACGTGGAGCAAGGACTAGTTAATGGAGCACTGGGAACAGTTGTTGGTTTTCAAACATACCCACATGACAACAACATTCAGTTTGTCAATATTCTCTTTGACAAACATTCAGAAGTAAAAAGGATAGGGCGCTCAACAGCTCAATTCCTTCTTTTCAAAGACATGTATGAACACAGAGAACACTTTTCTCTAAATCTAGCATACGCAGTCACCATTCACAAATCACAAGGTCTTACCCTAGATAAAGCATTGATAGATATTGGGAACACAGTCTTTAAAGAAGGCATGAGCTATGTAGCACTATCACGCTGACGTACACTTGACCGTCTATTTCTAATCAACTTTGATGCAAGTAACGTAAACGCTGATATTCCTTGCATTTTAGAATACAATAGACTGTGTTCACTATACACCCCCATCTAAAAACATATCCTGTTCCACAAAAGAGAAAACGTTGTAAAAGAAAACTAATTCAAACAGAAATGCAACAGGATCTCACTGCAAATCCTCCAAAGAGAGCAAAAGAAGCTAATACTTCATTAATTACCACAACCAAAGAAGAATCTATTACTCAAAGTAACTCAGGTACTTCTTCAAATAAGCAACACACACTCCAAAAAATGACTTGGACTCAGAACTATCTGGTCCATTAAAATGTTCAAATATAACTGGTTTAAATTGATACGCAAATGTAGCAATCAATATTCTATTTCAATTGCCACCAATTGTTGACAACATTTGCTTACACAGTATAGACCAATTGTGTTTGCAAATGTTAGTCCTTCATAGAAACACAACCAACAATCCTGACAACACATACAGTGTTCATGGAATAAGACAAGAATTGTACTACTGTGCTGGAATGGTGAAATCCTCAAGAATTTCTAATGTACCTACTACAAGTACTGGAAAACAAAAACATACCCATAAATGAAATCTTCAAGATTTCATTCATGTGGAAACATACATGCACTCTCTGCAACAATGTGGCAGAGGAACAAATCCCTAATGAGCTTTTTGTGTATGTATCCATACCTTATTGTGAATTTGTTCCATTTCAGCAACTTCTACAAAATGCAAACCATGGTAGTTTATGCACTACCTGTAATTCAGATACTCGCTCTACCTTACTAATACAAACACATAGTAAATATGTAATACTAATGCTTATACGTTGCAATTCAGATGGTACCAAAAACAACTGCAAGCTGACTGGATTCAATCATGGTCAAGTATCACTTGGTAAGAAAACCTTCACAACAATAGGTACAATCTACCATGCAGGAGCCACAACCAATGCAGGTCACTACACTGCATATATAAAAACGAAATGTGGATGGTTCGAATGTAATGATAGTACCATTATGCTAAAGCAGAGATTACCAGCAAATCTTACAAACACTTATTTAATATTCTTCAAACCAAAATTTCATAACTAATGTGTACTTAAACATTAACAAAACTTCAATTAGAAAACTATAAACAGTTAGAATACACCAACAGGTTTCCAACTGCTCCAAGATTTTTCAACAACCAAACAAATAAATCAATGCCACTAATAACTAATCTGTGCATAAACATTAATACAACTTCAATTAAAAAACTATAAACAGTTAGAATACACCAACAGGTATCTAACTGCCCCAAGATTTTGCAACAACCAATTAGATAGATCAATAACACTGAAAAATAACAAGAAATAAACAGTTAGAATATGCCAACAGGTATCTAACTGCCCCAAGACATTGCAACAACCAGACAAATAAATCAATAACACCAATAACTAATCTGTGCATAAACATTAATACAACTTCAATTAGAAAACTATAAACAGCTACAATACGGCAACAGGTATCTAACTGTCCCAAGAATCTGCAACAACCCAACAGATAGATTAGCAACTTGAGAATATAAATAAAAAACTATAACCAGTTAGAATTCGACAACAGGTATCTAACAATCTGAAACACGCCAACAGATAGAAAATTAGCCAGAAACAACAAGTGAACACTGAAAACAAACACACATATATACTGTAGCATAACAAAAAACGTTTTTTTTAATCCAACATGGAGATTTTTTCCCACTGACCCAATGATTCAAAAAACAAACACAGAAACCGAGAAAATTGCACAGTACACTGGTTTATAAACTACTAAATTAAATATGAGGGTCGAAAAAAAGCTGAAATGTCTTTTTTGCAATGTAATAAGTCTTTATAAAATACCTACAGTAACATGGTCTTTTCTTTTATCACAGAAATTGAAAAAGAATATGTGCTCCAGTTACCCAACTCATGAAAAAAATATATCCAATCACAAAAAATCAAACAGTAAGTATATTCTAATAGAACACATAAATACTGCTGCATAACAGAACCATTGAAGCAAACATCTAACCATACACCACAATACAAAATGTTTACTTCCATGGATATGTTATACTGCAGTGCTTGTTACCAAACTCTACAATCTTAATGACATGACAGAGCCAAAACTTCACATACAAACTATACAAATCAAACAGTGCACAAACTGTAGATTTGCAAATATTTGATAGATATTCCATAGATCACTCCCATAGAATCAAATATGTTAACTATGCCATATGGGCATTTTCTATGTCCGCGAACACCGCACGTGTCCTTAGAACAGTTTCAACTTGCATGCAGACAGCACGGACAGGAATAGTGTCCTTAGGACACTGCTCATTTTGACTAATTACGGACATCCCAGACAGCGCGGGCATGGCCAACACATCAGGGGCACCTGCCACCTAAACAAATACAGTATTTGACCCATCTCCTACTCCCCAAACCTCCCCAAGCACTCTTGCACACCAAAACACTCCCCAAAATTGCATTTTGCCTCTGTTTGCCGCCGCGTAGTCAGCGGATCCAAGATGGCGGGCGCATTGGAAAAATCTGACGCAGTTCACGCTCTTCACCATCCAATCAGCGAACACGTCACATGTCCGCGGACATGACGCTAGCTGATCAGCCAATCGGTTTCCTGTCCGCAGAGCGGACATAGATATCACTAATTTTTTGACACCTACTTTTTTATCGTTTTAAAAAAACTACTGGACGGATTTTCACCAAATTTACAAAAGCACACTTTCGGGACCAAGCCGCGACTCCTGCCACAAATTTGTTGAAAATCCGTCCAGCGGTTTGGGCTGTAGCCGTGCACAAAGTTTTTTCCCCATTCTGTCTATGGGAAAAAAAGACATTTTGGGACCCCCCTATAACTTTGCCCCCCCGGACCAAACCTCACCAAACTTTGCAAAAATATTCAGAGTGGGCCATATACGTTGGTGTCTTATAACTTTTGAAATCTGAATAGACTTGCATGGGGAAAAAAAACATGTTTCTTGTGGTTACAACCTGAACTGCTGGGCTGATTTGCACCAAACTTGCATGAGGTGCAGTGGCCTAGTCCCAAAACCGTGATTACAAATGTGTGTTAATCCGACCAGTAGATTTTTTTTTTAGAAAAGCTCAAAAAGCAGGTAAAAATAATGAGTGATATCTCAGTTTACTCAGTGGACTAACCTCCTGACCCCTTGTTCCTGAACCTCTATGGATATTTCTGAGAGCCATGTGACTTCTGCGGACAAAATACACCAGAAAAACAAAGGATGCATATAAAATCCCACTATTGCCTGCATCGTGGTTCTCTGACCACAACATCCCACACATCACTAGTCTTGTTAACATGAATTCATCATCCAGTGGCACCATGTTGTTTCTCGATGCAAAACATAACATTATACAATGTTTTAGATACACACACATGCAATCTGTCTTGGAACACAGCTGTGTATTTCATTTTCCTGTCCGTCATTTGACCAGTAAACCAATTCAGTGAATCAAACTCTTGGGGACTCAAGTACTGCCATTTTAAAAGAAATAGAAAATAAATAATCATATTTTTTGGGATTGCTGTTATTAGACTTCTATTTGGATCTGTTGCAAACAAAGGGACATATCACATGATGTGTATGTAATCCCAATCAGCTGTGTCCAAGTAAGCCAAAAGCATAAAACGAAGAACCAGGAGTCAACCGTTTTATATAGCAAGTCATCGGTGGATCATTTCCTTTTATTTGTAAAGTGTACTGCAGCTGTAGCTGTATTCCAGACAGACGAATAGAATATTCAGTTCCCAGACAAACTGATTGCACTAAAGGAGAGACTCTTGAAATAGGGCTGTTTTATCTACTATCCAACCCTAGTAAAAATCCTTGTACAAACTTTTGGCACATATGCCATCAAACCCATGCTGTTATAGGTAGACGAGGCAGGAAAAAACAGAGGAATGCTTGGTGTGGGGACCTTGCTGAACTAAATCAGCTGCCTGACATATTTTAGAAAATGTAAGTAATCAAGAGATTATATTTTAGAATTTAGAAGTTCTCCCATCAGAACTGAATATGCACCAAGATTTAATGAGGACCAAAAAATGTACATATGGCAAACATACATTGCGTGTCACTGGATGTAAGGAATTATCAAGAACCACTTCTTTTTTTTCGGTAGAATAATGTTGTGCAGAGACCCAAAAACTTAAAGACGTGTTTGTTTCAAATCCTTGAGCAGGGCCAACAAACAACATTTTTACCACACAATAATTTTTCTTTTTTGTGGAAAGGATACTTGATATGCAAATCACTTTTTGTTCAAGACAGGTGTCAGAAAAAGGCTCTACTAGCATTGTAACTGTTGTTTCATCAATCTCAGTATACATATTCCTATTAGGTACCGTCTATACATAATATTACACAAGACCGCCTCTCCAAAGGTGGAGGTGTAGCAATTATTGCCAGAGACCCGCTCTCTATCAGAAAGGTAGAGAAGTCCCTGACCAACAACAACAGCGACTACCTCCAAGTCAAAATAACCCTCTCTCCCACTGCACCATTATTGTGCACACTATCTACCGCCCTCCAGGCCCAACAGGAGACTTCCAAGCCTCTCTCATCCACCTCCTCTCTGACAACCTCAAAAAACAGTCTAAAGCCATTCTCCTTGGGGATGTCAACCTAGGGCTCCGGGATACTAAGGACGTAGTGACCAAATCCCTTGACTCTGCCCTCAATGCTCTAGGCTACAAGAACACCATCCTTAGCCCAACTCACACTCAGGGCAGAACGCTCGACTGGATAGCACAGCACAACTGCCCACTAATCATCACAGGCAACAATCCCACCCCGTGGTCTGACCACCACATCATCACCTTTAGCATCCTCACCACTAGCTTCCCTGCTGCCCCCTTACCTCAACCGCTCCCACCTTGCCTCGCCAGAAGCTCCCGCCAGCTCACTAAGGAAAGGCTACTGCCCTTCCTCCAAGGCCCAGCATTCAGACCAACTTTTTCATCAGACCCAGAAACACTCGCAACAACCTATGATACTGCCATCAAAGCAGCTATCAACTCCATTGACCCTCTCAAACCTCGCAAATCCAAACCCACTACTCATTCCAACTCCTGGTTCACCCCTGAGCTCCTCACACTCCGCAACGAGAAAAAAGCCGCACTCACACAGTGGCAAACGTCCCACTCTGAAAAAGACAAGATGTTCTTTAAAGCCCTATCCACCAAATACAAAAAGGCAATCACCCAAGCAAAGGCCAAATCCTTTGAATCCAGAATCTCGGAAGCCCAATCTAGCACAAAAGAAATCTTCGCCATTTTCAGGGAGCTCGAGACACCTACTCCCGCCCCCCAGAATTTCACCAAAGACAAAGACTGGTATGACAAAATACAAACGGCCATGCAAACCAAATTAAGCCTCCTCAAAAGCAAAATACTAACCACTAAACAAGCCCTACCCAGTATGCATATCCCTATCCCATCACCTGCCCAGGATCCCCCCTACCCTTCTCCTTCAAACCCATTCAAGAAAAAGACATCATCAACATTATGAGGAACATCAAGCCCTCTAACTGCAAAGGTGATGCACCCAGCCTCCATTATCAAAGACTGCACGGAAGCGCTGGCTCCCTTCCTAACAGCCTTTGTGAATGCCTCCTTTACCACAGGGAAAGTCCCCGCCTCCCTCAAGGAAGCTTGGGTCCGCCCTCTTTTGAAAAAAACAACTCTCGATCCCTCCTCCCCCAACAACTACAGACCCATCACCACTGTCCCATTCCTCCTCCAAATATTGGACAAAGCAGCCTACTTGCAGGTCCAGCACTTCATTGAAGAGAACAAACTCCTTGGACTCCGCCAATCTGGCTTCCGCCCCAGACACGGGACCGAAACCGCCCTAATTGACTTGAAAAACCAAATGGACGATGCTAGAGACATGGGTAAACCAGCACTTCTCCTACTCCTTGACCTATCCGCGGCATTCGACCTCGTGGATCATGGCGTCCTATGCCACCACTTTTCCTCCACTGCCAAATTCTCCCCAGAGGCCACAGCATAGATCACCTCCTTCTTACAAGACAGAACCATGCAAGTATTCTCTGACCTAGCCGCCACATCACCAACTATTATACTTTGTGGTGTACCCCAAGGTTCCTGTCTCTCCCCCACCCTGTACAACATCTTCACACGACCCCTCTTCCTCATCCTCGACGCTATGGGCATCTCATACACCAACTACGCCGACGACACCCAGATCCTCCTCACACTCACAGGTAACTATGACACCGACTCCCTGACCCTCAACAACCTCTACAACACCATCCAAGCCTGGATGACAGACAACGGTCTATGCCTCAACTCTGACAAGATGGAACTCCTCCTGGTAGGTTCCCCCGACACGCTAACAAATCTAGATGCCCAATTCAGCCACTTCACCATTGATTCCATTAAAATCCCGGTCTCTGATTCTGTCAAAACTCTGGGAGTCTACCTGGACTCCAGCCTATCCATGGATAGACAAGTCAACGCAATAGCATCCGCAGCTGCATATCATGCCAAACTTATCAATGCAATCAGGTCCTTTCTCTCCAAAGAGAACTGCACCAACATAGCCAGAGCCATCACCGGATCCAGGCTAGACTACTGCAACGTACTCTTTCTAGGAACCTCCAACAAAAACTTAGAGAGACTACAAGTAATACAGAACAATACACTCCGGGCAGCACACGGCATTGCTAAAAGAGAACACATCTCTGAAGCCAGAAAACTAGCCCACTGGCTCCCAATAAAGGAAAGGATTGTATTCAAAGCCCTAACACTGACCCACAAGTGCATTCACTTCACTGCTCCAGCATACCTCTCTCAAAGGATCCACCCTGTCTCCACTACCAGGCCAACCAGATCACTGTACACCAACATGCTCTCTGTGCCACTAGTAAAAAGTGTAAAAGCGGGTGGATCCAGCTTCCCCTATCTCGCGCCCACTCACTGGAATGCCCTACCTCCCACTATCCGTGGTGAGGACTCCCTCACCACCTTCCGCAAAACACTGAAAACTACCCTCTTCACATAAGGACCGACACATCAGCACGAATACATATCATATATGTTGTAATATACGACCAAATGCAATATGTGTAACAACAGTATGATTTCTTGTACTATTCATAATGTGTCAACAATCGCTATCATGTGTACCATGTAACTAAGTTATTGCAAGTAACAGCGCCTCAATGCCCCTGGGCTGCTTGCGAGCTATATAAATATAAATAAATAAAATTGATCTCAATGGGAGTGAGGAGTGTACCTTATAATGATATCCCTGTAGTAAACTTCACTCACATGTGGAGAGCGGCAGAATTAAACTGTTATATTGTGGCCTAGCTTGTAATGCCTAAATAAAGAACATTGTTATGCAAAGCTCTCAACAAACCATAATAAGGGTTGGGATTCAACTACACCATGTATAGCAGGTTTATATTGTCTAAACATAATTTGTCAGGCACATGTTCCATGCACCTTATAATCAAATTCACTGAAAGGTGGATCATGCCCTAACAAGCAATTCTTGATTATCAATAACCCTCACATTAAGACTTCAACAGTTAGTATTACGTTATGTCATTTTACTTATAGTGAAAGTGAAATACTGCTGGGTCTGTGTCCATTGACAACATATTTGCAGTCAACATGGGGTCGAAGATGTGTGTGTACATGTAGAGGAGTGATAGTATTATACGCAGTTTCACCAATTATTTTCTTTCATGGTGACAATACTCCTATGACCCATCTTCATTAACTGCCTGATGTTCTGCCTGCACCATGTGTGGGAACTGTAAGAGTTAACATTGGACATTAGGGACTGAGATTGTCTTCATCTTTCAACATTAGATGTCCATGCATATACGTGAGTTGTGCTTCAGTGTTCTTATACTTAATTCCCATGCTTGTCTCGGGGCCTTCACCTCCCAACAGGATCAATATTGGTTGTAGCCTTTTCCTCTCATCACCACTGCACCAAAGTGGTGGTAAGCCACCAGCTATATCAAGGATCTCACCCCGATGTTTTGTGATTTTGTTGCTGACCTTTTCCTGAGGTCCACCCTATTCACCTTGCTTACTTGCCTTCCTACACATCTAAAGATGCTTGAAGTGGAGTCCTGGCCATCAGGAACCTAAAAAGATGGCCTTCTTCTTTCCAATCCCATATAGGTGGATGATGCACCCCCTCATCGTAGAATTTTAATAAACAGCCTTATATCAACATGGTCCTGGTGGGTCTCAGATTATACATGTTGTGGAGAGACATCCAAGTAGTCTGCTATTCAGCCACAGGCTTTCTGCCACCGGATTAGGGTGGAGGCAGTTTGGTAGGTCACAGGTAATTGAGGAGGACAAAACTGGCATAACAGAAGTGCCTATTGGGGGGTGGAAGCAGCGGGTGCAACAAATGGCAACAGATGACATTGATTGCAGAATACAGGAGTTACATGCGTGGGTCTGGAGTACCGGTTGCACTTCCATGCCAGTCACGGGTGCTGTGGGGCTGTTGAGGTGTACTTGCTTCTCCTGTCCTGATTTCATCTGCAGTTTGTCTTCGGACTGTGGGGCAGTTGGCGCTGTCTGCATGGTCCAGGATCATTTAGCATGCACATGTCACTCGGTGAGCATGTATTCAGATTCTCGGCAGTCCTGATGAATGTACATGGCAGCATGGGAAGTCCATTTGCACACTGCACTGACATCGAGTGGCCCTCTTGAGCAATGATGAAGTGGATTTTTGTTTTATGCCTCAGTCCAGTTATCAGCAAAAACAGAGAAGTGTAAGTGATTTCAATCCGGCACTTCACCTAAGTCAATGCCTAGCATGGGATGCACAACTGAAACCCTTAATTATTTATTTGTGTCTATTAGTTATTTTATTCTGAATGATGTACCACTTATATCACGCCCCTTTCTTTTAACCCCCCCGGCCACACTGAACCAGGAATCAGGCTGGTTTGCAAAGTTAAAATATTTATTTATGTATTTCACAATATAATCACACTATTTTTAATGGGTATACAATAATCACCAATGGGGTGATGTCACACTAAGCAATCTCTTTAATCACAAGGAGTAATGATGAGCAAAAACTATGCAGCACAGAAATAATACTTTGGTGGGTTTGTTCAAATCAATAGCAATGTGGTTACTCTTTGCCCCTGCACACCCCTCAATCCCCCCCAATATGCAATATAAAGAGATGAAAGGAGAGGAAACAGGTTTCAGGAATGCAGAATTCAAGCAAATATGTCAATCCCAATTTCCCCCCAGCAAACACAAGAGAGAAACAGAACTAATTGGCAAACTGTCAAAATGGTTTTAAAAGTTGGCTTTAAATGGAATAGGCAAAACACAAAAAATGGAGTAAATCACAGAAATTGTTGAAATACTAATGGGGGCCGCTTTATCTGGTTGCAGACAAACACTAGCAATGGTTTGAGAGCAAAAAGCAATGGAAAAACTTAAATTTGAGGTTGAGTACAATGAAAAGCTATTTTACACGTCATAGATTTTGCCAAAATGAAAAATTCGTGGCAAACTTTTCTGCGCATGGTACTTGCGATGGCCGGAGAAATATAAGGATGCGGTTTTGGGTTCGACAGAAAGCTTGGGATGTTACCTACAAGCAGACACTTACATTTCGTTTCTAGCATGAGAATTGAAGAAGTTATGAACGTTTTCGTGGAGGTTGTTTTCTTCAGATCGAGGCAAATGGTAAAATAAGGATGCGCTTAAAAAAAAACAAACAGGATTTTTTGCACTAGGGATGGACTATGAAGAAACAAACTACACAACAGCACAGCCACCAGCCCAGGACATCTCTGGATGGTTTTTGCCTGCCGAGAAGCTCGCCTTCTTCAGATGAAATATATATCAGCGCAAAGATCAGTTTAACACTACTAGTACAGAAGATAATAATAGGGATGAGATGGAGAGTTCAGGCAGTTGAAAATATTCTAACAATGCACCTCTGGATATAAGAGAGGATGGGTTTGGATAGGGATGACTATGGACAGTACATATTCTAGTGAAAGTCCTATACTAAGGATAGGTTTGAACAGAACCATCAGGGATTCAGGTCTGTCAAAATTTCTGGACAGGGATTCTGCTGGGCACACCAGACTGGGCAGCAAGGCGCTCTGGTCTGCAATCAGCAAGGCGCTCTGGTCACCGCATAGTAGGACTGGACTGGATCTGCAATGGCTCTGGTTCACAGCTATCTGGTCACAGCGCGGCTCTATTGGGTTGGGTCTTTCGATTCTGGCAATAATTCTTAGCAGGAAAGCAGTTACAGCACAGCCATGCTGTACTTTGGTTCCCCTTAGATGTCTGGGGTAATTTCTGGTTTCTGGAATTTTAAGGCCAAGCTGAAAATGGTTCAGCTTTAAAATGGGCATTTCTGCTTGCAAGTTTCTGGAGACTGGAGACTGGAGACTGGAGACTGGAGCAAGGGAGATGTCAGGTCCTCTGGCAGCGTGCTCCGCCAGCAATCATTTGGTGGGTGAATCTCTGTGTCCTCTAAGCCCTCAGCTGTCTCTATTCATGCATTTAATAAAGGGGCGTGTATGCTGAATTATCCTAAGCGCACCCCTGAGGTACGCTATTGGCTGGAATCCGCTCTGTCCCTTGATTGGAGGAGAAAACAGTGTGTCACCATGATGATGTGTTTATGAGTCAAAACATCCTCCCCTTTGCCTTTTCAACATGAAATCTACTTTTGATTTAATACCTATTTACATGTGTGCAATCTTTATACCAATAGCATACATAGATCACATATTTTGTGGAGCAAACCCTCTTCCAAGCCCGTTGCTGTGGGATCTTGGGTCTGGATTTGACAGAGTTTCACACTTTTTGTCTGAAAACAATATCTGATTTGTCCAAAAATTGGTACATATGTGCGCATTGTCTATGGGCATAAGTGTGTGAAGTTTCATGCTTCTGAAGAGAAACATACATCGGGTGTTGCCAACCGATAGCCCTGTATTGCACTCTTAGTGGGATAGAATCCCTTGACAATTTGAATAACAGATTGTGAGTCGGAATCTCCTAGAAAGTGGGAGACACCCCCTCCATAGTATACAAAAACTCTTCAGGAGTGAGATAGTTCAGTACTTGTGTATGTTCATAACTAGAATAGGCTATGTATTTAAATAAGAAAGGTGTGCACCCTGGTGAAGACAGTTCAAGAACCACCAAGAACCTGCAAACTGCAGGAGCATAACGTGTTTTTATAAGTATATGTAAAAAAATTCATTACAAAAAATGAAAATAAAAATAAACAATTAATCAGTTCAAACCCAAGTCTAAACATACAGTTGGTTTAAGGGTCGAACTCAACATTCACAAATAGCAAATAACTGATAATGTCAAAGAAAACTTCCTTTGATGTAAATGTACAATACAAATGGTAATTTAGATTCCAAGTTAACATACAGTATATGTAGATACAAGAATGTGGATGGGTTGTAGCGTAACATCCAATGATATACATTCACAATAATTCACATTCAAAAGTAATGATAGTGTGTTTTGTCCTAAACACTCCTGGGTGTAATCGAGCACCAACGCGTTTCGAATTCAGTTGAATCCATCTTCAGGGCAGGAAATGTGTAGTTCCTTCGTGCATAAGTGGGTGTTCCTATAGAAATGTAAGGAAACTAATTAGCTCATGGGGAATTCAAAAAAGTAAAGGTTGTATGTAACATCCAAAGATAGGCACTAACCTTAATGGAGAGAGTTCTAAACCATGTGATATGATCTGTATGGGAAACAAGAGGTTTAGTATCGGTTTGTAAGTTACTAGGTTTGTGTTTCCCTAGAATTCAAAACTTTTAGGAGGGAAGAAGGAATAAAAGTATGACTCACCACGTCCAGAGGCAAGTCTAAGGCACCCCGGGTGTGAGTGGATAGACTGACAGTCGCTCGCACAGTACGTGTGCTGTAAAGAATTAAAAAATGCAAGTTTTACTTTTCAGTCGAATTCCGTGACGAGGGCGAATTCATCTCATGACAGTGTAAAATTCAGTGTATTAGCTGAGTCAATATTGTCTCATGGACAGGGTCGAGTATCACGCCCGGTTATAGCAGCCGGAAAAAGCCTATTCTAAGTAGCATTGGAACTGAGCATGCAGCTCCTGTAGGTCCATTCTTACCTGCATTCACGATGCAGACGCAGTGTATGCGAGATCCGCCAGGTAGGCTGTCGGTTCCCAACTGCGAGTTGTTGAGAGTTCGTCATGGCAGCCGTGCGCATGCGCGGTCCTGCGGTGGACACCATAATGGAGGGGGCATACGGCGGACAAAAGGAACGGGATACAATGGTTTTCAAAAAGTGTTCGAAGCGTACCTCAACTCTAAATTGCTAGTTTAGATAGTGTGGCGCTTCTAGGTGCAAGCTGAAGCCTTTTATGACACTATTCACCACCGATCTATGTAAGACTCGCAACGCGAGTAGGTTGTCATGGTGATAATCGTCAACATGCACGGCGCTGCAAAATGCAGCGTCTAATCCCGATCAGTCATGTCCCGGAAGGAAAAGAGAGATCGGCTCAAGTAAGTAAAACCCAGTCAAGCATTGCAATGATGGGTATCTGTATAAAGCATCGACTGCTCCTACGGAGGAGCACCGGTGCAAATGGCATATATCGAAAATGGATTTCAGCCCAAGACAAAGGGCCTAACTAGAGAGAAAGGGGTAAATGCATGCTGGGGGTGCATAGTCGAATGAAGTGTAGATGTGTAGGGTGTGTGGGGGGGGCACCACCGCAGTTAGATAACTGCGTGGTGCCCCCCCTCACACACATGGTTCACAATGCTAAACCAGACAGAGGCACAGCGCCAGGGAGTACCGGCGTGTCGGTCGACTGGTTTGCTGAGTATAGTGGTGAGTCATTGATACCTATAATTGACCATCAGCCATAATAGTATGTATAAATACAGCAACAGTTATAAAATTGTGCAGAAAAACACATGAAAAATGCAAGGAGGGAAAAACGATGAAGTTGCACATAAAGATCACTCATGACATGAAAATAATTTTACATTTAAAAAGACAACTTAAAAAACCAAAGGTGTCCAGGAGATAATTGCAGATAATTGTGTAATATTAAACGAAACACATCAAATCAAATTCGCAGTTCATGCCCCTAGGGGCTAGGCAGTCCAGCAGATCAATCCAAAAAATGTCTCTTTGTAAAAGGCGTCTATGTACATCCCCGCCCTTTGGGCCTACCTGTACTTGTTCCAAGATAATACATCTCAATTGGGCAACTGTGTGCCTTGCTTCTAAGAAGTGCATTGACACAGGAGATCTCAAACTTTTCGTGCGAATGTTTGATTTATGTTCCGTCCATCTCAACTTAGCTTTCCTCATGGTGATACCCACATAGTACCAACCACGGGGGCATTTTAGTGCATATACCACATTTGTTGAATCACACGTGCATGAATGTTTAAGTGTGATGGATTTGCCAGTGTGTGGATGAGAGATGGTGTTGCCTAGGAGGAGATTACTGCAGTGTTGGCAATTGTAACAGGGTTGTGTACCCTTATGTTGTACACTTGATGAGGGGTCTGCCACCGATTCCGCTCGAATTAGGCTGTTCTTGAGAGCCTTACTATTTATATATGCGAAAATAGGGGGCTCTTGAAAGAGGGATTGAGTTTCGGGGTCCATTTGTAGCATTGGCCAGTTCTTATGGATGATACTCCTGATCTGTCTGCTTTGATTAGAGTGCATTGTCACATATACCAGACTGTCCTCCTTGTTCTTGGTTTTGGTCGTGAGCAGTGTGTCCCTCTGAACATTTGTTACCTTGTCTTCAATCCTAGCAATCGAGGCCTGTTTGTATCCTCTTTCCCCGAATTTTTGACGTATTCTGAATCCTCTGAAATGTTCCGACGATAACGTAGGAACTGACTCAGTGGTACACTTTCAATTGTCCTCTGAGGATGGAAACTGGTGGCTAACAGGAGGCTGTTTCTGTCAGTTGGTTTAGTGAATATCCTGGTTTCAAGGTTGGCATTTTTCACATAGATCTCAACATCCAGAAAATTAATCTTGATTTTACTGGTCTAGGTGGTAAATTGAATACGCGGATGCATATTATTCATCATTTGGAAGAACTCTGCCAGTTCGGCCTCTGGGCCAGACCAAATACCGAACACGTCGTCGATATATCTTACAAAGATGGTGAGGTGGCGCAGCCACCTTGCTGAGGTCACTACATGTTTGTTTTCCAAGTAATACATGTATGTGTTAGCATAAGTGGGGGCCATAGCCGCCCCCATGCTGGTACCTGAGAGTTGTAGAAAATACCTGTCTTCAAATCTGAAGAAGTTATTCATCAACACTAGTTTTAATAGTGTTAGGACAAATACTTTGTCCCCTTTGCAGTTATCCGATCTTAGAAGAAGCCATTCAACTGCCTCAAGACCCGCCTCATGTACAATGTTGGTATACAAGGAGGTAACATCCATCGTGAACAAGATGTCTCTACCATCTACAAAAATTACTTCCTTGAGTTTTTGAAGGAAGTGTGTAGTGTCCTTTATGTACGTCGGTATTTCTTGTATGAGGGGTTGCAGAATCTTATCAAGATATTTGGCCAATGGTTCCAGTAAACAGTCTGTAGCTGCTATAATCGGTCGTCCAGGTGGGTCTAACAGTCTCTTGTGTATCTTGGGAAGAATATATATTACAGGTGTGATGGGATGTGTCTTTTCCAGGAATTTGCGGGTTTTTTCAGAGATAACCTCCCTGTCTTCTGCCTCATCAAGGACTTCCTTAATCAGCTTCGTCAGTGCCTCCGTTGGATTGTGGTTGATTTCTTTATAGGTGTCTTGGTCCGCAAGTTGCCGTTCCACCTCGTTGATGTATTTGATTTTGTCCATTAAGACCAAGGCGCCACCCTTATCAGCCGGTTTGAAGATGATATCCTTATTTTCTAAAAGTCTCTTCAGGGTTTGTCGGTCAGTGGCCGTAAAATTACCTTGGTTCTTTGATTTGAATGTGATCCTCTTGAATTGGTCAAGGACCGTTCTTTCAAATACAGTCAAAACATGATTATTCACTGGTGGATTAAATGTACTCTTTGGTGTGAGTTCCAGCAATTCCGAGGGTGTATTCATATTTTCTTCTTCTTCGATGGAGTTGAAGAACACTTTTAGTTTAAGTTTCCGCCTAAAAGTTTTGAATTCTAGGGGAACACAAACCTAGTAACTTACAAGCCGATACTATACCTCTTGTTTCCTATACAGATCATATCACATGGTTTAGAACTCTCTCCATTAAGGTTAGTGCCTATCTTTGGATGTTACATACAACCTTTACTTTTTTGAATTCCCCATGAGCTAATTAGTTTCCTTACATTTCTATAGGAACACCCACTTATGCACGAAGGAACTACACATTTCCTGCCCTGAAGATGGATTCAACTGAATCCAAAACGCCTTGGCGCTCGATTACACCCAGGAGTGTTTAGGACAAAACACACTATCATTACTTTTGAATGTGAATTATTGTGAATGTATATCATTGGATGTTACGCTACAACCCATCCACATTCTTGTATCTACATATACTGTATGTTAACTTGGAATCTAAATTACCATTTGTATTGTACATTTACATCAAAGGAAGTTTTCTTTGACATTATCAGTTATTTGCTATTTGTGAATGTTGAGTTCGACCCTTAAACCAACTGTATGTTTAGACTTGGGTTTGAACTGATTAATTGTTTATTTTCATTTTCATTTTTTGTAATGAAATTTTTTACATATACTTATAAAAACACGTTATGCTCCTGCAGTTTGAAGGTTCTTGGTGGTTCTTGAACTGACTTCACCATGTGCACACCTTTCTTATTTAAATACATAGCCTATTCTAGTTATGAACATACACAAGTACTGAACTATCTCGCTCCTGAAGAGTTTTTTGTATACTATGGAGGGGGTGTCTCCCACTTTCTAGGAGATTCCGACTCACAATCTGTTATTCAAATTGTCAAGGGATTCTATCCCACTAAGAGTGCAATACAGGGCTATCAGTTGGCAACACCCGATGTATGTTTCTCTTCTTGTGTTGTGATCTCGAGTGGCCTCGGGACCCGCCCTGTTGCACCTGAAACCTTTTTTATCCAACACTCTGAATCCACTGGAGTCATCATCTACATTTATATTGATCCCATGAACTCTGCCTCCCACCCCATACCTCTCTCAAGTTTCATGCTTCTGACATAAATACATTTGCTGCAAAACCAGAATTTTCACTGTGCCTTCCCAGAACATCGCACAAAGTTCTGGCATCATTTAAAATGTGCACCCAAAAATCACATTAACAATGCTATTAATTCTATCATTTTTACAAATTCGCACAGCCATTTATCTGCTTTCTGTGCTTGTGAATCCACAAGTGACTGTCTGTCCCCACCTCCTTTTCCTGCTGGCAGGTCTGAAGCAATCCACCCCCTTCCTTCTGGGAGAGGCCACATTTGACACTTCCCAATCTGCTTATCCTTTCAGCCAAGGAAGGTCCATTGTCTCTTTCTGGTGCAGCCCAAGATCTCCTCCCCTGATTTAATTCTCACAAAGGTATGAATTCCTGACCTTGGTCGAAGCAGGAGAGAGATGCCTTTTGTTGGAGGGAGGCTGTGGAACTTGTTGGGTGGCTTTGAGTCAGCTTAAATTCCATGTCATTTCTTACATTTTTCTTGGTTTAAAAAAAAACTTGCAATTTTCACACAAGCAGCTAGAACTCTTATTCCAGCTTCTAAACCATGGAAATTAAATAGTTACAACCTAGGTTCCTCTAAATAACAGGTCACTTAATTTCCAGACATTTGATTTCAATGGCACAAGTTTAAACTTCTGATGCAAACTAATGACAGCTGTCATACAGGCAGCCACTGGTACTGTGCCCATATTTTGACAGATTTTCACAGGCAGGCACACTTTTTACTGTGGATATTTTGATGACAAATTCCGCTTTCCATGACATTGTACGTTCATAATGATTTCTTAAAGGAGGTGACGGGTAACACCCAGCAAGGATATTGGATGTTTTGTGGTGTTTTGGACCGGTATTTTGTATTTTCAGCAACCTAGAAAAAGGATTTAAGAACAATCTCTGGGTTTTCTTCAGTAAAGCACTGTCTTTCATTCAGTTTCCATTTTTACTTGGTGGGCAGTCCAGTGGCATGTTTCAGCAGTGAGGTCTCTGTTCCACCACTGACACAGGCAAGGTAGATTTGGTAGCCATCTAGAGCGCAATTTCCTTAGGTTTTGGTGCACATGAGATTTTCGCGGCCATTTTGCTGATTCTGGTGCCACCAGCACACAGGGCAGAGCAGAGTGAGTTAAAACATCCCACAAAGCCCCCCCTCGCGACTTGACTTTTGACCGCCCGTCAAGGGGAAGTCGGGAGATTGGGATGTTCAGTTTTCTTTTCAGTCCAAGTGGAAAAATGTGTCTGCTTCTCCCATCAGTGGTGGATCGACAGGTTCTCCTCGCCAGTTCCAGATGGAAGTGTATGGAGCGATACCCCGGGCCCCTTGGGTCTTTCCTCCTGGTCCCCGAGTGGTCCTCCTTGGGCTTAGGATCCATGGTTTCAGTCCTAGGATGACAAAACAGAGCATATTTGTAGACATTTCCCCACCACTATTCATGTAGTGTGGCATACGAATACATTTGATAAATACGTGAGAATCCCAACCACTTATACTTATTACTAACTATAGCAGATGGAATGGTTTTTACAATCGGAATTTTCTAGGGAGCTGGGATGTCCCCCTCTATGGTTCCAAATGAATTCTCTAGTTTCTGCAGAGTGTGCCGAGGATGGCAGCACTTCAGCTGGTTGATGTGGACCCACTTATCTTCCCCTTCTGCAAAACTGCCTTTGGGGATATGGATTTTGTAGGTGACTGGTGAGATTCTGTCTACAATTTCAAAAGGTCCCCACCAGCTAGGAAGAAATTTGCGCTGTTTGGCCTGGTTCCTTTGGAAATTGTAAAAGTAGACCCGGTCTCCTAGTTGGTATTCTTTTCTAGTTGTTTTAAGGTCATAGTGGGTCTTCATACTGTCTGCAGATCTTTCTAGATTCCGCTGAGCATAGGCAAAAGCATGTTAAAGGTGATTTCTCTGATTTTCAACATACTCATGAGTTGTGGAGGCATTTATCAAGGTCTGCTCTTGGGTTCTGTAGAGTAGATGCTGGGGAAGCACCTTCCTTCGTCCAGTCATCAGCTCAAACGTGACATTTTAGTTGCAGAAGAAGGGGTAGATCTGATGGCCTTCAGGACAAGAGGTAATCGAATGTCCCAACTTGGCCCAGAATCTACCATAAACGTTTTTAATATGCTCACAATTGTCTTGTTGTATCTCAAATCGACCACTAGAGGCTAGCCGGTAGGCAATGTGTGGTTTCCTTTAGACCCAATCCTTTGGGGTAGTCCAAAACGCGAGAAGATGTAGTTGATCATCAGGGCAGCTGCTGTTTCTGCCTTGCAATTTTGCAATTTGGGGCCGGGAAACATTCCACCCATTTAGTGAAAAAGCATGTCATGGTCAACATGTACTTGTTCCCCCTAAAGGAGCGAATCACGGGCCTGATAAAATCGACTTGTAAATCTCACCAAGGCAGTGTCATCCCCCTCTTTTGGAGAGGCGCACAGTGTGTGAGGGATGTTGGCTGAAATTGTGCACACACAAGTCACCACTTAAAGTATTGGTCAAGGTCCTGCCCCATGTGTGGCCATTATGCAACCTCTCTTAAGATTTCAAGTGTTGTATGAAACCCCCTATGACCGGCTGTGGCCGCATAATGGGCGTGACTTAGCATCAGGCTTCGGAATGAGGTAAGGACCACCCACTGGTCATGGCCAGCTATGGATCTCCTCACCAACAAACCGTCTTGGATTTATAACATTTTTGGACATTTTATCAACACTCTGAGGTCCTCTTTCCCTATGTAATCGGTATCCATATGGGGAAAGTTCTCAGGGTCCTCAATGTGTTGATAAAACTAACCAATTATTGGATCCCCTTTTTGAGCCGTAATCAAATCAGCATCTGGGGTCTCCTTACTCCATTGTGCAGTTGAGAGTTCATTGTGAGCATTTGTCTGGGACCTAGTGATAGCAGTGACCTGGATTTCCCCCAACAGGGACTCGATCTCAAGTAGATCCCCTTGGATGGCTCTGGTTTTGGCCAGCTGATCAGCTAGGTCATCTCCAGTTTTGTCTGGTCCCTCTACCTTAGAATGACCCTTGATCTTTTTCCAGTAGATGGTCATCCCATTCGAGGTGTCCAGATCATCAATAATTTGGATTAATTTTCCATGTTTCAATGGTTTGTAATTAGCACACAGCATGCCCCTGGTTTTCCAGGTGACCAGGTGCTCCACAAAACCATTCTGTGCATAATGCGAATTGGTGATTATGCCCAGTTTGTGGAGTTGGTGTTGGACAGCAGTGAGGATGGCTTAATGCACAGCCACCAACTCTGCCACTTGACTACTTTGGGGACCGATTTTGTACCCAGCTGAGGGTTTTGGGGCATCATTCACCCATGCATTCATCACGCCGGCCACAAGTTCTTTTTCCCCATTGTTGTCAACATGGTAAGAGCATCCATCCATATAGACAGTGGGCATTCCCTCACACTGGTCTTCTTCGTAGACTTTGTGTGGGGAATTAAGGTATGCCTCCATGTTGCCTCCATGTTGTCCTTGATTTTAAGACTTTCGTCCTCGAGACAGTTTTCGCTGGCACAATCATGCAAGTCAGCCAGACCTTGGGCGAGGGGACTCTTCTTGTTTTGGCCATATCTGACCTCCACAGGAAAGCCTTGCATTGACAGAATCCAGGAAGTAATTCGGTAATTACTCACATTTCCGGCCTGGATTCTGTCACTTTGGAGATATTGCAGAGGCTGGTCTGGAGACTCCTCTATGATGTGTTTTCCGATTCTTCAATCATTGAATTTTGCCTCCACAGAGGATAAAGTTTTACTCACATAGGAGATTATTTTATTTACCTTGTCATGCTTTTGATATAATACTGCAGTCAAGCATGTATTTGAGAACCCTGTCTCCAAGAAGAACTCCTTGTTTTTGACAGGGTAAGCTAGGCAAGGCGCTTGTGAGAAGCTTCTTTTGAGTTTTCTTAGTGCCTCGGCTTGTTCTGGACCCCACTGCCGCTTGACCCCCCCTTCAAAAGATGGATCAGGGGTCTTGCGATCTCTGTGTAGTCCTCAATGAACTTTCTACTGTAATTAGTTAGTCCAAGGAGGCTCTTTAGTTCCTGCAGAGTGGTGGGATCTTTTAATTTCTGGAGTGCTTCCACTTTCTTTTCCTGGGGACAGAGACCCTGAGGAGGAATCTCATGCCCCAAGAAATTGACACGGGTTCTATACCACTGTGCCTTTTGAAAGGAGACTTTTGCTCCGGCAGCCCTCAACTGTGTCAGAACATAATGGATCTCCACTATGTGTTCCTCCGCAGTCAAACTTTTGTTTAAACATCATCTACATAGGCCAGGTTACCCCTTTCACCCAGGTCGGGCATGGCCTTGTGTAGAAAAATGTTAAATTAATTGCTGCAGTTGATGTATCCGAAGGGAGTCAGGGTCCATGTGTACTGCTGCCCCCCGAAGGTGAAAGCCAGCTTGCATTGGTCCTCCCTACTGACAGGTATAGTCCAGTACCCATTGGTCAGGTCAATGTCAGTGAATACCTGTGACCCCTGGATCCGGGCCAGCCCTTGGTCAATGTAGGGAAGAGGCCATCGGGAAGTATGGACCCGTTTTTTGAGCTCCCTTAGGTCAGCACATAGTCTCCACTGGCCGTTTGGCTTCGAAATCCCCAGCACCAGATTATTGAAGGAGCTGTTGACTGGACAAATTATTCCACAGGTCTCAAGGTTCTTAATAATTTCAGTAAGGGACTCCATTGATGCGAGAGGCAAGCGATATTGCTTCACAAACACTGGAGTGATGCCAGGGTCCGTGGGAATTGTTGTTGTGTGGATGTCGGTGCGACCACAGTCATATGAGTAGACCACAAAGAGATCTTGAAAATCTAAGAAAACTTATTTCAATTGTTGCTTTTGCTCCAGAGTCTCACAGGCATCAGCTAGGTTGACACTCTCTTCAACCATCTGCCTGAAGCCTGGAAAGACTTCCGGTTTTGCTATCTCAGCGGCCTCCTCCAGCTGGTTGGAGAAGTCCCTTGTCAAAGTACTGATTTGGACTGGTGGCTTCAGGTGGGGAAGGCAGCCCTCATGGACCTGGAAGATAACCTCATCCCTCCTGAAGTCACAGGTCACATCTTCCTTGCCATAAGGGCAGGAAGTGTACACCAGGAAGTTCCCCCCATGCCGGGTGAAGATCCTGTCTGGTGTTGTGTCATCGTCGCTATTACTGTGAAAACAGTCCTTGGGGATGGGTCCTAACAGTTCATTATCTAAATCTATGGAAAAATGTTGGTCATCAACCGCCATTCCAATAATGGTGCCTGCGGCTAGAGTGATACTCTTTAAGTCACTGTTATCCACCTCTATTGGAATGGTGTCATGTTCTATGTTGACTAGTGGTGTTGGGTTTACCCCCAACCTTTGCTGTTGGAAGTGTGCATTAAGATGAATATAGGCATCAGGGTTTTTCAGTTTCTGTCCTCTTTTAACTTTCACTTCCAGGGAGAATTGTCAGGTCCGTTATGGGATGGTGACTTCCTCTTCAATCTGAATTTCAACTGCAAAAGGCAGTAGTTGAGCTGACCTAAATGCTTGCTCTGAGTCATCAAAGTCCATGGGATTACCCGCTAATCGGGACCAAGCTTTGAATTTATTAGGTCCAAACTAATGGCAAAGCGATTGAGAATGTCACTGCCTAAGTAAAATGCGGCAGGGACATCTCGCACGACCCAACAATTATGGACTATGCTCGTGTTGCCTATGGAAATTCTGAGCATACACCTGCTAGGCAGGACATGTTTGGAATTGGGTGTTTCCAGGTCCATTTCCCATTTGTCTATCAGTTTAAATGTGGGAATGGCTGGATCTTTTGGGAGTTTGCAGAACATGGCTTCGCTGATGAAGCTCTTACCATTGTTCACACATACTCGGACGAGAACAGAGTCCTTCGCTTCATTTAACTGAATAGGGATGAACAACTGCTCTCCAATTTTCTGAATATCAGCCAGGCTTTGAGCTGATTTCTCATCTTTCTGGACTATATGAGTGGGATTTTTTGATTGTGAATTTGTAAAGAATTCCAGAGTGTTTCCTTCCAGTGTGGAACGCCACCTTAGACTGGAAGGAAGGTTGATTTTCAGAAATAGAGAGGACCCCCCATCACCAGTCTGTTGTCCTACTGCTATTACTGTCACGTCTGGAATTTGGTTGTTCTGGAAGTGAAATTCTACTTGGTCAGATTTTTGTTCAACCATGTGGCATGTGCCATTTAAATGTATTGGTCGGTTAGTCTGGGTCCAGAGGACCTTGTTTACACAATCTATGAAGGGAAACTATCTACACAGGATGTCATTCCATAGTAAACAAGGGGTGCCCTCTGGAGTCACAACTATGACCAGGTGCTTCACTTTGTGTCACCCAATTTTAATGTCCAAATCCGCAGAATTTCCTTACCGTCGAAGTTCTGAAGTTGTCCAGAAAGAGGGGTGAGAGGAATTTGGTATTTCTCCTCCCTTCCCGAATTCAGTTGATCAAAGGCCCTTTTTGACAGAAAGGTAGCTTGGGATCCAGTGTCCACCAGTGCCAAAATTGTACACTGCCCCTGTATTTGGACTGGGGCATAAAATCTTCCTTCCTTTTCCTCAAGAGGGAAAAGATAATGTACATTTTTGGACAACTGGTGGGTTAGTTTCTTGGTTTTGGACACTGACAGGAAGGTGATTTGGGCAGGATTCTGTTTGGAGTCTTGGGAATCTGGAAGAAAAAGGTGACAGCTAGATATGGGGGATGTTTTGGGTTCCCTGGTTCTGAGTCTGGTTCGCCCCCCCCTCTTTTTGGAGGCAGTCACCAGGTTGGGTTTGAACCAGGGGATTTTCGTGCTGGTCATTCTGAGTACTGATGATGGGCGGTTCTAACTCAGTCCCCACATATACCCAGTCTGGATTTGGATCCTTTGGGACCCTTTTTACTTTGAGAGGAGTTCCCCCATCCCTTTTCCCAGGATCCTCTGAGGATCCCTCTCCTTCAAACTGAAAGACTTGTACCTCCTCCTCAAAATGGGTCTTTTTGGGCTCTTTATTTCTCCTACCCCCCCTCTGCTCCTTGGGTGGCAGACTTTCGGGGGCAGGAGATTTTGGTTCCGGTTCCTGGGTTTCCAGGGGCTTTTTACAAGTGGGGAAGGAATCTTCCTCCAAGGCTTTACACCCACCGTCCTCTTGTGCCTCCTCCCTGGGAACCGGTGGGTTTTCGGGGTTCTTCCCCTGTCATTGTTCTGGAGCACCAGATCCTGAATTTTGGGCATTCTGAGCCGCCATGCTCATCTGAGGGTTCTGTTGAGCCCTCAGCATGTGACCCAGATCCTGTGCCATGTTTTGGACCTGGTGCTCTAGTTGGGACACCCGCTCTGGCGGGTACAGGGTCCTCATCTCTCCCCTGGGCTGATCCCGGGAAGGGTAGCTATCCCTTCTCCCAAAATACCCCAGGTTAGGAAAGTTTGGGTACTCCTCCACCCTTGGCCTCCCCTCTCCCAGATTTGGCTGTCTGGGCTCAGGAAAGTGGTGGAAGAAGAATGGATTGTTTCGGGGGTTAAAGTTTGGCGGGTACCTTGGGAAGAAATTCTGTCTGGTATTTGGGGGATTACTGCCCTCCTGGACGAAGTGAGGATGGAAGTTCCCTGGGTTAGCTGCTGTCTGGTTGGACCCCCCCCTTGGGCTGGAGGAGTCCACACATAACGCAGGATGGGTCTATTCCCCTTGTAGCGTGAGCTGATGTAGCCAGGGGAGTTAGGGGTCCTATTTGTGGGGTTGCCTCCCTGGCTCCCTGTTTGTGATTGGCCTGAGGGCCGTCTGGGTTTGGGGTTGTTTTGATTCTGTGGGGGCAGGTTTTTAGTCCCCCTATCTCTAAATCTAAAATGGGGGCAACCTTCACCTCCGCCACTTTAGCCGCAGCAGGGGTGTTGGTTGTTTTTGAGACTTTTGGGATTATTTTTATTTTCCACTGGCTTTTGCACCTCATAAATGCGCGTGGCTTGTTCAATGACCCAGTCTAGTGATCTTTTCTCATGAAAGACCCTCACTAGCTGGGTCATGATATACTTAGGGAGAGCATGGAAGAAAGTATTTACAAACTCTTTGCTGTCAGTGCGCACCCTTCTAGTGGTCTGTGCAAAGGCACATTTGAACTCTTGAACAAATTCTTGTCAGGCCTGATCTTCCCCACATTGCAAGTTGTAGGCTGCCTTGCGAGCCTCCTGAAGATTCCTGTGAATAGAAAAGTGTTTCGAGATGGCCGCCCTATAGTTGGACCATCTGGAATGATTCTGATCCTCCAGCCCCGCAAAGAAGCTGGAGTACTCGGGAGAAAAGGTCCACTTTACATATTGAATACAGCTTTGGCTGTCCTTCAAATGGAAACGTTCCATCATATGTTCAAATAGCTCAATGTGCTCCCAAACTGAATACTTTGCATTCTTGTGATAGGGTGTGATGACGCTCCTAATGGCTTTTATTTGTTTTAGGGGATCCTTGAGCAAGGCCCTCTTGACTTTGTTGGCTTTCTTGGTTCCGGTGACCCTGGTCCACTCAACCTCTGACTCAGAGGCACTGCTATCAGAGGTGCCTGTCTGGTCTTTTAGGCTCTCCCGGATTCTGCAAGCTTGGGAATGGCTGGTAGAATGTGGGGGCCTAGTTCCTTGGGTCCTGTGGCACTCTGAAGAGTCTTCTGATTCTTCCTTGCTCCCAGGATTGGCCCGAGTACCCTCCACCCCCCACTGTCCTAACTGGGAAGAGGTTTTCAGGATGCCCTTAGTGGGCCTACTCTCATGGAGTTCCCCACTAAATTTTACCAGCTGGTCTCTAGGTAAATTGTATTTTTAGGGATCCATTTCTCTGACCCTCCCCTCATTGGAGTCTGCCTGATCAGAGAAGATGGCCCTAGCACTTAGGAACCCATACACAGATGCCTGCCCATCCATTCCTGGGAGGTGCTGATCTATGAGCCCCATATTCCTCATTGGATTGAAGTCTGCGATCCCTGTGGCCCTTGGCTCATGTGAGCCAGTGGACATGGGGGTGGCAGAGTCCATGGAGTTGAAGAGATGAAAGCCTCTGGTACTAGGATTCCTTAGGTTATGCTCAGGTGTTTCCCTTTCCCAGTGGACCTCATCTCTCTCAGGCCCTACTCCCTGTTGCCATTCAAGAATCTGTCCCTTTTGCTTTTCTATCAGTGCCTTACTAGTCTCTATTAGTTGTTCCTGCATAGCTACCTGTCTGTGGAGCCTGTCATTTTTCACACAGAGAGTCTCATTGTCTATCTGTGCTTCCTGGGTACATTTAGAATATTGGGCCAATCTTTGCAGGAGGGTTACCTCCTGAGTCCTGTCCTGACTGGCCTGGTCCTTCTTTGCTAGAGCATCTTCCATTTTCCTGGCGTGCCCTAACAGTTTTCTGTGGTCTTTTTGGTGTTCACCCAGTCCCTGAAGGGCCAGGTGATTTTCTTCCATTTTGGCTTTCAAATAACTGACCTCCTGGCCTAAGGTGTCCCTTTCCTGAATGAGAGTACCCCTCTGTGCAGCCAGGTCATCCCTTCATCTTTGGAGTGCACCAGCTTTCTGGCACTAGTCATCGAATTCTGTCTGCATGTCAAGGTCTTTAAGAATTAGTTCATTATTTTCTTCTTTTTCTTGCTCTAGGCGGTTTTACAGGGTGACTACCTGCTCTGCGATTGCTCTATTAAAATGTATTTGCTGTTCCAGCTTTTGTTGGCTCTTTAGTAGAGAGTCCAAACTTTCTTGGCACTCTTTTTGCAGCTCCAGTACTTTGGTATCCTACTCTACCTTCTCCTGCTGCAGGATATCCATATCTCCTTTTATTTTTATCAGGTACTGCCTTGTTTCATTTTCTGATTCATGGCCCTTTTGTAGCCTTTGCTCTGCAGAGTCCAAATCAGTTTGGGCTTTTTCTACTGATTGTAGTTGCCTGTTTGCCAGATCTAGGTTTTCAGCATATTTCTCCTGTATTGCTCCAATGTGGAGGTACAGATATGCAGCTATTTTGGCAATTTTACTTTGCTCTTCTTTTACCTTAGGGGCCATGTACAATTCATTAATTGCCATGTATAATGGACCCTGATCCTTCCATGTGTCTGATCCTGTGGCAGTGGCCTGTTCTTTAATTTCCTGCAACCAAACATTCTGATCCTGTTCTGTCCATTCACCCCTGACAAATAATTTGTGCAGTTGGTGTTCCCTTGCCATATTAATTTCTACTAGGGTCGCCATTCCGGAAATATTAATTTCCTTTCTGATTTACAGAACTTATTTTATTTTTGCAAACAGACCAAATTCCTTAGAGTGTTCCTATTGAAGGGTGCCTTCACAGTGTAGCACAGTGTGGTAGGCCAACAGGGTTTATATACCCTGTCAGTTAGCACGCTATATTAAGCTGTCACAAGTGGTATGTCTAATTCAGAAATTCCGGCACGAGCCCCCAATCTTGTAAGTGATTTCAATCCGGCACTTCACCTAAATCAATGCCTAGCATGGAAGGCACAACTGAAACCCTTATTTATTTGTGTCTAAAAGTTATTTTATTCTGAACGATGTACCACTTATATCACGCCCCTCTCTTTGAATCCCCCCGGTCACACTGAACCAGGAATCAGGCTGGTTTGTAAAGTTAAAATATTTATTTATATATATTCACAATATCATCACACTATTTTTAATGGGTATACAATAATCACCAATGGGGTGATGTCACAATAAGCAATCTCTTTAATCACAAGGAGTAATGATGAGCAAAAACTATGCAGCACAGAAATAATACTTTGGTGGGTTTGTTCAAATCAATAGCAATATGGGTACTCTTTCCCCTTGCACACCCCTCAATTCCCCCCAATATGCAATATAAAGAGATGGAAGGAGAGAAAACAGGTTTCAGGGCAGAAATCAAGCAAATATATCAATCCCAATTCCCCCCCAGCAAACACAAGAGAGAAACAGAACTAATTGGCAAACTGTCAAAATGGTTTTAAAAGTTGGCTTTAAATGGAATAGGCAAAACACTAAAAATGGACTAAATCACAGAAATTGTTGAAATAGTAATGGTAGCCACTTTATCTGGTTGTAGACAAACACTAGCAATGATTTGAGAGCAAAAAGCAATGGAAAAACTTAAATTTGAGGTCGGTGCAATGAAAAGCTATTTTACACGTTATAGATTTTGCCAAAACGAAAGATGTGCGGCAAACTTTTCCGCTTGCGGTAATCGCGATCGCGGGAGAACTATAAGGATGCGGTTTTGGAATTGTCGGCACCTGTATTACCAGTGCTGGTAATTGTGGCAATCCCCTCCATGGAGTACTAAGAGAATCCATGGAATGGGGATTTACCAGCCTTTCCGCCACCTGGAATATCAGGTGGTGGAAACGGTAGGCTCAATTTACCGGTATCCCACCAGAACCAGTGGGATACTGGCAAAATCATAATGACCAATGACTCCAATTCCCCAATGGATACAGCTTTCCTGCATAAGAAGTAACAATTAATTTATCTAGGAACAGATGAATATTCGCATAGCATGGATGCATGCACATCTGTGACACACAACGGTGGGGCGAGGACGCCAATTTTCTATTTTATTTACCTTGAGATTTTCAAGAATTTCAGCATTGTGATTTCAATAACAGTTGTGAATCGCGCTGCTGCTTCAGTTTGTTGCAACTTGTCACTTTACATTCCCAGCGCCAACAGCTTTGCCTATTGGTAGAATTCAGAAGCTAGATTCCTTTTTCGCATCTGTCTTTGTGTGTGTATTTATGGAAAGCATCAAGGAGCTCATTTTCTTTAAAAATGTAATTGTCTGGAGTGGGCCACTCACGTTTGCACTTGCGTGCAAACAGGCCCCTTCCTGGAAATTGTTGTCATTTGCACAGCGGAGTGAAGGTGGATGGCAAAGGGTATACAGAAAAGTAACTCCTGTTATGCCCCTGCCTTAAAAAAATGAAATCCATCAGAGTGTGAATAGAGACATTAAGACAGGCATAACGGTTTAGCACCACCATTTACGCTGCAGTGGCTCTTTTTTTTAGCTATGTTTCTTGTAGAAACACATGTTTCTATTGGAAAAGGATGTACTTCTGTTATGAAATGTACATGAGCACTAAATGTATCCCCACTCAATAGCTAGGGGCTGGTCACTCATTTCAGATTAGGGAATCCCTTCTGGTGGTCTTCCTGTTCTAGTTGCAGATGTGCACAAAGACCATCGCCTCCGTGGATCCATCCTGTGGCCGAGGACCAACAAGCTGAGTATTGTCTGGTGTATTTGAAATGATTGTTTATCACTGGCCAATTTTCACATCCTAAGACTGACTGCAGGAATTAAAGGGCCAAGTGGTAAGGTTCATTTTACTTCACTAATGTTTTAGCATTCAGGGCCTAATTTACAACAGCATTTTTCAATGGGAAAATCCCATTGAAAAATGCTTTGGAAATCAGGCCCTCAATTTATAACACTTTGCACTGCAAAAATACACTTTGCACTGTTCCATGAATCAGGGCAGAGCAGTGCAAAGTGTATTTTTGAAGTGCAAAGTGACTTTGCACGGCAAAAATACAATTTGCACTGTTCCATGAATCATGGTGTTTGTTGGCAGTGCAAAGTCACTTTGCAGCAGTGAAAAGTCACTTTGCACGTGGAACAAATTCCATGAATCAGGCCCTTAATATTGGATTTTTGAGTGACATTACATATAAATGGCCAACTCACGCTTGGGTAACAGTATGCTTCGAAAGAATTTGCATAGTGCAGCGGGGTAGTAGGGACCTAATCATTCTAACTTAACTTCCCACTCATTGCGCCATTTGGGTCTCTCCTAGCTGCTGTACATGTACCTCCTCAATCGCGGGCAGAACTGACTTTTTATCAATGGATGTGGTACAAATGCACAAAAGGGAAAAACATCAGGTGGGCAGAGGGTGGTCAGTGTTCAGTTTCTTTGACTGTCCAGTCTCCATATCAATTGCAGCCCACCACTACAGGGTCAATTTGGGGTAAGAAACATGATCCCATATGTATATAAAAAGAAACTTTGAGTGGCCCGGCGACGAGTGCAGCGCGCCACTCACAGGGTTGCCTTGGCAACCACGTTGGCATTGCTACATGTGGTCCAGGCTCCTGCATTTGTCACGTGTGCTGCCTGCCTGTGTGCAGTGCGTTACCATGGCCTGTCCCGAAAAAAGGTAAGTGGTGTTTGTATGTGTGTGTATTTATTAAGCATTTATGTTTATATATGTTTATGCATATATTATGTATGTATGAATGTGTTTGAATGTAATGAATGGATTGTATATGTGTGTGCATGCCATGAATGACTAATTGATTGAGTTTAGCTGTGCATATATGTATGCATGTTTGTGTATGTTGGATGAAAGTGTCTGTGTGCATGTGTTTGAATCATTTCTGCAAAGGATTTACAGTGACCGACCATTCATGGTCGGTCACTTTAAATCCCTTGCAGAGACTGCTGGCAATGGCATAATTGTGTTTTACTGTGACCATTACTGCCATAAATAGGTTGTAACCGTCTACCTATGCCAGTAATGGTCGCTGTACGTAAATCGCATGCATGAAGCTGGTGACACAACCAATCTATGCCAGTAATGGCTAATATAAATTGCATGAACTTCATGCATGTAATTTAAAGTGACCATTACTGACATAGATAGGTTGTCCGATGTATGCCAGGATTGGTCACTTTAAATCATATTCATGAAACGGTTGTGCATTCATGCGTGTGATTTTAAATGACCATTAGTGTCATAGATAGGTTGTCTCATCTATGGCAATAATGGTCACATCTATGCTAGTAATGGTCACTTCAAATCATATGCATGTACCACTGCAGACTTCATGCATGTGATTTGAAGTGACCACTAATGTCATGGGCAGTTTGTGGTCTGGAGTGGCTTGTCCATATTGGGCGTGGGAGCACCAGCTGACTAGAACAGTACTGGGCATCTGATAATTATATATGATATGATATCATATGTCATTATGGAGGAGCCATGCCAGCCCAAGAGTGTTCCTTCAGCTGTTTGTTGCAACTGAGGGAGCCCTCCTGGGCTTACTTGATCTGTCAAAGGGAAATTCAGTTTCGTTTTGACAGTTCATACCTCAGATGTGCATGTCCAATGGCCCATGCACGGCTGGGGCGTTTTGCTTCCCCGGTCTTGCATGGACCTCTGGGGAAGCAGGTTGTGGTAGAGCATGTTTGTATGTGTGAGGGGGTGCTGTGCACCTGCACCTCCCTGCACCTTCGGGCTGGGAGCAGGGCACCGCGCATAAGTGCGGCAGCTCCTGCACTCATGTGCAGGAACCAGTAAGCACACTTCCTGGTTCCTGTTCTTACTGCACTGCAGCTGGAGGCGGCGGCAGAATCCATGAAGAAAGGGGATTTGTGCAGGTAAGATTTTTTATGTATTATGTGTCTGACTGAGTGAGAGTATGACATATGTGTGCGTGTGTCAATGTTGTTTATGAATGTATTGTGTGAATGTGAACGCATGTGTGTGTTTGTGCTTGGCCGAGGAGTGGGTTTCCAGAGTGTGGCGCATTAACAACATTCTTTTTTACTAGGCATCTATCTCAGATGCTCAGTCAAAAAATCATCATCCTTTCGTTTATCAACTGGCGGTTGATAAACAAAAATGATGTTGTATTATTACGTGGCATTTTGGGGAAGGAATTCTATACCGATTTCTTACTGTGGCATGACATTTTATGTACTGGCGTCTGATAATTATGTATGATATGATATCATATGTCATTTTTGATGCACCTGTACACTAGATTTTCTAGGTGAGAAAAGACAAGGGAGGGAAAACAGAGGGAAGACAAGACAAACAATCTTACTAGGCCTTGTGTCATTCAGATCATGCAAGTGCGACAACGCAAAGTGCAGGGGGAGAGTAGAGGGGGAAGGGCCATGGTGAGGGGGCAATCAAGGCAGTATTGCTCTGTGTAAGTGCAGCCAGGGCAGCACTGCTCTGTGTAAGTGCAAGGAGGCAGGGGACTGTAGAGGTTAAAGTTAGAGCCCTGAAGTGCATGACAGGCCTGGAGGCATTGCAGGGGAGATTGATCATAGAGGCACGTCATAACCAGTGAAAAATTTAGGGTACCAAGCAACCAGTTGTCACAGCAGAAAGGTACGACAGCTGGGGAGGGAGAGAGAGAAAGTAGAGGAGAAAAGGAAGGTCTTCAGCTGCTTCTGGGTCTTCAGGTGGGCTGGCTAAAGTTTGAGAGGGGTAGGGCACCTGCAGAGGAGAGAGATCCACCTCCCACTCACTACTTGAAGAAGCGCCTGAGCCTCAAAGAGTTGGAGCTAGCTGGGCAAAGGGCTTTATAAGGAAGTATATTGGAAGGGAGTGCTGAATGAAGTGTGGACCCCGGTCCCAAAAAGCCTTGAGGACGAAGCCGAGGGTCTTGAACTTGATCCTTGTAGTCACTGGGAGCCATTGGAGAGATTTCTGGGCTGGAAAGATAAGGTCCCTTTGCTTGAGGCCAAGGATAAGTCTTGCAGTGCTGTTCTGGATTAGTTGCAGGGGGGAGAGTAGAGGAAGGCAGATTGAGTAATAGGCTGTTGCAGTAGTCCAGACTAGAGAGAACCACGGCTCTGGAAACAGTGAGCTTCTGGGGGAAGTGAGAAAACGAAGAAAACCTTTGAGGAGGTGCAGCTAATCGTGGGCCTTCTTGGCAAGGTCCGTGATGTGAGGAGAGAAGGAGAGAGTGGAGTCGAATATGACCACAGGGTTTTTTGCCTCACAGGAAGGTGAAGGAAGAGGGAACTAGAAGGGGGGGCAGTGCCAGAAAGGGAAAGCAGGAGCAGGGGTCCCAATGATAAGGATTTCTGTTTTACTGGTATTAGACAGAGTTAATTGGAGGCACACCAATTAAGAATCACGGAAAGCCATTCAGAAATGAGCGAGAGAGGAGAGGAGGCTATGGGTAGCATTAAAGAGAACTGAGTGTCATCCGCTTAACAATGAAAGTTAGAAGAGAAGGTGGAGATCAGGTGGGTCAAAAGGGCCAATTAGACATTGAAGAGCTGGGGTGGAGAGGATAGATCCCTGGGGAACACCACAAGTGGAGAGAGAAGTGGTGGAGAGAAAGGATCCAAGTTGAACCTGGGAGGGTCGGTCAAGGAGGAAGGAGGTCAGCCACTACAGGGCGTGAACCATGATGCCCAGGTTTTCCTAGAGTCAATTAATCAGAATGGCATGATTGACTGTGTCAAAGGCAGAGGAAAGGTCAAGGATGTTGAGGACAGAGCAAAATCTGGAGTCAAGATTAGAGAGCAGATCTTCATGGGTGTTCAGGGGAGCAGTTTCTGCACCTCTGGCCGCTTTGAAGTCAGACTGAGGATCATGGAGACAACCAACAGAGTCAATGTGGAGAGTAAGCTGGGAGATGGCCAGCTTGTCCAGGTGTTTGCCCAGGACAGGAGAGATAGAGATTTGGTGATATTTTGCCGACAGGTAGAATCTTCTGAAGGCTTTTTTAAGGAGGGGTGCACAAGGGAGTGCTTGAGGGGGGAGGGGAAAGATCCTGGGATAAAGAATGATTGCATAAATTGGCTAAGTGTGGAGTGAGGGTGTCAATGTGGTCCTTGATGGTTCTGGAGGAGCAGGGGAGCACCCGTTTGGAAAACACTTTTATAGATCTGACTTGTCCAGAAACATCATCAGGTGTTGTCAGAGAGAAAGAGGAGAAAGGATGGCTGAGAGAGGTAGCGGGAGAGGAAGAGTAGAGCGGGGACAGGATGTCCTGAGTTTACGTGGTGAAGTGAGAAGCCAGAGCTTTACAGAGAGCCTGGGAGGGGACAGGAGAAGTGGAGACTGCAGAAGGATTGGCTAGCTCCTTGCAGACTTTAAAGAGATTCTCATGACAAGGATGTTCAGAGTGTTGGAGATTGAAAGATGCAGGTTAGCAAGAACTGTATCAGAGTGTGAGTAGCCTCAGGAGCAGGAGTAGCAGAGAAGGTAAAGGCAAAGGCACACACAGACACACACTTCATGGGCTGAGTGGCCGAGAAGGTAGGTGGCAGTGCTGGGGTGGGCTTAGCCTGAGGGATAGAGAGTTTCAGGTAAGAGGAAAGCAGAAAGTGGTCAGTCCAAGAGAGAGGAGGGGTGAAAGGGTTAGAGAGGGGGATGTCTGAGGAGATGACAACATCCAAGGTGTGTCCAGCAGAATGTGTCAGAAAAGAAGGTAGAATGGTAGAATAAAACTTTTCCTACCAGACCTAGTGGGATGAATAGAATAGGAGATAGAGTAGCAGTATGAGAAGATGCGAGAGATTGAGAGCACCATAGAGGGTGCGAGGAGGCATGGAGTGAGCATGAGGGAGGAAAGAAGCACAGCCCAAGCCAAGCACCACAGGAGGCAGCAGTGGAGAGGGTTCACACAGAAGTAGGCACACAAGAGGCTACAAGCAGGCAAGAACAGGGGAACACAGGAGCAGTGTGGACGGAGGACGGGGGGGGCACACTGTAAATAAAAAAGAGGGAAAATGGCCTAGTTTCAGCACAAACAACAATGTACAAAAAGCAAAGCGAGCTATCCTGTAGAGATGCTCCAACAATACAGTTCAATATGGTATGATATGAACTATAGATTAATTAGAGGGGTGGGTCAGTTAACTGGGTGCAGTGATGCCTGCCCCCCCCCTGACTGCACCAAATCTACCTGGTCGGTCGCAGCAGGTTGAGGGCAGCAGGCATCTCGCTCCCCCAGTTGACACTGGCAGACACTATCACAAGCTGTCCTTTGCCTCGGGGTCCTTCGCTGAGGGAACTACCACGGCAGGGCTGCATCAGATTTTAAGGGCTGTGTGGCCAATGGGAGCATGGTGGGTGGGTGGGAGGAGAGGAGGGAGAGAATCAAGAAGCAGGGACACTGGGGAAGAGGAGCAGGAATACATGCGCTGCGGTGACAACGTTTTTTTACTAAATGAGATAATACAAGCATGTTAAGAGTTATTACTTGGCTAGACTGGCATTTTGGGGCAATCAGTCTAGATATTTCTTACTGTGGCATGACATGTTTTACAGAGGGAATTTATCATAAACCAATTTTTTTTGTTATTATTTGGCTAGATTGACATTTAGGTGCAACCAGTCTATCTATTTCTTACTGGTGCATGGCATTTTATTTTGGGCATCTATGATAAAATAAGCATATTAAGTGTTATTACATTGCTATACTGAGATTTTGGTGCATCCAGTGTAACTATTTCTTACTGTGGCATGAAAATTTCTACTGTGCATAAGGAATAAAGCAATATGATAAGTGTTAGTACGTGTCTAGACTGGAATACAGTGTGCATCCAGTTTGGACATATGTTCCTATTGTGACATGGGATTTTGTCAGGCAAACACAACATTAGTTTGTTCTTTTGTTGGAATGCTGCCAAAGTTTGGCACAGCCAGCATGGGCATGTTTTCTTATATTATCATTACTGGCAATATGTGCACAGCAAACATGAGTATGTTCTTATATAGGAATTCAGGCAAATGTTGGTGCATTTAGCATGGAAATGTATGAGCACAGCCAGCGTGATAAGGTTTTAAAGCTGGAATTTATTGTGGGCATTTTGAAATGTTCCTGTGCATTGTTGGTGGCTTGCATCTGTTGCATTTTTGGATGGAGATACCCTAAAAAAACTATTGCTAACTATCTGTTTGGCTTATTACACAGTTTTCCACCGTTTGTCCACAAAAAGTGTGCTTTATAATGCAACATGTTTATCCAATATTATAACCCCCTACCTGAGCCGTCTTTGTTGGTACATGCTTCCTTGCTATAACTACGGGTGTAGACTTTGCCAGTAATAGTCACTTGAGATCACATGCATGAAGCTGTTGTCAAAACCTATCTATGCCAGTTATAGTAGTTTTAAATCACAAACATGACGTGCTTCATGCATAAGATTTAAAGTGACTCTTACTGGTATACATAGGTTGTGGTTGCAGCCTCATGTATGTGATTCAAAGTGACCAATACTGACACAGGTTGTGTCTGAAGCCTAATGAAAATAATAGAAAGTGCTCCTATTTAGTGTACTCCTGTTGGCATGTCATTTACTGGATTATTTTCATGTAAACCAACTGTAAATTGCATGTCTTTTTACCATTATTGCAAACAACGGTGCTGCAAAATGCATTATTTCAGCACATCATTTAAAAAAATGTTCCCCGCTGAATTATCCCATTCTCTCCCGCTACACTCGGTCACTCACGCTAATTTGAGGAAATATTTAGGCTCGCCACTCTAAATATTCACCCTGTATGACTGCCCTTTTACTGGATATTGTTGTAGTTTTGGTAGATAGACAGTTATACATTTTATGGAGGAAAGGACACCTTTGCACACCTAAATGTATCTAGACTTTTGTGTGAGTTATTTTTTATGTTTCTGTAACGTTATCTAAAGTCAAGGTGCGGGGGAGAAAAATAGCAACCCTGGCATATGGGTTGAAGGAAATATGAGAACAGAGTAAGTTCCCTATTAGGGAACTCCCGTCCCCTGCACACTATCTGGGGCTTATGGAGCCAAAGTATTCAAAGAGTATCTAATATAGGTATTTGGTATAGTTTTTGGTTAGACTTAAACCTAGCGTTGATTGAAGCAAGTGTTTTTTTGCCTAACATAGTTAAAACATAGAGACAGTTGTAGAATAGATATTCACTTAAGTACAAAAGACAACTTGTGAATTGATCTTTAGTTCAGGATTTATTGGTCCAAACAGGATTGCCCAACGCGTTTCGAGAGTTATTCTCTTCCTCAGGGGCTATATGCAATTCAAACCTTTAAATCTATTAAAAAAAGTTAAACAATGTTCTAGATTAGTTGAATAATTGATAATAATAATTTACATGCAATTGCAATATTCGTTTTTACAAGAAGATATTCATTAGATAATAGAAAACCTTGTTATTTACAATTCCAGTATAAGCATTGATTAACGTGTAACAGTGATCCCACTGTCGCATATGTTCACAACTTTGGCAATTACACCATACAAAACCAAAAGAGGTATCCATAATTCTTGTGGAAAAAACTTAGTTCATTGAAACCAATTGGTTTTTTAGCTAATATTAAAGTAACAGAAATAAAAAGCACTAGTTAATCGCCATTTTCAGAAAGAAGGACATAGGGTAATTCCTAATTACATATTTTATTATTTCAGCACGAGATCTCAAGGTGGTAAGGAATAGTGGTTGGCTTACCCTGTTTTTATGTTTTAATCATTAGGATAAGAAGAATGATCCATGATTATGGGTCTGTAAAATATTTCACATCGACAGTTTCAACAGGAGTCAATACGGTGTTTAAGCCTGTGTAAAATAAAGTGATGGACCAGTCTAAGTATATTGGTATATTGATATGATTAAAGACACGAACAATCTAAACTGAGATGTTCACTAATGGGGATACATAATAGACTTACTTAATGGAGTTCAATCTCTAGAGATGTGAGAAAGATGGTCGTGCTCAAAGTCTGTAGGCATACTGCTACGTTACCGTAGTATCCACGGATTCTCCATTAGGAGGAGAGAAATGCCGGTGTGGCTTTTTTCTTTAATCTGGGGAATCGAAGAAACCCAGTTTAGGATCTAAAGAGATTCTCTTAAGGTAAAAAAAGTTCTGGCTGAGGGCCGTTGTCAGCGTACTTACAGGTTTCAGACTGTATGACTCGACTGGAAACAAGTACCGTCCGGCTCCGTACTCTGGGGAATACAGAGTGTGAGACTAGGTTACAAGATGGCCGTATTTGTGGATAATGTAAACGTGACGTCATCAAGCGGCGTGCGTGCATGACGTCACGAATGTAAACAAGGAGACGGGTGCGTGACGTTGAGAAAGGATTCAATCGAAACAACATACTAGATTAATATCTTAGTGCCGTGGTGTAATTTGTAGATGCGATCGGATACGACCCTATGGTGTATATCAATATAAGGGGTCTATAGTAGACGAACATTAAAAACAAAGGTACAAAATAAAGGTACAAACATTAAGGTAAAAAAATGGCAGACATGGTCTGCTGAGATACAACTCTTAGATGAAGAGGACCAACTCTTAGATGTGAAGAAGTTAGTTATAGTAACCTTGTCTTGAGTAGAGGAGAGCTACATGGCGATGCAAGAAACTCGAACAGAATTTATTGGGAAATGTGGGAGCAACATCTAGAGTACATATGTAAATTGAACAGATATTAAAGCTTTCATCAGATATTTTCAAATACGATATTTAAAGATGTGGTCCACTCGGAGTATGATGGTAAGTGTACCAACACTACCCCAAGGACTATACTGTGATATTTTTGAAAAGAAGAAGGGGTATGGTCCTCTTAGCGAGTAATGGTAGACAGGTCAGGTAAAAAAAACAATATTATCCATCAATATTATCCATCAAAGAAATAGTCAAGAAAACCATTGACAAAGCTCTGGAAATGGATTGGATTACAGATCAGACAAGTGACTGTCTTATCAACAAATTTCCAGTCACACCTGTTTTTTACTCATTACCAAAAATCCACAAAAACAAGATGAATCCTCCGTTCAGACCAATAGTAGCAGGAACCGAAAGCATATTCCACCCACTGGCTATTTATCTAGACCGAGCGCTACAACCTTTGGTGCAAAAAACTTCTACATACTTGAAAGACACTGCTCATTTCTTAAGACTACTTAAAGAAATAGCAATAGACGATCCATCAGTGATTCTATTTACCCTAGATGTAAATAGTCTATATACATCCATTCCCCATAATCAGGAGATAGAGGCACTTGAATGGTTTCTTTTGAACCACCACAACATCCTGATCCAAAAAGTATTTGCCATAGAGTTGATAAACATTATCCTCTATAACAACTACTTCCGATATGAAGGCAAATATTACCTACAAACATCAGGGACATCTATGGGGTCAGCAGTGGCCCCTGCTTACACAAACATTTTTATGTTTCACTTGGAGCAAACACATATACTGAATAAAGAACCATGGAAAAACAAAATCATCTGCTGGAAACGCTACATAGATGACATCTTTGGGATTTGGCAGGGGACTCAAGAAGAACTTCAACAATTCTTTGATTACCTAAATAAATATCACAAAGGAATTACCTTTACCTTGGAAATCGGCCAACCGAATATACATTTTTTGGATGTTAACATTACGAAAATGGGCACAGATCTGGTTACCAACATCTACAGAAAGCCTACAGATACAAACAACACACTCCACTTTGGGAGTTTTCATCCGACACACTTAAAGGATAACCTTCCTTATAGCCAGTTACTCAGATTAAAAAGGATCACGTCTGACACAAGCAATCTCCAGAATGAATATGAAGATATGAAACAAAGATTCAAAAACAGAGGATTCCCTGATGAAATACTAGACAAAGCAATCCAAAGAACAGCACCGATATCTCGAACTAAACTTCTAGAGGAACAACCCAAAAAAACGACGACAAGATTAATTCATACTCTGAAATTCTCTAGTCAGAGCTTTCAGATAAAAAGGATTATTACCAAAAATTGGGACTTCATTAAATCAGACGCGAATTTGAACTGATTGTTCCCCGAACCACCAATGCTGGCTTATAAGAGAGGAAAAAACCTCAGGGACTCTCTCATCAGAGCAGAAAGACCCAAAAAATCCGCCCAAACGACACTGAGGAAACAAAAAACTGGTACATATCCATGCTTGAATTGTCAGCATTGTGGCAAAATCATAAAAGGTGACCACATAAGACACCCCAGCAGTGGTAAAAAAATAATTCTGAATGATTTCGCGACCTGTGACAGCAAAAACTTGATTTACACACTCCGATGCCCCTGTGGGAAATATTACGTGGGCAAAACAACCCGAAAGGCAAAGGAACGCTGGACGGAACATAAATCCAATATCAGGACATGTAATACCAAATCACCGTATACAGACACTTCAAAGAGAATGGACATAACATTACCCAACTTAGATGGGCAATCCTTGAATTAATCCACCACTTCCAAGAGGCGGAGACCTAGCCAAAAGACTATCCCAAAGGAAATTATTCTGGATACATAAACTTGATGCTTTATCACCCCACGGCCTTAATGAGGAATACTATTTAGGACCCTATCTATAAAACCTCCTTTTGCATAATCTTCCTCTTAACATCATGTTGAATTTCCTACTACAAGTCCAAAACATGTGGATCATGTCCACTTTATCGTTCCCACACCATGGGCATGCAGGGGAGGATGTCTTGTTGAAGGAGGCGACCCTATGTGGGGTCATGTATGTCCTATACAGGACGTTCAACTGGATCTGGCCGAATCTAGCATTCCTAGACACTTTTTTGGGAAATAGTAGCACTCTTTCCCATTCTTTATCCATAATCGGGGTCTCGAGGTCCGCTTCCCATCTCGCCCTCAGAGCTTCACCTTTAGGGTTGGGTTTATCGCATAGTCTGCTATAGAGCCTGGAGACTGGTCTCCAGCCATCCGAGAGGTCGTGCATTTCTTGAAGTAGAGAGTCAGTGGAGGGTTCCTCCGGCCAGCCGTTCCATTGTTTCTTGGCAGTCTGCTTGAGGCGGTGGTACCAGAGGAACTGGCCCGGGGGTATTCCTTCAGTGGCCTTAAGAGATTCAAAGTCCCTGAATTCCCCTTCCTCAAACTTGTCACCCCATGTGTATTTGCCGGCTTCTTCCCACCTCCTTGCTGTGGCGAGGTCTGCATCCATTTGGCAGCTATCTGCTAAGATGGGGTTATCCGGAGAGTATGGGTGTTTCACTCGCCTGATGTAGCAGGACCTGGCCCATATCCTCCTACCCAGGTCAATCACTTTTAAGGTGATCGGGGATTGCCGTGTGGGGTGCCATAGGGTTTCCTTGGGGATCACGTTGTTCGAGGATTGCCTCAGTAGTTCCGTTTCAGCTGAAGGTTTGTCCGAGAGCCATTTCATTATATGACTTAACTGGGCAGCCAGGTAGTATAACTGGAGATCTGGTAGCTTTATTCCACCCTCTTTATGTGGCAGGGAAAGAACGGATAGCGACAGTTTGTGCCTGTGAGGGCCCCATAGGAAGTCCTTGATGATTGCCTCCAGTTTCTTGAAGAAGGGCGGTCGGACATAATGGCAAATATTCACGAAGAAGTATAGGAATCAGGGGAGTACGATCATCTTGACTATCGCTGCTCTGCCCACCATGGCCAATGGGAGCTTGGACCAGAATTTTATAGAATGTCGAAGACTCGTGATGGCGACCTCAGTGTTATGTTTGTGCGTGAGTAGCGGGGTGTGGCTCGCGTTGATCCCCAGGTACCGGAACTTGACCAGTTGCCAACCTATTCCTAGCACTGGGAGATCGCTTTCTGATGTGCTGCGTAGGCCCGCCAGGGGGAATGCGGAGGAATTGCTTCTGCTGAATCGGATCCCCGAGTACTTTGCGTAATTGTTTAGCACCTCCAGTGCTGTTGGTGCATTGACTTCGGGGTTTCTTAGGTATAGGAGAACATCGTCTGCGTATAGAGATATTATGTGGTGTACATTGCCCACCTTGATGCCAGCGTCGAATAGCTGCTGCCTGAAGTATAGTGCGATCGGCTCCAGGCCCAGTATGTACAGCATGGGTGATAGCGGGCACCCCTGTCTCGTTCCCCTTTGTATTTCCTAGGCTGCTGATACCATTCTTCCCGTTTTCACTCTTGCCATTGGGGAATTATAGAGGACCTCGATCCACCTGATGAAGCCCCCTCCGAAGCCGAATCTTCTCAAGACCTCCCTGATCCATTCCCAATATATGGAGTCGAAGGCCTTGATAGCGTCGAGCGACAACACCGCCAGGTCTTCATCTCTCTCGTATATTTCAGCCATTACATGTTGTAGCCTCCTAAGGTTAGCTGTGGTGTTGCGCCCAGGTACAAATCCGTTCTCGTCCTCATGGACGATGGATCCCACCACTCTGGCCAGTTTGCAGGCTAATATGGATGTGAGAATCTTGGCATCATAGTTTACCATGGCCAGAGGGTGATAGGACTCACAGTCGGTGGGTGATTTGTGTGGCTTGAGCATGGGAACGATTATGGTCTCTTTCATGGTGTTGGGGAGGACCCCATTCGTGTATGCCTGCTGGTAGACCTCGTGAAGGACCGGGGTGAGGATGGGCTTGTACGTTTTGTAGAACTCAGGTGGGAGGCCGTCGCTGCCGGGGGCTTTGCCATTAGAGAGGGACCTGATTGCCCCTTGCCCGTCCTCAAGAGTGATCTCCATCTCCAGTTCCTCTCTCTGCTCGGTTGAAATACGGGGGAGTTCTATCTCCTCAAGTGTTTCTATAATGTCTTCCGTAGGAATTTGTGCCTCGTGGGCATACAGTTTGGTGTTAAATCTGGCAAATGCGTCGTTGATCCCCAGCTGAGTCGTGTGGGATGTCCCATCGGCGTCCCGTATCTCCATTGGGAGGTGTTTGGGGTGTTCCCGCTTGCAGAGCCAGGCCAGTAACCTCCCTGGTTTGTCCGATTCCTTGTGGGATCTGATGGTGTGTGTGGTGAAATCGAATTTCTCCAGTCTTTCCCAAGCTTCCTTCAATTTGTTCTCGGGCTCTATGGAGTTGTCATGGGTAGACTCTAGTCGGGAGATCACTGCTTCTTGTGCTTCAAGCGTTATCTTCAATTGCCTGCGAATTCCGCCGGCTCTCGATATAATTTCTCCTCTGGTCACCACCTTCATAGCTTCCCATAATGTGCTCCAGGAGGAGACCGACCCCATGTTGATTTCCAGGTAATCTTCCAGTTTTTCGGCGAGGTTTTCCCTGAACTCAGGTTCTTCAAGTGCCACAGTCGGCATCCTCCACATAGGGATTAGGGGTCTGGGGCCCTTCAGCTGCCATAGCATGGTCAGTGGGGAATGGTCGGGGATCATTCGCCCCAGGTACTCTGTGGCTGCGGCACAAGGGGCGAGCTCCTTGTTGATGAACAGGTAGTCAATTCTTGTATGGACTCCATGTGGAGCTGAGTAATGGAAGTAGGTCCTACCAGATGTCCACCAGGTTGAGCTGCTCCAGAGTTTCCTTCAGGGCCCGGGGTGCGAGGTTGCTCGGGTGGGGGGGAGGCAGCGATCTGTCCATGCCTGCGTCAGCAACGCAGTTGAAGTCGCCTCCCCATATAAAGGTGCAGTCCTGGTGCTGAGTCAGCTTTGTGATCATTGTGGTGAGGTACGCCGGTATCCCGTGATGTGGGAAGTCTGAGTTGACCAGGCAGACCGGGGTCTGTTCCATTGTGCCCCAAATCACTACATATCTCCCTTCTTTGTCTTGTTCACACCCCTCCATCTGGAAGGGCACATCCGGGCTTATCCATATTAGCACCCCTCTCGCGTATTTGGAGTAGGGGGACCCTCTCACAGTCCCGGCCCATCGGTCTGCAATCTTGGACATGGCCTCCGTCGTGAGGTGGGTTTCTTGAAGGAGTGCAATCGAGACTTTCTTCCTTTTGAGATAGGACTGTATACGATTACGTCTGAGGTATGAGCCCATACCCCTCACGTTCCATGTCATCACGGTAAACTGTGTCGCCATCGGGTCTGAGTTTAGGATCTGGTACGGGACTCCGTCCCCGGGGTCCGGCCCTGCTTTAATCCGCAGTAAGCAGGCTGCGAGGGGGATACCACTGGTTTCCGATCTCCCGGGCCAAGTCCTGGGCCCATCTCGGTCTTTGTTGGTGGAAGAAGCATGAAGACTGTGCAACTAGTGAAACTAATAACAAAACTCAAACTGGTGCGCCCAGCGACTACAACATTGTCGCGGTGCTCAGGCGCTCTCGAGCCGTCGGATCCCATCCGGGAGTCGGGCGCGAGCTGGGTCAGGCGGGTGCCTGGACCGAGTGAATTCTATGCTGGGGTGGGGCAAGGGCCTTGCGACGGAGCCGAGCGAGGCCGTTTCCAAATGATAAAGTGGAGTTGGATTACCTTCTGTGTTCCAGCGTCGTATGTGATGGTTCTTACTGTTGCTTGGGGGTCGCTTGTGGGATCCGAGGGGGTTAGGCCACAGTCCGTGAGTTGTCCTTGCCATTGGCCAGGTTATTATCCTCTAGTCACATGTTGGCTGTTTCTGGGTTATCGAGGAATACCACTCTCTCCTTATAGATGACCCTGAGGCGTGACGGGTATAGTAGTCTGTATTTTAGGTTCAGTTGGCGGAGCCTAGCTTTTATCGGGACAAATTAATTCCTCTCTCTTTGCACCTTCTGCGTATAGTCCGGGTAGATGGAGATTTTGGAGTCCCCTCTTTCGATGGGGCCACCCTCCCTGAAAGTTCAGTATCTTAGCAATTATAGGTCTGGGGTGCGATCCAGGGGGAGGGCGCCTCTGGAGGCATCTGTGGGCCCTTTCAACCGAGAATCCCTGGGTCAATTTGCCGGCCCCAATTTCTTGCAGCAGAAGGGTTTCGACGAAGGATGTGGTGTTTGCCCCTTCGTTCCCCTCCGGGACACCTAGGATCCTAATGTTGCCCCGTCTGGCCCGGCCTTCGGCCTCTTCCGCCCTTTCCTCCAGGAAGGCGACTTTCCTCCTCAGGAGGGCGACTTCTGACTTCAGCAGTGGTGGCCGTGGATGTATCCTCTGTTGATTGTTCAACGGTCGTGACCCTCTCAGCTAAGTTGCGAGCGTCCTGGCGAATTAGTTGAATGTCTTTTTTGAATTCGTCGATCTTGGAGTCTATGTGCGTTTTTAGTGAAGCTATGGCATCAAGTATCTGAGAGTGGTTATCGGAGGCCACCCCTTCGCTCGCCTGGGTGACTTCAGAGGGGCCGGCCCTGGCTTGAGTGGGGGTCTTCACCTTGGTGGAAACAAAGGAGTCCATGGTGGCGGTTCTGGTCTTGTTCTTGGCGGCCATCTTGAAGTGATGGTTGTAGATGTCCTGGGCCTCAAAAGTTAGGTAGCTTGCGGGGTTGCTAGCGAGGCCCTCTTCTTAGGCTGGACTTCGGGCCGTGGGCGGTATTTTGCCAGCCCCCGTATCCGGGTGTGTGGCCCCCGGAGGTGGATATCAGAAGAATAGGGATAGGCGGGGGGCCCCTTTTCTCAGGTGTTGCGAGATCTCACGCACCTTGTCTTGTGGGGCTGGATCGGTGGAGTGACCCGAGCCAGGTCAGTCTTCTCCTTCCGTGCATCCGGTGCTGGGTGGTGCGGGCTTTGTGTTGGTGCCAGTTGGGCGGCACCCGGGGGGGTCGTTCTCCTTGTCGTGCTTCCGCTTCACCCCACCAGGCCTGGGAGTCCGTTGAGGGAGGGGTTCCCCTCAGAGGCTCCGCTATGCGATGCGAGGCGCCATCTTGGATTCGATGGGAGCGGAGTGGGAGAGAGCCGTCTTAGGGCTATGGTGGCATCTAGGAGGTCCGATTCGGTGGGCCCGATGGTGGTTCAGATGCAGGACCGCTTCCCCCAGCAGCACGTTCTTCTGCGAGGGATGGGGCCTCACATGAGCCGGAGAAAAAGGATCAGGAAACGGCGTCTCGGCCGGAGATCGGCAGATCAGCTACCGCTCGCCATCGGCGCCAAGCAACGCCCCCTATGTTTTAACTATGTTAGGCAAAAAAACACTTGCTTCAATCAACGCTAGGTTTAAGTCTAACCAAAAACTATACCAAATACCAATATTAGATACTCTTTGAATACTTTGGCTCCATAAGCCCCAGATAGTGTGCAGGGTACGGGAGTTCCCTAATAGGGAACTTACTCTGTTCTCAATTATACATTTTATGACAGAAAAATGCATAATTCCAGGCCATTAGTTTAAAAATAAATCCGGGAGAAACCCTCTCTCCTCCTTTAATTATTTAGGTCTCCCTCACTACGCTCAGTCGTTCACACTAATCTGAGGAAACACTTGGGACCCTTCACTGAAAACATTCACCACCCACTGTGAGACTCACCCAGGAATCATTTCGAATCTTGGTGCCCCTGCCACCATGGCAGAGCCATTGAAGGCTATGAGCCACCTGACCTTTGGTGTATGTCACTTTTTGAAGCAGATTTGTCCCCTAATGCTTCTTTCTCCTTTGGAAACAGTGACGGTTATCTCGGGACCCTCTCTTGATAAAGGAGATAATATCACATCGTGCTCACTAAAGTGTAGGGGCAAGGCATGGTCCCCCTGAATTACAAGCATAGCACATACATGCACTATGTTCCTCGAGGGGAACATTGATTAATTTAATATGGAGGTGGGGTCTTATTCATTACATCACAGCAAATAAACGGTCTCCCCACCCCCTGTGGCTTCCACACAACGGTGTCTAGCAAAGGTTTCACACACATTAGACATATGCGATGGATGTAAAGACATGAGTTAAAACATGTGCAAAACATTTGGGAATACATCTTGCTCATAGTAATTATCAAGCAGTAATGGTTTCTGGAAAGAATATGAGTAATGCAACCAGTTTGCAAGGAGAAAATTACTCCAACCCTGCCATGAATATACATTAGTGCATTAAGATACAATGCGTATACCACTATTATCTCCATGTGGAAAGTCGGCAAGACTAGCACAATTAATTGACCGAGCTAAACCCAGAACAAATATGTTCTGGAAATTATTGCAAAATACGAGCAATTGAATCCCACCTTATCATGCCTCAAAGATGTCCAAAACTGGACACTAAAATGTCCTGCAATTATTCTTCCATTGATTCCTTCACCAAACAACTTTGAGTATAAAGTGGCATCCGACCCTAAGTCTTATGTTACTCACAGGAGAAAGGATAACCTCATATTGTATACAGGTGTCCATGAATTAGATAGTGAAGCTAATGGAAGGGGAGCCTGTCTTCTAAATTAGACTCTGCATTGGTTAAGACACAAGCAGGGATGTCACTAACAATTTGAAATGACATTCTGGAAGCTCAGTGCATGACTGTAGTCAAACTCCTCACTTAGATATCATTAAGCTAACATTGCTCCCATAGTTAATTAGTGGAGGGTGCTGCTATTATAACATTAAGGACATTTTCACAAACACACACACATTCATCATCATGTTGTTCTTTTGAATACTGAGAATTGCATGCAAACTCAACAGAAGTCTTACTAAGAACAGCAACTGTGATACATTCCTCTCTGTGTCCAACTGGGAAATTTATGGAAGTTAACTGATGAAACTGACTACCACTCGAGAACCTGAACAAGGACTTCCCACACTGGAGGGATTGATGAATCCTATTGCAGTAGTGCTATGCACCTTTTGTCATGGAATGTTGCAGACCTGGTTAATAAGTTACCAGACCTTCAATGTATGTTTTCATTCAAATGGCCCATACACTCTGCTTTCAGGACTCTTGGTCTGTTGACCCCAACTTACATAAAACTGTCTATGTTTCAACTGTTTAGCCAGACAGGGTTAATATGCTGGTTCTAAGCGGAAATCTTAGGACAAGTCCATGTAGCGTCCATAGACATTTAAAAATGTAGGGCTTACAAAGTGCATTACTTGATAAGCAACTGATATATGCATTGAACATCAGCCTCAGAATGGACCTTACGCGATCACAGGGGCACCTCCAGTGAGACATATTTTATACTGTGTGAAGATTTTGATGGCCAACTGGAGCTTTATTTGGCCCTAGCTGGGATCTTTGACAGTGAGACGGAGACTTGGGGAAAACCTGTGGCTAAGATTCTATCTCAGGTCAGATTTAATGTAAATGCAATAAGGTTAGTCTTAGCCCTTCATAACGTGTGTGTGGGCATGCAATGCCAATGTTCCAAGTACAATTCTGGCTAACCTGTTATTTAGGTTAGATGTGAAATCTTGTAACATTGATTACATCTTAGTTACTCCAGTCAGTTGAAACATGCTGTAAAAAGTGATTATGGTCACCAAGGTATATTTACATTTGCAGGTTCCCATCAACGTTTTTAGGTACCAACGTAGTGCAGTGCTTGCAGAAGTGTGTGATGATGCAATTCGGATGAACAGAAAGATAACCTCGTATTCTGAAAACATTTATGACCATTACTAGATATGTTCGCCAAACAACACCCCAATGCTGGCTCTTTCAAGAACTTCTATTCATGCTTACTCTTTATTTTGGGATCCTATTTTTCAAGGGACTGTGCAAACAATAGAACTACAACTCCTAAGGTGGCAGGTTGGTTTGATAATGTCACAAATGCTGGATGGATCGGAACGGGAAGAGAACTTTCTCAGGAGTCCTGGAAGCAACACACCTCCAACCCACAATGAACGATACATGTGGCTGTTAGGAATCCAACCCTGTGGACCCTTCCCATAGGCAGGAGTGATACGTCACCCCCACCTCCTTCCCTTTAGTTCAAAAATACAGGAGTGCATAGGGTGAGAACAAGGAGACAATTTGGTATAGGAAACAAAATAAAGTAAGCACACTACTTATGGAGCATAGACTGCCTGAGGTCTGCTTAGCAATCACCTCGTAACCTAGACGGACTGGAACAACCAGCATGCCAAGAAAAGGCTAGTCACAAACAGTCTAAGAGAAACTAAATACCTAAAAAAAAAGAAGTCAAAGCAGGCTAATAATGCTTTGGAATTCAAAAAGGGTCCTTTGGCAGGAAAACGACTGTCACAAGAACAGTGTTTGGAGGGAATGATCCCTCTTTATGCTCTTGGAAATGTACCTAAAGTGCTAGGAATGGTAGCATGGTGCACGACCAGCGGATTAGAGAAAATGACCCTACCGCATGGCCGCATACCATGCAGTATTCGTCCTTCTTGATAGACGCATCAAAATCTCCATTTCCACGAACCCCATCCGGATTTTGCAGTCTGCCCCCAGTCTCCATGGCAGCCGGTAAGCTCTGATCAAGGAAGGCACTGCAGAGGCGTGGCCGCAGACTGGAGGAGCCGGGAACTGGGTCCAGAGGGTATAGGGCCTAAAAAATAATGACTGTAAGCTCACAAAAAGAGCCCTTACAAGTTGTGAAGAGTACATCTTTTAATCATTTACAACCAATAATTACCTCGAGAAAAGCGTATAAATAACTGATGAAAATAAAAATGAAAAAGATTAACTGAGCCAAAGGAGGGATTTGCAGCAATCAATAATTACTAAGAGTAATCATGCTTTCTGCCAATTAGTTTCTAAGGGATCCCTCAATGAGAGTAGCTCTCATGATTTGCATAATTCTAAAGCCGTTTAGGTTCTGTGTGGGTATTAGGATGGGTCCCTATTGGCAGGTACAAAGAAGAAATAAGGCTGTTGGTGGAATGGGGCCACTCAGATACACCGAGGCTCCATTTAACAGTTAGCAAGATGTCTTGTCCATTGAATGTCCAGAAATGGGTAAGGCACCTGGATTGGATCTTCTTCCAATAGACCTTAAGGAATGTGAATCTATAGTATTGGACCCTGCAATTTCCAAAATCAGATTAAATTGGACAATGACCCGGAGTTGGGAGGTGGCTGGAATCATCCCCATTTCCAAAAAAGGAGAACGGGTGAACCTGTAAACTATCATCAACTATCACTTCTGGATTCCCTCTTTAAAGTATTTGGTGCAGTTAATTGGCTTGTTTGGAGCAATTGTATCATGATATGATCATCCTGTCTTACCTGTAGATGGGCCTTCATTTTGTGGCTATACCTTGCTTACAACATCTAACGAGGCAGAAGTCTAATGGACAAATTCATGTCAAAGTGGATCGGGATTGAAGGATGCTAAGATCTTCTAAATTCGTTCTTAAGTGAAATACTTCATATACGTTTTATCTTTTGAAAACAACTGTAGTATGACTGCCTTATAATTTTCTATCTGTTAGTTGATCTGATTGCACAAAGATAGTGGTGTCAGCACAGTGAGAAACAAAGGGGATTTTCATGCACCAGCCCCTTACTGATTTCGCAGTAAGTAACTACTGACTATTGCATGCTCATTTGTTGTATGTCCCTTGGGTAGGGTGTGCATGCACTTCTAATTGTGTGACCAGCGAAGTGCACTATGGAATTGTAAAAGGCTGACAGCATAGTTTACTGTTTGTTCACCCTGTCACTGTCTGTTCTATAATGGTGCAGGGCTTTGTCAGAAGAAAAATAAATTGTTATCCGAAGGTACGGGCTAACGAATCTCATTCTTGTCACCATTTTAACATATTTTACAAATACTGAATAATATGACAGGATACTTTGATACGGAACTTAGCCATATACAACTCTGCTTTCATTGTCCAACCTCATTTTCTAACTAAGCCTTGGCTTAGAAATGAGAGCAAATAGAGTTTCCATTAATAATATTTTTAAGAAAGTATACATATTTGACACAGATTATTTGCATAAGGGGCCAGTGTATCAATGGTCTTAAGTTTTCTTCTCAATAACCTATAAGGTTAAATATTACTTTGGGAATCCCATCACTATTGTTCAGTAGAGTAGCTACCACATCAATGCCTTTGTAATTTCAGATACCTGACAGGTTTCTCCAGGTATATATTCTCCCTACCAATGGATGCCATGATCAATAATTACTTTGGAGTAAATTTAGGGTTTCTATCATTTACTTACTTCATTCAGAGGAGGTGTATAAGTGGCAAACGAACCAGATTAGTGCTTATCTAACCTTTTATATTAATTTATATTTTGCTGGATTTACATGCTATTAAACTTTAATTATACTTTGTCAGAATATATAAATATTGTTATTAACACTGATGTAGGTGGTGTTTTTTTCTAAACCTGCGTGACAACAACAATGGTTATTGACCAATAGTGACACATGCACCGATGTGACACATGTGACGTCAGCTAACATATAGAAACAAAATCTAATGGCGGCCGCAAGTTCAACAGTGTGCTGACCAGGGGTAAGGAATAATATAGCCCAATTCGCTGACCCTACAGGAAGGCTACTCACCACAGTCCTCTGATAGTAGGGAGGAGAGATGAAGGCTGAATGCATGGTGCCTTGGCCTGGAGGAAGGCTTCGTGTCTGCAGAATCCAAACAAAGGGACTGATCACGACTTTGGCGGTAACGCTAACGCTATTAGCATGGGGGCTATTAGTGCGACCGCCATAGCCCCCCGGCGCTAATAGTGCAGGATCACGAGTTGGGCGGACTTGGAAGTCCCCATTCCCCATTGAGCCCATTTGGGAATGCCCCATTCCCCATTGGGCTCAATGGGGAAAATTTGCGGTCTTACCACTGGCGGATTTCCCGCCGGCGGTAATAGCGCGAGTTTTCGGCAGATTTCCCCCCAGCCAAGAGCTGGGGTGAAATCCACCGAAGCCCTGATTCGGCGGACCCTTAAATCCGGCGGTAATAGCGCTACCACTGGATTTAAGGGTTACCGCCGAGGTCGTGATCAGGCCCATATCATGGTTGGTGAGCTGATTGCCCTATTTAGGATTGCTTCCATTAGTAGCTCAATCAAATACAGTAGTTCTCTTAAAAGGAAAAAGACAAGCTTTCCTCATTCCTGGAGCCCAAAAATGCAATTGGAAATGCTTACAAAATCCAAGCAGATAAAAAAGGAGTGGACCCTCCCATTTCTCTCCATGGGCAATAATGGAGTGGGTTTTTCAAGCCTGCTTCTCGTCCTCCAGTACTGCTCTCCAGCAAGATGGAATTCCTCGAGGAATCACAAACAGCACACCCTGCCCCCTCCCAAAAACTGTCCTTTTATTGCTTTAACACAGTTGTTTACCAGAAGTTCAAAGTTTGCTTTTTTATCCCTAAATGTTTTCTCCTCAGGTACATTTATCTCTAGGCTCATTAGTCAACAATCTCCCTGACATCCAGCCTACCCCAGAAACCTTACAGTCCATTGTAGTGTTTTAGGACTTAGTTATTGTTTATTACAACATTGCTTACTATTTACCAAACGAGAAATAACTATTCAAACGCATCCCAGACCATTGGATTGCAGTGCAGAAGGCAGGCTAGCTACAGTTTATCTAGGTGTCAGGGACACTTAGGCTTCAACCTCCCGACTGAAGGGCAAATGACAAGGACGAGGATGAGGATCAAGGAGGCACGCTGGAGTCTTGAAACCACAACTCCCAGAAAGCCTCACCATATATTGAGGAGCCATCTTGGGCTCTGTGGGTATATACACCACACCCTACAGAAGCCTGTTGTTGCCGTTAGTTGTTCACCAAGAGTTCTTTAACCCTCACTTACCTTGTCTTCTTCCGGCTCTGCTCGGTTCACTGGATCCTGAGACCTTCCTCATCCTGTTAAAGAAAGATCTCCATGCAAACAATTAAGCTCTCCTGTAACTCACGGGTCATGCATGCTCTGAGGGAAGAAGCAGAAAAGAGAATGCTGCGCTCCTGTTCACCACACCGCGCTCAGCTGAATATGCAAGTATGAGTGAGATCCTTGCACACAGTGCCCTTCACACCATCCAAATCTTCATACCATGTACTTCCCATTATGGGTGTGCTGCCCATAGTTCTTCTCAAAAGCATTGTTCACTCACTCCAGTAAATGTGTAGGAGATCAAGAAATGCACTTACACTGGGTTACCCGATGCAGCATCACGCTTTGCTTTACTCCTTTCCTGCTGCAAGACTCATAACTCTTATCATCATACAAGGGGACACTTAATACTTACCAAATAATCTTCATCCTCCAGGTAATCCTCCAGGTAATCTTCCAGTTTTTCGGCGAGGTTTTCCCTGAACTCAGGTTCTTCAAGTGCCACAGTCGGCATCCTCCACATAGGGATTAGGGGTCTGGGGCCCTTCAGCTGCCATAGCATGGTCAGTGGGGAATGGTCGGGGATCATTCGCCCCAGGTACTCTGTACTCTGTGGCTGCGGCACAAGGGGCGAGCTCCTTGTTGATGAACAGGTAGTCAATTCTTGTATGGACTCCATGTGGAGCTGAGTAATGGAAGTAGGTCCTACCAGATGTCCACCAGGTTGAGCTGCTCCAGAGTTTCCTTCAGGGCCCGGGGTGCGAGGTTGCTCGGGTGGGGGGGAGGCAGCGATCTGTCCATGCCTGCGTCAGCAACGCAGTTGAAGTCGCCTCCCCATATAAAGGTGCAGTCCTGGTGCTGAGTCAGCTTTGTGATCATTGTGGTGAGGTACGCCGGTATCCCGTGATGTGGGAAGTCTGAGTTGACCAGGCAGACCGGGGTCTGTTCCATTGTGCCCCAAATCACTACATATCTCCCTTCTTTGTCTTGTTCACACCCCTCCATCTGGAAGGGCACATCCGGGCTTATCCATATTAGCACCCCTCTCGCGTATTTGGAGTAGGGGGACCCTCTCACAGTCCCGGCCCATCGGTCTGCAATCTTGGACATGGCCTCCGTCGTGAGGTGGGTTTCTTGAAGGAGTGCAATCGAGACTTTCTTCCTTTTGAGATAGGACTGTATACGATTACGTCTGAGGTATGAGCCCATACCCCTCACGTTCCATGTCATCACGGTAAACTGTGTCGCCATCGGGTCTGAGTTTCGGATCTGGTACGGGACTCCGTCCCCGGGGTCCGGCCCTGCTTTAATCCGCAGTAAGCAGGCTGCGAGGGGGATACCACTGGTTTCCGATCTCCCGGGCCAAGTCCTGGGCCCATCTCGGTCTTTGTTGGTGGAAGAAGCATGAAGACTGTGCAACTAGTGAAACTAATAACAAAACTCAAACTGGTGCGCCCAGCGACTACAACATTGTCGCGGTGCTCAGGCGCTCTCGAGCCGTCGGATCCCATCCGGGAGTCGGGCGCGAGCTGGGTCAGGCGGGTGCCTGGACCGAGTGAATTCTATGCTGGGGTGGGGCAAGGGCCTTGCGACGGAGCCGAGCGAGGCCGTTTCCAAATGATAAAGTGGAGTTGGATTACCTTCTGTGTTCCAGCGTCGTATGTGATGGTTCTTACTGTTGCTTGGGGGTCGCTTGTGGGATCCGAGGGGGTTAGGCCACAGTCCGTGAGTTGTCCTTGCCATTGGCCAGGTTATTATCCTCTAGTCACATGTTGGCTGTTTCTGGGTTATCGAGGAATACCACTCTCTCCTTATAGATGACCCTGAGGCGTGACGGGTATAGTAGTCTGTATTTTAGGTTCAGTTGGCGGAGCCTAGCTTTTATCGGGACAAATTAATTCCTCTCTCTTTGCACCTTCTGCGTATAGTCCGGGTAGATGGAGATTTTGGAGTCCCCTCTTTCGATGGGGCCACCCTCCCTGAAAGTTCAGTATCTTAGCAATTATAGGTCTGGGGTGCGATCCAGGGGGAGGGCGCCTCTGGAGGCATCTGTGGGCCCTTTCAACCGAGAATCCCTGGGTCAATTTGCCGGCCCCAATTTCTTGCAGCAGAAGGGTTTCGACGAAGGATGTGGTGTTTGCCCCTTCGTTCCCCTCCGGGACACCTAGGATCCTAATGTTGCCCCGTCTGGCCCGGCCTTCGGCCTCTTCCGCCCTTTCCTCCAGGAAGGCGACTTTCCTCCTCAGGAGGGCGACTTCTGACTTCAGCAGTGGTGGCCGTGGATGTATCCTCTGTTGATTGTTCAACGGTCGTGACCCTCTCAGCTAAGTTGCGAGCGTCCTGGCGAATTAGTTGAATGTCTTTTTTGAATTCGTCGATCTTGGAGTCTATGTGCGTTTTTAGTGAAGCTATGGCATCAAGTATCTGAGAGTGGTTATCGGAGGCCACCCCTTCGCTCGCCTGGGTGACTTCAGAGGGGCCGGCCCTGGCTTGAGTGGGGGTCTTCACCTTGGTGGAAACAAAGGAGTCCATGGTGGCGGTTCTGGTCTTGTTCTTGGCGGCCATCTTGAAGTGATGGTTGTAGATGTCCTGGGCCTCAAAAGTTAGGTAGCTTGCGGGGTTGCTAGCGAGGCCCTCTTCTTAGGCTGGACTTCGGGCCGTGGGCGGTATTTTGCCAGCCCCCGTATCCGGGTGTGTGGCCCCCGGAGGTGGATATCAGAAGAATAGGGATAGGCGGGGGGCCCCTTTTCTCAGGTGTTGCGAGATCTCACGCACCTTGTCTTGTGGGGCTGGATCGGTGGAGTGACCCGAGCCAGGTCAGTCTTCTCCTTCCGTGCATCCGGTGCTGGGTGGTGCGGGCTTTGTGTTGGTGCCAGTTGGGCGGCACCCGGGGGGGTCGTTCTCCTTGTCGTGCTTCCGCTTCACCCCACCAGGCCTGGGCGTCCGTTGAGGGAGGGGTTCCCCTCAGAGGCTCCGCTATGCGATGCGAGGCGCCATCTTGGATTCGATGGGAGCGGAGTGGGAGAGAGCCGTCTTAGGGCTATGGTGGCATCTAGGAGGTCCGATTCGGTGGGCCCGATGGTGGTTCAGATGCAGGACCGCTTCCCCCAGCAGCACGTTCTTCTGCGAGGGATGGGGCCTCACATGAGCCGGAGAAAAAGGATCAGGAAACAGCGTCTCGGCCGGAGATCGGCAGATCAGCTACCGCTCGCCATCGGCGCCAAGCAACGCCCCCTATGTTTTAACTATGTTAGGCAAAAAAACACTTGCTTCAATCAACGCTAGGTTTAAGTCTAACCAAAAACTATACCAAATACCAATATTAGATACTCTTTGAATACTTTGGCTCCATAAGCCCCAGATAGTGTGCAGGGTACGGGAGTTCCCTAATAGGGAACTTACTCTGTTCTCAATTATACATTTTATGACAGAAAAATGCATAATTCCAGGCCATTAGTTTAAAAATAAATCCGGGAGAAACCCTCTCTCCTCCTTTAATTATTTAGGTCTCCCTCACTACGCTCAGTCGTTCACACTAATCTGAGGAAACACTTGGGACCCTTCACTGAAAACATTCACCACCCACTGTGAGACTCACCCAGGAATCATTTCGAATCTTGGTGCCCCTGCCACCATGGCAGAGCCATTGAAGGCTATGAGCCACCTGACCTTTGGTGTATGTCACTTTTTGAAGCAGATTTGTCCCCTAATGCTTCTTTCTCCTTTGGAAACAGTGACGGTTATCTCGGGACCCTCTCTTGATAAAGGAGATAATATCACATCGTGCTCACTAAAGTGTAGGGGCAAGGCATGGTCCCCCTGAATTACAAGCATAGCACATACATGCACTATGTTCCTCGAGGGGAACATTGATTAATTTAATATGGAGGTGGGGTCTTATTCATTACATCACAGCAAATAAACGGTCTCCCCACCCCCTGTGGCTTCCACACAACGGTGTCTAGCAAAGGTTTCACACACATTAGACATATGCGATGGATGTAAAGACATGAGTTAAAACATGTGCAAAACATTTGGGAATACATCTTGCTCATAGTAATTATCAAGCAGTAATGGTTTCTGGAAAGAATATGAGTAATGCAACCAGTTTGCAAGGAGAAAATTACTCCAACCCTGCCATGAATATACATTAGTGCATTAAGATACAATGCGTATACCACTATTATCTCCATGTGGAAAGTCGGCAAGACTAGCACAATTAATTGACCGAGCTAAACCCAGAACAAATATGTTCTGGAAATTATTGCAAAATACGAGCAATTGAATCCCACCTTATCATGCCTCAAAGATGTCCAAAACTGGACACTAAAATGTCCTGCAATTATTCTTCCATTGATTCCTTCACCAAACAACTTTGAGTATAAAGTGGCATCCGACCCTAAGTCTTATGTTACTCACAGGAGAAAGGATAACCTCATATTGTATACAGGTGTCCATGAATTAGATAGTGAAGCTAATGGAAGGGGAGCCTGTCTTCTAAATTAGACTCTGCATTGGTTAAGACACAAGCAGGGATGTCACTAACAATTTGAAATGACATTCTGGAAGCTCAGTGCATGACTGTAGTCAAACTCCTCACTTAGATATCATTAAGCTAACATTGCTCCCATAGTTAATTAGTGGAGGGTGCTGCTATTATAACATTAAGGACATTTTCACAAACACACACACATTCATCATCATGTTGTTCTTTTGAATACTGAGAATTGCATGCAAACTCAACAGAAGTCTTACTAAGAACAGCAACTGTGATACATTCCTCTCTGTGTCCAACTGGGAAATTTATGGAAGTTAACTGATGAAACTGACTACCACTCGAGAACCTGAACAAGGACTTCCCACACTGGAGGGATTGATGAATCCTATTGCAGTAGTGCTATGCACCTTTTGTCATGGAATGTTGCAGACCTGGTTAATAAGTTACCAGACCTTCAATGTATGTTTTCATTCAAATGGCCCATACACTCTGCTTTCAGGACTCTTGGTCTGTTGACCCCAACTTACATAAAACTGTCTATGTTTCAACTGTTTAGCCAGACAGGGTTAATATGCTGGTTCTAAGCGGAAATCTTAGGACAAGTCCATGTAGCGTCCATAGACATTTAAAAATGTAGGGCTTACAAAGTGCATTACTTGATAAGCAACTGATATATGCATTGAACATCAGCCTCAGAATGGACCTTACGCGATCACAGGGGCACCTCCAGTGAGACATATTTTATACTGTGTGAAGATTTTGATGGCCAACTGGAGCTTTATTTGGCCCTAGCTGGGATCTTTGACAGTGAGACGGAGACTTGGGGAAAACCTGTGGCTAAGATTCTATCTCAGGTCAGATTTAATGTAAATGCAATAAGGTTAGTCTTAGCCCTTCATAACGTGTGTGTGGGCATGCAATGCCAATGTTCCAAGTACAATTCTGGCTAACCTGTTATTTAGGTTAGATGTGAAATCTTGTAACATTGATTACATCTTAGTTACTCCAGTCAGTTGAAACATGCTGTAAAAAGTGATTATGGTCACCAAGGTATATTTACATTTGCAGGTTCCCATCAACGTTTTTAGGTACCAACGTAGTGCAGTGCTTGCAGAAGTGTGTGATGATGCAATTCGGATGAACAGAAAGATAACCTCGTATTCTGAAAACATTTATGACCATTACTAGATATGTTCGCCAAACAACACCCCAATGCTGGCTCTTTCAAGAACTTCTATTCATGCTTACTCTTTATTTTGGGATCCTATTTTTCAAGGGACTGTGCAAACAATAGAACTACAACTCCTAAGGTGGCAGGTTGGTTTGATAATGTCACAAATGCTGGATGGATCGGAACGGGAAGAGAACTTTCACAGGAGTCCTGGAAGCAACACACCTCCAAGCCAAAATGAACGATACATGTGGCTGTTAGGAATCCAACCCTGTGGACCCTTCCCATAGGCAGGAGTGATACGTCACCCCCACCTCCTTCCCTTTAGTTCAAAAATACAGGAGTGCATAGGGTGAGAACAAGGAGACAATTTGGTATAGGAAACAAAATAAAGTAAGCACACTACTTATGGAGCATAGACTGCCTGAGGTCTGCTTAGCAATCACCTCGTAACCTAGACGGACTGGAACAACCAGCATGCCAAGAAAAGGCTAGTCACAAACAGTCTAAGAGAAACTAAATACCTAAAAAAAAAGAAGTCAAAGCAGGCTAATAATGCTTTGGAATTCAAAAAGGGTCCTTTGGCAGGAAAACGACTGTCACAAGAACAGTGTTTGGAGGGAATGATCCCTCTTTATGCTCTTGGAAATGTACCTAAAGTGCTAGGAATGGTAGCATGGTGCACGACCAGCGGATTAGAGAAAATGACCCTACCGCATGGCCGCATACCATGCAGTATTCGTCCTTCTTGATAGACGCATCAAAATCTCCATTTCCACGAACCCCATCCGGATTTTGCAGTCTGCCCCCAGTCTCCATGGCAGCCGGTAAGCTCTGATCAAGGAAGGCACTGCAGAGGCGTGGCCGCAGACTGGAGGAGATGGGAACTGGGTCCAGAGGGTATAGGGCCTAAAAAATAATGACTGTAAGCTCACAAAAAGAGCCCTTACAAGTTGTGTAGAGTACATCTTTTAATCATTTACAACCAATAATTACCTCGAGAAAAGTGTATAAATAACTGATGAAAATAAAAATGAAAAAGATTAACTGAGCCAAAGGAGGGATTTGCAGCAATCAATAATTACTAAGAGTAATCATGCTTTCTGCCAATTAGTTTCTAAGGGATCCCTCAATGAGAGTAGCTCTCATGATTTGCATAATTCTAAAGCCGTTTAGGTTCTGTGTGGGTATTAGGATGGGTCCCTATTGGCAGGTACAAAGAAGAAATAAGGCTGTTGGTGGAATGGGGCCACTCAGATACACCGAGGCTCCATTTAACAGTTAGCAAGATGTCTTGTCCATTGAATGTCCAGAAATGGGTAAGGCACCTGGATTGGATCTTCTTCCAATAGACCTTAAGGAATGTGAATCTATAGTATTGGACCCTGCAATTTTCAAAATCAGATTAAATTGGACAATGACCCGGAGTTGGGAGGTGGCTGGAATCATCCCCATTTCCAAAAAAGGAGAAGGGGTGAACCCGTAAACTATCATCAACTATCACTTCTGGATTCCCTCTTTAAAGTATTTGGTGCAGTTAATTGGCTTGTTTGGAGCAATTGTATCATGATATGATCATCCTGTCTTACCTGTAGGTGGGCCTTCATTTTGTGGCTATACCTTGCTTACAACATCTAACGAGGCAGAAGTCTAATGGACAAATTCATGTCAAAGTGGATCGGGATTGAAGGATGCTAAGATCTTCTAAATTCGTTCTTAAGTGAAATACTTCATATACCTTTTATCTTTTGAAAACAACTGTAGTATGACTGCCTTATAATTTTCTATCTGTTAGTTGATCTGATTGCACAGAGATAGTGGTGTCAGCACAGTGAGAAAAAAAGGGGATATTCATGCACCAGCCCCTTACTGATTTCGCAGTAAGTAACTACTGACTATCGCATGCTCACTTGTTTTATGTCCCTTGGGTAGGGTGTGCATGCACTTCTAATTGTGTGACCAGCGAAGTGCACTGTGGAATTGTAAAAGGCTGACAGCATAGTTTACTGTTTGTTCACCCTGTCACTGTCTGTTCTATAATGGTGCGGGGCTTTGTCAGAAGAAAAATAAATTGTTATCTGAAGGTACGGGCTAACTAATCTCATTCTTGTCACCATTTTAACATATTTTACAAATACTGAATAATATGACAGGATACTTTGATACGGAATTTAGCCATATACAACTCTGCTTTCATTGTCCAACCTCATTTTCTAACTAAGCCTTGGCTTAGAAATGAGAGCAAATAGAGTTTCCATTAATAATATTTTTAAGAAAGTATACATATTTGACACAGATTATTTGCATAAGGGGCCAGTGTATTAATGGTCTTAAGTTTTCTTCTCAATAACCTATAAGGTTAAATATTACTTTGGGAATCCCATCATTATTGTTCAGTAGTGTAGCTACCACATCAATGCCTTTGTAATTTCAGATACCTGACAGGTTTCTCCAGGTATATATTCTCCCTACCAATGGATGCCATGATCAATAATTACTTTGGAGTAAATTTAGGGTTTCTATAATTTACTTACTTCATTCAGAGGAGGTGTATAAGTGGCAAACGAACCAGATTAGTGCTTATCTAACCTTTTATATTAATTTATATTTTGCTGGAATTACATGCTATTAAACTTTAATTATACTTTGTCAGAATATATAAATATTGTTATTAACACTGATGTAGGTGGTGTTTTTTCTAAACCTGTGGATTGCGTGACAACGCCAATGGTCATTGACCAATAGTGACACATGCACCGATGTGACACGTGTGACGTCAGCTAACATATAGAAACAAAATCTAATGGCGGCCGCAAGTTCGACAGTGTGCTGACCAGGGGTAAGGAATAATATAGCCCAATTCGCTGACCCTACAGGAAGGCTACTCACCACAGTCCTCTGAAAGTAGGAGGAGAGATGAAGGCTGAATGCATGGTGCCTTGGCCTGGAGGAAGGTTTCGTGTCTGCAGAATCCAAACATAGGGCCTGATCACGACTTCGGCGGTAACGCTAACGCTATTAGCGCGGGGGCTATTAGTGCGACCACCATAGCCCCCCGGCGCTAATAGTGCAGGATCACGAGTTGGGCGGACTTGGAAGTCCCCATTCCCCATTAAGCCCATTTCGGAATGCCCCATTCCCCATTGGGCTCAATGGGGAAAATTTGCACTCTTACCGCTGGCGGATTTCCCGCCGGCGGTAATAGCTCGAGTTTTCGGCGGATTTCCCCCCAGCCAAGAGCTGGGGCGAAATCCGCCGAAGCCCTGATTCGGCAGACCCTTAAATCCGGCGGTAATAGCGCTATCGCTGGATTTAGGGTTACCGCCGAGGTCGTGATCAGGCCCATATCATGGTTGGTGAGCTGATTGCCCTATTTAGGATTGCTTCCATAAGTAGCTCAATCAAATCCAGTAGTTCTTTTAAAAGGAAAAAGACAAGCTTTCCTCATTCCTGGAGCCCAAAAATGCAATTGGAAATGCTTACAAAATCCAAGCAGATAAAAAAGGAGTGAACCCTCCCATTTCTCTCCATGGGCAATAATGGAGTGGGTTTTTCAAGCCTGCTTCTCGTCCTCCAGTACTGCTCTCCAGCAAGATGGCATTCCTCGAGGAATCACAAACAGCACACCCTGCCCCCTCCCAAAAACTGTCCTTTTATTGCTTTAGCACAGTTGTTTACCAGAAGTTAAAAGTTTGCTTTTTTATCCCTAAATGTTTTCTCCTCAGGTACATTTATCTCTAGGCTCATTAGTCAACAATCTCCTGTTGGGTGTCCTGACCCACGTTTAAGCTATCCTGCTACAACATTTGGTGCTGTGGGCTTAGGAAATTCAAGATGGCGGAAAACCCACATGTGCGCCGAAATCCAGGAAAGCTGCGCAGTTTGTGCGCCTACCAAAATGGTTGCCTCACTTGCCACCCACCAGTGCGAGAATGAAAGGCCGGGTTGCCATGAGGGAAATGGGTTGCCAAAGGAAAAACAGTAGCGCCGGTTAGCTTCAAAGCGCTTTAAAACCACCATTGGACTACCCGCACAGTAGTCTGAAACCATTGGGAATGGCAATGCTGATTGCCAAATGCAACCTAGAAGTGTGGGGAATTCATTTCTTAAATCCCAAAAATGAGTGCAGTACCAGTACTCACCACTATCCAAAAGCCGGCGTTTTAAAACCACTCTGTGTGTTTTTCTGAAGGCAAGCAAAATGCCTATTTCAAACCTTGCAACATGTGCAAAATATTTACTGAACACCAGCAGACATTGGCAGAATGGAGTTTTGTGTGCCTACAGAATCTGGGAAATGAAGATCATAAGACAAGGTTTATAACAAGACTGGCTGAGCTGTGGATTGCAGCAGTTTAAGTTGCACTGGATTTAAAGACACTAAAATCGAAAATGTTTAAATTAAATGAGTGACCTATGTTTGGTGTCACATGCCTTTGTAACTGTTGAAATGTCATAGTTTTGCACTTAGAATCAGCATTCTAGCTGCATGTGTAAAATTACAAGTTATTTTAAAAGCAACAAAAGTTAGCTGAAGGTCTGGCTTAAGGAACTTGATTTTGCCTAGCAACTACCCATCAGCAGTGAAACTTGAGTCACCACTGTGTTCCCAGGCCAACCTTCCTTTTGCTGCCCAGGCTAAGGATATGCCATCTATCTGATAATTGAATTTCCTGTGCTCTGCCAGAGAGTGAACAAAGCCCTCTCCACTCAGGCAAAGGTTTTTTATTACAGACGTCGTAAAAAGTGGCTTCCTCCTGGAGAAGCTGGGAGGAGCACTGCCTGTGAGAAGCAAGCTGGCTTGGCAGAAACTGGAAAGACTGGTTTCTGTACCAGGTGACCTGAAAAGACACACCCCTGCAGCAAGGATATGGTTTTATAAAAAGGGGGATAATTCATAGAGCGGACATGTGAAAATTTTATAAATGATACCATAATTCTTGTGATTTTTCTGCCCACAGTTTAAGACGTGGTAGGAACCGGTGGTATGTTCAGGGGGGTTTTAGCGGAAAAGTGGATATTACTCTAAATGTGTGCATGTTAAAAATCTGAAACTTCATCAGTTAAGGTCCCTACCCCCTGCACACATGTATGTAAAGTTGGGTCCATGTCGGAAATTGGAAAAGCAGTTAAAAAGTCAATTATGTACACTCTTTGAATGCAAGCTCCGAGAATGAGCAGATTTGGACATAGACATGGCTAAATTCAGCCACACCATGTATATGTAATTTTAAACAAATGTGTACCTGTGCAAATATGTTTTTAGGTCAGATATAGATTGTGTGTAAAGTTGACAGGGGTGGGTTCTCTGTATCATAAACAGACCTCATCATGATGACACTTCATTTCATTCCCCCAATCAAGTAAGAAATGGAAGTTTGACCAATTAGAAGCTGAGAGAGAGGTAGGGTCAGTGATGCTAGAACACACCCACATTCTAAACACATAAAAGCAGACAGTCAGGACACATAGAGAGATTCATTTTTCATCTGCCGCTGAAAGCTCTGCCGGAAAAATCCATACTTACCTCCATCAAACTCCAGAAAGCCAAACTAGAGACTTCAATCTATCCAGAGCAGAGAGACCCAAAGAACCGGTGCCTAGCAGAGACCAGACCCCTGTGAGCAGTTCCAGAGGCCAGGCGCTGTGAGCAGAACCCGGAAAGACCTGACCAGACTGAAGTCCGTGACCAAGTCGCTTTCCTGTTCAAAATCTCTTGTGAGTACTTAGCAAAACTCAGAACACATCTCTTAGTTTAAATTCATCTAATTCAATCTATTTAACCTAAGTAGAACTGCCTCCTAGCTGTCACCTGTCATTCTAGCTGCAAAAATTTGTCACTTGTCATTTTGAAAAAGTGTGCGTTTAAAATTTACAAAACCAAAAACGACCTTTACTAAATCGCTCATATCTCCGCGACCGTTTGAGCTAGAGACTTGCAATAACTTTTATTTGAAAGCTTAGAATCTTAGCTTTGAATCGCACCTAGAACCGCATTCCTACCCCTTATAGTTTTACCGCAATCGCGGAACACGCATCCGCGAATTTTACCGCGATTTGCAATTTCTTCACATGTAAAATACTGCTGCTGCCTGATTTCATTGCCAGAAATTCGTTTAACCTGCTAACTATCCCTGCATCATTGCTAGTGTGAGCCTGGACTAATATTGACTAGATACCACTCATCCTGAACCTCTGAAAGGGAATTAACAGCATTTCCAGCATATTTCTCATCCATTGCTAACACATGTAAAAGCATTTGGGCCTGTGATTTCAAAACTCCTATCTGTTTTCTGTTGTCTAAGCTTGCTGGATTGAACTGATTACATTGATTGCATTTCTGAGAACTGTGTGCTTCCTCCCATTTCCTTGCATTGCATAAAGAGGGGGGGAGTGAATAGCCAGAGAAAAGTGATTACATTGTTTGGTTGAAATCATATTGCGTATTTTCTGTACTGCATTCATTGAATATTGCATCCACCTGAGCTTACATAAAGCGACCTCTACCACATTATACTTTTGTTCCTATTTACCAGTGTGCTACCTTATCCATTTCATATCAACTCATTAGTGATTATAAGAAGTGTGCTAGTGCCAGATTCTCCATTGTTAATATTTACCATATCAGATTAAGTGTGATATTCAATTATTAATTTATTAAAAAGTGTGATATATATTTTAATTTATCAAATAAACCTTTTAAACTTGCAAAACAGAATTACTTCTTGGCTCAGTGGGGTCAGGGGGATTCCAAGAGAGGGGTGTTATACAAGGGTAGTCATCCAGAACGCATGAACTGGACCTAAAGATATATCAATAAGGGTTTTCATTCAGTATTCTAGACTAGGCGTTAACTGGGCTGTAGTGCTGAATTGAATCCTCTTACAAAGTGGGGGCTCGAGCCGAGACGTTGGGTTAGATTTACCATTTGTGCAGCTTAATACAGTGTGCTAACTGACGGGATACATACATCCGGTCGGATCACCACGCTGCATTACGCTGTGAAGCATTCCTCAAAAGGGACACTCCAAGAAAAGTTCTGTTCTGCAAAACTAAAATACTAACTTCTGTAAGTCAGGACAGAGACCAATCTCTAGAATGACGACCTTAATAGACATGAAAATAGCCAGAGAGCACCTCTTGCATAAGCTATTTGTGAGAGGTGAATGGACCGAACAGGGCCAGGATGTGTGGTTGCAGGCCATCACACAACAGGTCACTGAAACAGGGTCAGATATATATAGAGATCAGGGTCCCTTACATGTGGCCCTGAGTGAACTATATATGGCTCCTAAAGCCAAAGAGGAACACAATAAGATTGCCAGGATAGCAGCATACCTGTACCTATATATGGGAGACATGCAGGATAGATGTGCTGAAAGCCAAAATCTGGCAAATAGGCAACAGATGGCATTACAGAAGGCCCAATCTGATCTGGACTCTTCTGAGCAGAGGCTGCAGAGGAGCCAGGAGGCAGAAAATAATAGTAGGCAATATATCATTAAAATAAAAGAGGATATGGGCATCCTACAACAGGGAAAGACAGACCAGGATACCCGATTTCTGGCCCTGCAGAAGGAGCACCAAGACAGTTTGGACTCCTTACTGCAGAGCCAGAAAAAGCTGGAGCAACAATTAGACTTTAACAGGGCATGCACGGAGCAGGTAGCCACCCTGCAAAGTCATCTAGATAGAGTGAAGGTAGAGAGCAACAAGCTGATCTTGAAAGACCTGGATACCCAGGCAGAGTTTGATGAGGAGCGCCAGAAAGCTGGTGCCTTCCAAAGGCAAAGGGACGACCTGGCGGCACAAATGCAGGCTCTTAGTCAGGAAAGAGACGCCTTAGGCCAGGAAGTCTGCCATTTAAAAAGAAAAATGGAAGATAATAACCTGGCCCACCAGGGGCTGGGTGACCTCCAAAAAGAAAACCAGAACTTGGTAGAGCACACCAGAAGGGTGGAGGATGCTCTAGCAAGAAAGGAGCAGGCCAATAGGGACATTGCCCAGGAGGTAACCCTCCTGCAGCAAAGACTGGCCCAGTTCTCCAGGACCAATCAGGAAACACAGAGAGAGAATGAAGCTCTCTGCCAGCACAATGATAGGCTCCAACAGCAGGTAGCGATGCAGGAGAGACTGATAGAGTCGAGTAAGGCCTTAACTGAGGAACTGAAGGCACAAATGCAGGCTCTTGCATTGCAACAGGGAGCAGGGGCAGATAGAGATGAGGTTCGCTGGGAAATGGAAACTCCGGAGCATAACCTCAGGAGCCCTAGTACCAGAGGCCCTCATACCTCTCAGTCCCTGGACTCTGCCACCCCCATGTCCCCTGGCGCACATGAGCACAGGGCCACAGGGATGGCAGATTACTATCCAGCTAAGAGTATGGGGCTCATAGGCCAGTACCACTCAGGAATGGAGGGGTGGGCATCCGGGTATGGGCACCCAAGTACAGTACAGTTCAATGGGGAACCCCAGGAGAGTAGGCCCATTAAGGGCATCCTGAAAACCTCTGACCAGTTAGGTCAGTGGAGGGGGTACCCATCAAATCCTGGCAGCAAGGAGGAATCTGAAGACTCCTCTGAACTGCGCAGGACACAGGAGACCAGGTCCCCACATTCTGCCAGCCATTCCCAGGCTCGCAGAATCCGGGAAAACCTGGAAGAACAGACGGGAACCTCTGGGAGCAGTGCCTCTGAGTCCGAGGAAGAATGGACAAGGGTTACCCGAACCAAAAAGGCCAATAAGGCAAAAAGGGCCTTGCTCAAGGACCCCTTAAAGCAGATTAAGGCGATCAGGAGCGTCATCACGCCTTACCATAAGAACGCTAAGTATTCTGTTTGGGAGCACTTAGAGTTGTTTGAACAAATGATGGAGACTTTCCATTTGAAGGACAGCCAAAGCTGCATTCAATATGTAAAGTGGACCTTCTCCCCGGAATACTCCAGTTTCTTTGCGGGGCTGGAGGACCAAAATCATTTAAGATGGTCCACCTATAAGGCGGCCATCCTGAAACATTTTTCTGTTCACAGAAATCCTCAAGAGGCTCGCAAGGCAGCCTACAATTTGCAATGTGGGGAGGATCAGGCCCCACAAGAATTTGTGCAGGAGTTAAAGCGGGCTTTTGCACAGACCACAAGAAGGGTGCGCACGGATAGCCGTGAATTTATAAACACGTTTTTCCATGCCTTGCCCAAATATATCATGACCCAGCTCGTGAGGGATTTTCACGAGAAAAGATCTTTAGACTGGGTCATTGAACAGGCTACCCGCATCTATGAGGTGCAGAAGCCCATAGAAAATAAAAGCAATGCCCAGAAAAACCCCAAAGCCAACAGCACCCCTGCTGCTGCCAAGGTGGCAGAGGTAAAGGTCACCCCCGTTTTGGATTTGGAGATGGGGGGGCCTAAAAACCTACCTGCACCTAATAATGCTAGGCCCAGAAGGTCCTCGGGCCAGTCGCAGACAGGGAGCCAGGGAGGCAGCCCCACAAATGGGGTCCCTCGCTCTCCTGACTATGTAAGTCCTCGCTACAAAGGTAATCGACCCATCCTGGGTTATGTGTGGACTCCTCCAGCCCAAGGGGGGGGATCCAGACAAGCACCTAACCCAGGGAACTTCCCTCCAAACTTCCCACAGGAGGGCAGAAATTTACCAAACCCTGGGCAGAACTTTTTCCCCAGATATCCACCCGACTTCCAACCCCAAAATCATCCATCCTTCTTTCCTCAATTCCCTGAGCCCAGACCACTGAATCCGGGAGAGGGGAGGCCAAGGGTGGAGGGGTACCAAAATCTTCCCAACCAGGGGTACTACCAGAGGAGGGACAGCTACCCTTCCCGGGATCAGCCCAGGGGAGAAAACAGGGCCCCGTATCAGCCTGAGCGGGTTTCCCAGTTAGAGCGCCAGGTTCAAAACATGGCGCGGGATATGGGTCATATACTGAGGGCACAGCAGAACCCTCAGATCAGCATGCCGGCGCAGAACGCACCCAACTCTGGACCTGGTGCTCCAGAACAATGACGGGGGCAGCACCCCGATAAATCACCGGTTCCCAGGGAGGAGGCACAAAGGGAAGGGGGGTGTAAAGCCTTGGAGGAAGCTTCCTTCCTCACTTGTAAACAGCCCCTGGAAACCCACGAACCGGAAACAAAATCTCTTGCCCCTGAAAGTCTGCCTCCTAAGGAGCAGAGGGGGGGTAGGAGAAACAAAAGACCCAAACAGACTCAATTTGAGGAGGAGGTACAGATCTTCCAATTTGAGGGAGAGGGATCCTCAGAGGATCCTGGAAAAAGGATCTTCTCCTTCAGAGAGGGGGGAACTCCTCCCAAAGAAAAATGGGTCCCTAGGGTTGCAAATCCAGACTGGGGAGATGTGGAGACTGAGCTACCGCCGCCCACCATCTCATCCCAGAACCAACCGCAAGAAAATCCCCTGGTTCAAACCCATCCTGGGGACTGCCTCCAAAAAGGGGGGGGCGGCCCAGAACCGGAGCCAGGGGAACCCACAATGGCTCTGATCTCCAGTTGCCAAATTTTTCTTTCAGATTCCCAAGGCTCTCCACAGAATTCTGTCCAAATTTCTTCTCTTGCAATGTCCAAAACCAGAAAATTAGCCCACCAGTTGTCCAAAAATGTACATTATCTGTGCCCCCTTGAGGAGAAGGAGGGAAGATATTATGCCCCGGTACAAGTACAGGGGCAGGGTACAATCTCGGCACTGGTGGACACTGGATCTCAAGCTACCCTTCTGTCCAGAAGGGCCTTTGATGAACTCAATGCAGGAAGGGGAGAGGATTACCAAATTCCTCTCACCTCTCTTCCTGGACAACTGCAGAACTTTGACGGGAAGGAAATTCCCGTCGAGGGGACGGCAGACTTGGACATTAAGATCGGGCGACACAAGTTGAAACACCCGGTCATAGTTGTGACCCCAGAGGGCACCCCTTGTTTACTAGGGAATGACCTCCTGAGAAGGTTGTCACCCCTAATAGATTGCGTAAACAAGGTCCTCTGGACCCAGACTAGCCGACCAATAAAATTAAAACAGAGTGTCAACCATGTTAGTTTAAACGGCACATGCCACATGGTTGAACAAAAATCTGACCAAGTAGAATTTCACTTCCAGAACAACCAAATTCCAGACGTGACGGTAATAGCAGTAGGACAACAGACTGGTGATGGGGGGTCCTCTCTATTTCTGAAAATCAACCTTCCTTCCAGTCTAAAGTGGTACTCCACGCTGGAAGGAAACACTCTGAAATTCTATACCAATCCACAATCTGAAACTCCCACTCCTATAGTCCAGAAAGATGTGAAATCAGCTCAGAGCCTGGCTGATATTCAGCAAATTGGAGAGCAGTTGTTCATCCCTGTTCAGTTAAATGATGGGAAGGACTCTGTTCTCGCTCGAGTGTGTGTGAACAACGGTAAGAGCTTCATCAGCGAAGCCATGTTTCGCCAACTCCCAAAAGAACCAGCCATTCCCACCTTCAAACTGATAGACAAATGGGAAATGGACCTGGAAGTACCTAATTCCAAACATCTCCTGCCAAGCAGGTGTATGCTCAAAATCTCCATTGGCAACAAGAGCATAGTCCATAATTGTTGGGTCGTGCGAGACGTCCCTGCCGCCTTTTACTTAGGCAGTGACATTCTCAATCGCTTTGCCATTAGTTTGGACCTAATAAACTTCAAAGCTTGGTCCCGATTAGCGGATAATCCCATGGGCTTTGATGATCCAGAAAAAGCATTTAGGTCAGCTCAATTGCTACCTTATGCAGTTGAAATTCAGGTTAAAGAGGAAGTCACCATCCCAGAAAGGACCCGACAATTCTCCCTGGAAGTGAAAGTTAAAAGGGGACAAGAGTTGAAAAACCCTGATGCTTACATACATCTAAATGCTTCTCTCCAACAGCAAGGGTTGGGGGTAAACCCGACTCCATTAGTCAACATAGAACATGACCCCATTCTAATAGAGGTGGATAACAGCGACTTAAAGAGTATTACTCTAGCCGCAGGCACCATTATTGGAATGGCGGTTGATGACCGACATTTCTCCATTGATCTTGTAAATGAACTGTTAGGACCAATCCCCAAGGACTGTTTTGACAGTGACAGTGAGGACCACACAACACCAGACAGGATTTTTACCCGGCATGGGGGGAACTTCCTGGTGTACACTTCCTGCCCCTATGGTAAGGAAGATGTGACCTGTGACTTCAGGAGGGATGAGGTGATTTTCCAGGTCCATGAGGGCTGCCTTTCCCACCTGAAGCCTCCGGTCCAAATCAGCACTCTGACCAGGGACTTCTCCACCCAGCTGGAGGAGGCCGCGGAGATAGCCAAACCAGAAGTCTTTCCAGGCTTCAGGCAGATGGTGGAAGAGAGAGTCAACCTAGCTGATGCCTGTGTGACTCTGGAACAAAAGCAAAAGTTGAAACAAGTTTTCTTGGATTTCCAAGATCTCTTTGCGGTAGACTCATATGACTGTGGTCGCACCGACATCCACACCACAACAATCCCCACGGACCCTGGCATGACTCCAGTGTTTGTGAAGCAATATCGCTTGCCTCTCGCATCAATGGAGTCCCTTACCGAAATAATTAAGAACCTTGAGTCCCGGGGAATAATCCGTCCAGTCCACAGCACCTTCAATAATCCGGTGCTGGGAATATTGAAGCCAAACGGCCAGTGGAGACTCTGCGCTGACCTCAGGGAGCTCAACAAACGGGTCCACACTTCCCGATGGCCTCTTCCCTACATTGACCAAGGGCTGGCCCAGATTCAGGGGTCACAGGTATTCACTGCAATAGACCTGACCAATGGATACTGGACCGTGCCTGTCAGTAGGGAGGACCAATACAAGCTGGCTTTTACCTTTGGGGGCCAGCAGTACACATGGACCCGGACTCCCTTCGGATACCTTAACTCCGGTAATGAGTTCAATATTTTCCTACATAAGGCCATGCCCGACCTGGGTACGAGGGGTAACCTGGCTTATGTAGATGATGTCCTCATCAAAAGTTCATCTGTGGAGGAACACATAGCAGAGATCCGTTATGTTCTGACACAGTTGAGGGCCGCCGGAGCAAAACTTTCCTTTCAGAAAGCACAGTGGTGTAGAACCCGTGTTAATTTCTTGGGGCATGAGATTACTCCTCAGGGTCTCTGTCCCCAGGAAAAGAAAGTGGAAGCACTTCAGAAACTGAAAGACCCCACAACTCTGCGGGAACTAAGGAGCCTCCTTGGACTGACTAATTACAGCAGAAAGTTCATTGAGGGCTACGCAGAGATCACCAAACCCCTGATTCATCTCCTGAAGGGGGGGGTCAAGTGGGAATGGGGTCCAGAACAAGCCGAGGCAGTAAAACAACTCAAAAGAAGCCTCTCACAAGCGCCTTGCCTAGCTTACCCTGTCAGAAACAAGGAGTTCTTCCTGGAGACGGGGTTCTCTAATACGTGCTTGACGGCAGTATTATATCAAAAGCATGACAAGATCAATAAAGTAATCTCCTATGCGAGCAAAACTTTATCCTCTGTGGAGGAAAAATTCAACGATTGTGAGAAGGCACTCCTGGCAACGGTGTGGGCATTGAAGAATTACCGCCCGTTTATCCAGGGGGAACACATCATAGTGGAGACTCCACACCAGCCTCTGCAATATCTCCAAAGTGACAGAATCCGGGCCGGAAATGTGAGTAATTCCCGAATTACTTCCTGGATTCTGTCAATGCAAGGCTTTCCGGTGGAGGTCAGATATGGCCAAAACAAGAAGAGTCCCCTCGCGCAAGGTCTGGCTGACTTGCATGATTGTGCCAGAGAAAACTGTCTCGAGGACGAAAGTCTAAAAATAAAGGACAACATGGAGGCATACCTTAATTCCCCACACAAAGTCTTTGAAGAAGACAAGTGTGAGGGAATGCCCACTGTGTATGTGGATGGATGCTCTTACCATGTTGACAACAACGGGGAGAAAGAACTGGTGGCCGGCATAGGGAATGCATGGGTGAATGAGTCCCCAGAACCCTCCGCTGGATACAAAATTGGTCCCCGAAGTAGTCAGGTGGCAGAAATGATGGCTGTGCATCAGGCCATCCTCACTGCTGTCCAGCATCAACTCCACAAACTGGTCATAATCACAGATTCGGATTATGTACGGAACGGGTTCGTGGAGCACCTGGTTAATTGGAAAACCAGAGGCATGTTATGTGCTAACAACAAACCCTTGAAACATGGGAAGTTGATCCAAAACATTGATGATCTGGTCACATCGAATGGGATGACCATCTATTGGAAAAAGATCAAGGGTCATTCCAAAGTAGAGGGACCAGACAAAACTGGAAATGACTTAGCTGATCAGCTGGCCAAAACCGGAGCCATCCAAGGGGATCTAATTGAGATTGAGTCCCTGTTGGGGGAAATCCAGGTCACTGCCATCACTAGGTCCCAGACAAATGCTCACAACGACCTTCCAATTGCACAATGGAGTAAGGAGACCCCTGATGCTGATTTGATTACTGCTCAGAAGGGGGATCCAATAATTGGTAAATTTTACCAGCACCTTGAGGACCCTGAGAACTTTCCCCTGACGGATACCGATTACACTGGGAAAGAGGACCTAAGAGTGTTGATGAAATGTCCAAAAATGTTCAGAATCCAAGACGGTTTGTTGGTAAGGAAATCCAAAGCTGGCCACGATCAGTGGGTGGTTCCTACCTCATTCCGAAGCCTGATGTTAAGTCACGCCCATGATGCGGCCACCGCCGGTCATAGGGGGTTTCACACAACATTGGAAATCTTAAGAGAGGTTGCATACTGGCCACACATGGGCCAGGACCTCAACCAATATTTGAAGGGTTGTCTTGTGTGTGCACAATTTCAGCCGACATCCCTCACACACCGGGCGCCTTTACAAAAGAGGGGAATGACACTGCCATGGTCAGATTTACAAATCGACTTTGTAGGCCCTGTGATTCGCTCGGCTAGGGGGAATAAGTACATGTTGACTGTGACATGCTTGTTTACCAAGTGGGTGGAATGTCTCCCAGCCCCAAATTGCAAGGCAGAAACTGCAGCTGCCTTGATGATTAACCACATCTTTTCCCGTTTTGGTCTACCTCAAAGGATTGAGTCAGACAGAGGTAGCCACTTCACCAGTGAAGTAATGACAAAGATGTGGGAGATACTGGGGGTCAAGAGAAAGCTGCATATTGCTTATAGACCAGCTTCTTCTGGGGCAGTAGAGAGATATAACCGGACAATTGTGAGCATATTAAAGAAGTTTGTGGCAGATTCTGGGCCAAGTTGGGATATCCGATTACCTCTGGTCCTAATGGCTATCAGATCTACCCCTTCATCTGCAACCAAAATGTCACCATTTGAGTTGATGACTGGGCGCAAGATGGTGCTTCCTCAGCATTTGCTCTATAGGACCCAAGAGCAGACACTGATAAATGCCTCCACTACTCATGAGTATGTAGAGAATTTAAGGAAACACCTTCAACATGCTTTTGCTTATGCTCAGCGGAATCTAGAAAGATCGGCTGATAGCATGAAGACCCATTATGACCTGAAAACTTCCAGGAAGGAATATCAGGTGGGAGACCGGGTCTATCTATACAACTTCCAAAGGAACCAGGCCAAGCAGCGCAAATTTTTGCCTACATGGAAGGGACCCTTTGAGATCGTCGATAAGATCTCCCCTGTGGCCTACAAGATCCGCATCCCCAAAGGCGGTTCGGCAGAGGGGGAAGACAAGTGGGTCCACATAAACCAGTTGAAGTGTTGCCATCCCAGGCACGCTCTGCAACAACTGGAGGAATCCTCTGGAATCCTAGCGGGTACTGTATCAGACTAATTCAGTTCCAATCATAAAACATACCACATCTAGTCTCTAACATACTGTGATTGTATGAAACTGTCTCTTAGTCATACTGTTTTTATTAAAATAAGAATGTAATGTTTCGTTATGATAAAATGCATATGCTGCCCCACTATCTCAACAGTGGTGGAAAAAAATCGCCTATGAGTAGATATTGCCGCTTTTGCTTTATCATCCTAGGAGAGATGAAACCATGAAGGATGACCAAGAAGGACGATCCGGAGACCGGGAACGGAGATCCAATGGGCCCAGTGGACCGCCCAATACTCCCATCAGGACCGGCGAGGAGAACCGATCGATCAGTACCGGATGGAGAAGAAGATGCTGAACTGTGCCATCTACAGAAGAGGAAGAAGATTATGCGGACAGACCGGTGCATGGGTCAAAACCCTTGTGCACGCGACTCCCCATCGACTCAAATTCAAAGTGCAGTCGCGTGGGGGGGACTTGTTGGGTGTCCTGACCCACGTTTAAGCTATCCTGCTACAACATTTGGTGCTGTGGGCTTAGGAAATTCAAGATGGCGGAAAACCCACATGTGCGCCGAAATCCAGGAAAGCTGCGCAGTTTGTGCGCCTACCAAAATGGTTGCCTCACTTGCCACCCACCAGTGCGAGAATGAAAGGCCGGGTTGCCATGAGGGAAATGGGTTGCCAAAGGAAAAACAGTAGCGCCGGTTAGCTTCAAAGCGCTTTAAAACCACCATTGGACTACCCGCACAGTAGTCTGAAACCATTGGGAATGGCAATGCTGATTGCCAAATGCAACCTAGAAGTGTGGGGAATTCATTTCTTAAATCCCAAAAATGAGTGCAGTACCAGTACTCACCACTATCCAAAAGCCGGCGTTTTAAAACCACTCTGTGTGTTTTTCTGAAGGCAAGCAAAATGCCTATTTCAAACCTTGCAACATGTGCAAAATATTTACTGAACACCAGCAGACATTGGCAGAATGGAGTTTTGTGTGCCTACAGAATCTGGGAAATGAAGATCATAAGACAAGGTTTATAACAAGACTGGCTGAGCTGTGGATTGCAGCAGTTTAAGTTGCACTGGATTTAAAGACACTAAAATCGAAAATGTTTAAATTAAATGAGTGACCTATGTTTGGTGTCACATGCCTTTGTAACTGTTGAAATGTCATAGTTTTGCACTTAGAATCAGCATTCTAGCTGCATGTGTAAAATTACAAGTTATTTTAAAAGCAACAAAAGTTAGCTGAAGGTCTGGCTTAAGGAACTTGATTTTGCCTAGCAACTACCCATCAGCAGTGAAACTTGAGTCACCACTGTGTTCCCAGGCCAACCTTCCTTTTGCTGCCCAGGCTAAGGATATGCCATCTATCTGATAATTGAATTTCCTGTGCTCTGCCAGAGAGTGAACAAAGCCCTCTCCACTCAGGCAAAGGTTTTTTATTACAGACGTCGTAAAAAGTGGCTTCCTCCTGGAGAAGCTGGGAGGAGCACTGCCTGTGAGAAGCAAGCTGGCTTGGCAGAAACTGGAAAGACTGGTTTCTGTACCAGGTGACCTGAAAAGACACACCCCTGCAGCAAGGATATGGTTTTATAAAAAGGGGGATAATTCATAGAGCGGACATGTGAAAATTTTATAAATGATACCATAATTCTTGTGATTTTTCTGCCCACAGTTTAAGACGTGGTAGGAACCGGTGGTATGTTCAGGGGGGTTTTAGCGGAAAAGTGGATATTACTCTAAATGTGTGCATGTTAAAAATCTGAAACTTCATCAGTTAAGGTCCCTACCCCCTGCACACATGTATGTAAAGTTGGGTCCATGTCGGAAATTGGAAAAGCAGTTAAAAAGTCAATTATGTACACTCTTTGAATGCAAGCTCCGAGAATGAGCAGATTTGGACATAGACATGGCTAAATTCAGCCACACCATGTATATGTAATTTTAAACAAATGTGTACCTGTGCAAATATGTTTTTAGGTCAGATATAGATTGTGTGTAAAGTTGACAGGGGTGGGTTCTCTGTATCATAAACAGACCTCATCATGATGACACTTCATTTCATTCCCCCAATCAAGTAAGAAATGGAAGTTTGACCAATTAGAAGCTGAGAGAGAGGTAGGGTCAGTGATGCTAGAACACACCCACATTCTAAACACATAAAAGCAGACAGTCAGGACACATAGAGAGATTCATTTTTCATCTGCCGCTGAAAGCTCTGCCGGAAAAATCCATACTTACCTCCATCAAACTCCAGAAAGCCAAACTAGAGACTTCAATCTATCCAGAGCAGAGAGACCCAAAGAACCGGTGCCTAGCAGAGACCAGACCCCTGTGAGCAGTTCCAGAGGCCAGGCGCTGTGAGCAGAACCCGGAAAGACCTGACCAGACTGAAGTCCGTGACCAAGTCGCTTTCCTGTTCAAAATCTCTTGTGAGTACTTAGCAAAACTCAGAACACATCTCTTAGTTTAAATTCATCTAATTCAATCTATTTAACCTAAGTAGAACTGCCTCCTAGCTGTCACCTGTCATTCTAGCTGCAAAAATTTGTCACTTGTCATTTTGAAAAAGTGTGCGTTTAAAATTTACAAAACCAAAAACGACCTTTACTAAATCGCTCATATCTCCGCGACCGTTTGAGCTAGAGACTTGCAATAACTTTTATTTGAAAGCTTAGAATCTTAGCTTTGAATCGCACCTAGAACCGCATTCCTACCCCTTATAGTTTTACCGCAATCGCGGAACACGCATCCGCGAATTTTACCGCGATTTGCAATTTCTTCACATGTAAAATACTGCTGCTGCCTGATTTCATTGCCAGAAATTCGTTTAACCTGCTAACTATCCCTGCATCATTGCTAGTGTGAGCCTGGACTAATATTGACTAGATACCACTCATCCTGAACCTCTGAAAGGGAATTAACAGCATTTCCAGCATATTTCTCATCCATTGCTAACACATGTAAAAGCATTTGGGCCTGTGATTTCAAAACTCCTATCTGTTTTCTGTTGTCTAAGCTTGCTGGATTGAACTGATTACATTGATTGCATTTCTGAGAACTGTGTGCTTCCTCCCATTTCCTTGCATTGCATAAAGAGGGGGGGAGTGAATAGCCAGAGAAAAGTGATTACATTGTTTGGTTGAAATCATATTGCGTATTTTCTGTACTGCATTCATTGAATATTGCATCCACCTGAGCTTACATAAAGCGACCTCTACCACATTATACTTTTGTTCCTATTTACCAGTGTGCTACCTTATCCATTTCATATCAACTCATTAGTGATTATAAGAAGTGTGCTAGTGCCAGATTCTCCATTGTTAATATTTACCATATCAGATTAAGTGTGATATTCAATTATTAATTTATTAAAAAGTGTGATATATATTTTAATTTATCAAATAAACCTTTTAAACTTGCAAAACAGAATTACTTCTTGGCTCAGTGGGGTCAGGGGGATTCCAAGAGAGGGGTGTTATACAAGGGTAGTCATCCAGAACGCATGAACTGGACCTAAAGATATATCAATAAGGGTTTTCATTCAGTATTCTAGACTAGGCGTTAACTGGGCTGTAGTGCTGAATTGAATCCTCTTACAAAGTGGGGGCTCGAGCCGAGACGTTGGGTTAGATTTACCATTTGTGCAGCTTAATACAGTGTGCTAACTGACGGGATACATACATCCGGTCGGATCACCACGCTGCATTACGCTGTGAAGCATTCCTCAAAAGGGACACTCCAAGAAAAGTTCTGTTCTGCAAAACTAAAATACTAACTTCTGTAAGTCAGGACAGAGACCAATCTCTAGAATGACGACCTTAGTAGACATGAAAATAGCCAGAGAGCACCTCTTGCATAAGCTATTTGTGAGAGGTGAATGGACCGAACAGGGCCAGGATGTGTGGTTGCAGGCCATCACACAACAGGTCACTGAAACAGGGTCAGATATATATAGAGATCAGGGTCCCTTACATGTGGCCCTGAGTGAACTATATATGGCTCCTAAAGCCAAAGAGGAACACAATAAGATTGCCAGGATAGCAGCATACCTGTACCTATATATGGGAGACATGCAGGATAGATGTGCTGAAAGCCAAAATCTGGCAAATAGGCAACAGATGGCATTACAGAAGGCCCAATCTGATCTGGACTCTTCTGAGCAGAGGCTGCAGAGGAGCCAGGAGGCAGAAAATAATAGTAGGCAATATATCATTAAAATAAAAGAGGATATGGGCATCCTACAACAGGAAAAGACAGACCAGGATACCCGATTTCTGGCCCTGCAGAAGGAGCACCAAGACAGTTTGGACTCCTTACTGCAGAGCCAGAAAAAGCTGGAGCAACAATTAGACTTTAACAGGGCATGCACGGAGCAGGTAGCCACCCTGCAAAGTCATCTAGATAGAGTGAAGGTAGAGAGCAACAAGCTGATCTTGAAAGACCTGGATACCCAGGCAGAGTTTGATGAGGAGCGCCAGAAAGCTGGTGCCTTCCAAAGGCAAAGGGACGACCTGGCGGCACAAATGCAGGCTCTTAGTCAGGAAAGAGACGCCTTAGGCCAGGAAGTCTGCCATTTAAAAAGAAAAATGGAAGATAATAACCTGGCCCACCAGGGGCTGGGTGACCTCCAAAAAGAAAACCAGAACTTGGTAGAGCACACCAGAAGGGTGGAGGATGCTCTAGCAAGAAAGGAGCAGGCCAATAGGGACATTGCCCAGGAGGTAACCCTCCTGCAGCAAAGACTGGCCCAGTTCTCCAGGACCAATCAGGAAACACAGAGAGAGAATGAAGCTCTCTGCCAGCACAATGATAGGCTCCAACAGCAGGTAGCGATGCAGGAGAGACTGATAGAGTCGAGTAAGGCCTTAACTGAGGAACTGAAGGCACAAATGCAGGCTCTTGCATTGCAACAGGGAGCAGGGGCAGATAGAGATGAGGTTCGCTGGGAAATGGAAACTCCGGAGCATAACCTCAGGAGCCCTAGTACCAGAGGCCCTCATACCTCTCAGTCCCTGGACTCTGCCACCCCCATGTCCCCTGGCGCACATGAGCACAGGGCCACAGGGATGGCAGATTACTATCCAGCTAAGAGTATGGGGCTCATAGGCCAGTACCACTCAGGAATGGAGGGGTGGGCATCCGGGTATGGGCACCCAAGTACAGTACAGTTCAATGGGGAACCCCAGGAGAGTAGGCCCATTAAGGGCATCCTGAAAACCTCTGACCAGTTAGGTCAGTGGAGGGGGTACCCATCAAATCCTGGCAGCAAGGAGGAATCTGAAGACTCCTCTGAACTGCGCAGGACACAGGAGACCAGGTCCCCACATTCTGCCAGCCATTCCCAGGCTCGCAGAATCCGGGAAAACCTGGAAGAACAGACGGGAACCTCTGGGAGCAGTGCCTCTGAGTCCGAGGAAGAATGGACAAGGGTTACCCGAACCAAAAAGGCCAATAAGGCAAAAAGGGCCTTGCTCAAGGACCCCTTAAAGCAGATTAAGGCGATCAGGAGCGTCATCACGCCTTACCATAAGAACGCTAAGTATTCTGTTTGGGAGCACTTAGAGTTGTTTGAACAAATGATGGAGACTTTCCATTTGAAGGACAGCCAAAGCTGCATTCAATATGTAAAGTGGACCTTCTCCCCGGAATACTCCAGTTTCTTTGCGGGGCTGGAGGACCAAAATCATTTAAGATGGTCCACCTATAAGGCGGCCATCCTGAAACATTTTTCTGTTCACAGAAATCCTCAAGAGGCTCGCAAGGCAGCCTACAATTTGCAATGTGGGGAGGATCAGGCCCCACAAGAATTTGTGCAGGAGTTAAAGCGGGCTTTTGCACAGACCACAAGAAGGGTGCGCACGGATAGCCGTGAATTTATAAACACGTTTTTCCATGCCTTGCCCAAATATATCATGACCCAGCTCGTGAGGGATTTTCACGAGAAAAGATCTTTAGACTGGGTCATTGAACAGGCTACCCGCATCTATGAGGTGCAGAAGCCCATAGAAAATAAAAGCAATGCCCAGAAAAACCCCAAAGCCAACAGCACCCCTGCTGCTGCCAAGGTGGCAGAGGTAAAGGTCACCCCCGTTTTGGATTTGGAGATGGGGGGGCCTAAAAACCTACCTGCACCTAATAATGCTAGGCCCAGAAGGTCCTCGGGCCAGTCGCAGACAGGGAGCCAGGGAGGCAGCCCCACAAATGGGGTCCCTCGCTCTCCTGACTATGTAAGTCCTCGCTACAAAGGTAATCGACCCATCCTGGGTTATGTGTGGACTCCTCCAGCCCAAGGGGGGGGATCCAGACAAGCACCTAACCCAGGGAACTTCCCTCCAAACTTCCCACAGGAGGGCAGAAATTTACCAAACCCTGGGCAGAACTTTTTCCCCAGATATCCACCCGACTTCCAACCCCAAAATCATCCATCCTTCTTTCCTCAATTCCCTGAGCCCAGACCACTGAATCCGGGAGAGGGGAGGCCAAGGGTGGAGGGGTACCAAAATCTTCCCAACCAGGGGTACTACCAGAGGAGGGACAGCTACCCTTCCCGGGATCAGCCCAGGGGAGAAAACAGGGCCCCGTATCAGCCTGAGCGGGTTTCCCAGTTAGAGCGCCAGGTTCAAAACATGGCGCGGGATATGGGTCATATACTGAGGGCACAGCAGAACCCTCAGATCAGCATGCCGGCGCAGAACGCACCCAACTCTGGACCTGGTGCTCCAGAACAATGACGGGGGCAGCACCCCGATAAATCACCGGTTCCCAGGGAGGAGGCACAAAGGGAAGGGGGGTGTAAAGCCTTGGAGGAAGCTTCCTTCCTCACTTGTAAACAGCCCCTGGAAACCCAGGAACCGGAAAAAAAATCTCTTGCCCCTGAAAGTCTGCCTCCTAAGGAGCAGAGGGGGGGTAGGAGAAACAAAAGACCCAAACAGACTCAATTTGAGGAGGAGGTACAGATCTTCCAATTTGAGGGAGAGGGATCCTCAGAGGATCCTGGAAAAAGGATCTTCTCCTTCAGAGAGGGGGGAACTCCTCCCAAAGAAAAATGGGTCCCTAGGGTTGCAAATCCAGACTGGGGAGATGTGGAGACTGAGCTACCGCCGCCCACCATCTCATCCCAGAACCAACCGCAAGAAAATCCCCTGGTTCAAACCCATCCTGGGGACTGCCTCCAAAAAGGGGGGGGCGGCCCAGAACCGGAGCCAGGGGAACCCACAATGGCTCTGATCTCCAGTTGCCAAATTTTTCTTTCAGATTCCCAAGGCTCTCCACAGAATTCTGTCCAAATTTCTTCTCTTGCAATGTCCAAAACCAGAAAATTAGCCCACCAGTTGTCCAAAAATGTACATTATCTGTGCCCCCTTGAGGAGAAGGAGGGAAGATATTATGCCCCGGTACAAGTACAGGGGCAGGGTACAATCTCGGCACTGGTGGACACTGGATCTCAAGCTACCCTTCTGTCCAGAAGGGCCTTTGATGAACTCAATGCAGGAAGGGGAGAGGATTACCAAATTCCTCTCACCTCTCTTCCTGGACAACTGCAGAACTTTGACGGGAAGGAAATTCCCGTCGAGGGGACGGCAGACTTGGACATTAAGATCGGGCGACACAAGTTGAAACACCCGGTCATAGTTGTGACCCCAGAGGGCACCCCTTGTTTACTAGGGAATGACCTCCTGAGAAGGTTGTCACCCCTAATAGATTGCGTAAACAAGGTCCTCTGGACCCAGACTAGCCGACCAATAAAATTAAAACAGAGTGTCAACCATGTTAGTTTAAACGGCACATGCCACATGGTTGAACAAAAATCTGACCAAGTAGAATTTCACTTCCAGAACAACCAAATTCCAGACGTGACGGTAATAGCAGTAGGACAACAGACTGGTGATGGGGGGTCCTCTCTATTTCTGAAAATCAACCTTCCTTCCAGTCTAAAGTGGTACTCCACGCTGGAAGGAAACACTCTGAAATTCTATACCAATCCACAATCTGAAACTCCCACTCCTATAGTCCAGAAAGATGTGAAATCAGCTCAGAGCCTGGCTGATATTCAGCAAATTGGAGAGCAGTTGTTCATCCCTGTTCAGTTAAATGATGGGAAGGACTCTGTTCTCGCTCGAGTGTGTGTGAACAACGGTAAGAGCTTCATCAGCGAAGCCATGTTTCGCCAACTCCCAAAAGAACCAGCCATTCCCACCTTCAAACTGATAGACAAATGGGAAATGGACCTGGAAGTACCTAATTCCAAACATCTCCTGCCAAGCAGGTGTATGCTCAAAATCTCCATTGGCAACAAGAGCATAGTCCATAATTGTTGGGTCGTGCGAGACGTCCCTGCCGCCTTTTACTTAGGCAGTGACATTCTCAATCGCTTTGCCATTAGTTTGGACCTAATAAACTTCAAAGCTTGGTCCCGATTAGCGGATAATCCCATGGGCTTTGATGATCCAGAAAAAGCATTTAGGTCAGCTCAATTGCTACCTTATGCAGTTGAAATTCAGGTTAAAGAGGAAGTCACCATCCCAGAAAGGACCCGACAATTCTCCCTGGAAGTGAAAGTTAAAAGGGGACAAGAGTTGAAAAACCCTGATGCTTACATACATCTAAATGCTTCTCTCCAACAGCAAGGGTTGGGGGTAAACCCGACTCCATTAGTCAACATAGAACATGACCCCATTCTAATAGAGGTGGATAACAGCGACTTAAAGAGTATTACTCTAGCCGCAGGCACCATTATTGGAATGGCGGTTGATGACCGACATTTCTCCATTGATCTTGTAAATGAACTGTTAGGACCAATCCCCAAGGACTGTTTTGACAGTGACAGTGAGGACCACACAACACCAGACAGGATTTTTACCCGGCATGGGGGGAACTTCCTGGTGTACACTTCCTGCCCCTATGGTAAGGAAGATGTGACCTGTGACTTCAGGAGGGATGAGGTGATTTTCCAGGTCCATGAGGGCTGCCTTTCCCACCTGAAGCCTCCGGTCCAAATCAGCACTCTGACCAGGGACTTCTCCACCCAGCTGGAGGAGGCCGCGGAGATAGCCAAACCAGAAGTCTTTCCAGGCTTCAGGCAGATGGTGGAAGAGAGAGTCAACCTAGCTGATGCCTGTGTGACTCTGGAACAAAAGCAAAAGTTGAAACAAGTTTTCTTGGATTTCCAAGATCTCTTTGCGGTAGACTCATATGACTGTGGTCGCACCGACATCCACACCACAACAATCCCCACGGACCCTGGCATGACTCCAGTGTTTGTGAAGCAATATCGCTTGCCTCTCGCATCAATGGAGTCCCTTACCGAAATAATTAAGAACCTTGAGTCCCGGGGAATAATCCGTCCAGTCCACAGCACCTTCAATAATCCGGTGCTGGGAATATTGAAGCCAAACGGCCAGTGGAGACTCTGCGCTGACCTCAGGGAGCTCAACAAACGGGTCCACACTTCCCGATGGCCTCTTCCCTACATTGACCAAGGGCTGGCCCAGATTCAGGGGTCACAGGTATTCACTGCAATAGACCTGACCAATGGATACTGGACCGTGCCTGTCAGTAGGGAGGACCAATACAAGCTGGCTTTTACCTTTGGGGGCCAGCAGTACACATGGACCCGGACTCCCTTCGGATACCTTAACTCCGGTAATGAGTTCAATATTTTCCTACATAAGGCCATGCCCGACCTGGGTACGAGGGGTAACCTGGCTTATGTAGATGATGTCCTCATCAAAAGTTCATCTGTGGAGGAACACATAGCAGAGATCCGTTATGTTCTGACACAGTTGAGGGCCGCCGGAGCAAAACTTTCCTTTCAGAAAGCACAGTGGTGTAGAACCCGTGTTAATTTCTTGGGGCATGAGATTACTCCTCAGGGTCTCTGTCCCCAGGAAAAGAAAGTGGAAGCACTTCAGAAACTGAAAGACCCCACAACTCTGCGGGAACTAAGGAGCCTCCTTGGACTGACTAATTACAGCAGAAAGTTCATTGAGGGCTACGCAGAGATCACCAAACCCCTGATTCATCTCCTGAAGGGGGGGGTCAAGTGGGAATGGGGTCCAGAACAAGCCGAGGCAGTAAAACAACTCAAAAGAAGCCTCTCACAAGCGCCTTGCCTAGCTTACCCTGTCAGAAACAAGGAGTTCTTCCTGGAGACGGGGTTCTCTAATACGTGCTTGACGGCAGTATTATATCAAAAGCATGACAAGATCAATAAAGTAATCTCCTATGCGAGCAAAACTTTATCCTCTGTGGAGGAAAAATTCAACGATTGTGAGAAGGCACTCCTGGCAACGGTGTGGGCATTGAAGAATTACCGCCCGTTTATCCAGGGGGAACACATCATAGTGGAGACTCCACACCAGCCTCTGCAATATCTCCAAAGTGACAGAATCCGGGCCGGAAATGTGAGTAATTCCCGAATTACTTCCTGGATTCTGTCAATGCAAGGCTTTCCGGTGGAGGTCAGATATGGCCAAAACAAGAAGAGTCCCCTCGCGCAAGGTCTGGCTGACTTGCATGATTGTGCCAGAGAAAACTGTCTCGAGGACGAAAGTCTAAAAATAAAGGACAACATGGAGGCATACCTTAATTCCCCACACAAAGTCTTTGAAGAAGACAAGTGTGAGGGAATGCCCACTGTGTATGTGGATGGATGCTCTTACCATGTTGACAACAACGGGGAGAAAGAACTGGTGGCCGGCATAGGGAATGCATGGGTGAATGAGTCCCCAGAACCCTCCGCTGGATACAAAATTGGTCCCCGAAGTAGTCAGGTGGCAGAATTGATGGCTGTGCATCAGGCCATCCTCACTGCTGTCCAGCATCAACTCCACAAACTGGTCATAATCACAGATTCGGATTATGTACGGAACGGGTTCGTGGAGCACCTGGTTAATTGGAAAACCAGAGGCATGTTATGTGCTAACAACAAACCCTTGAAACATGGGAAGTTGATCCAAAACATTGATGATCTGGTCACATCGAATGGGATGACCATCTATTGGAAAAAGATCAAGGGTCATTCCAAAGTAGAGGGACCAGACAAAACTGGAAATGACTTAGCTGATCAGCTGGCCAAAACCGGAGCCATCCAAGGGGATCTAATTGAGATTGAGTCCCTGTTGGGGGAAATCCAGGTCACTGCCATCACTAGGTCCCAGACAAATGCTCACAACGACCTTCCAATTGCACAATGGAGTAAGGAGACCCCTGATGCTGATTTGATTACTGCTCAGAAGGGGGATCCAATAATTGGTAAATTTTACCAGCACCTTGAGGACCCTGAGAACTTTCCCCTGACGGATACCGATTACACTGGGAAAGAGGACCTAAGAGTGTTGATGAAATGTCCAAAAATGTTCAGAATCCAAGACGGTTTGTTGGTAAGGAAATCCAAAGCTGGCCACGATCAGTGGGTGGTTCCTACCTCATTCCGAAGCCTGATGTTAAGTCACGCCCATGATGCGGCCACCGCCGGTCATAGGGGGTTTCACACAACATTGGAAATCTTAAGAGAGGTTGCATACTGGCCACACATGGGCCAGGACCTCAACCAATATTTGAAGGGTTGTCTTGTGTGTGCACAATTTCAGCCGACATCCCTCACACACCGGGCGCCTTTACAAAAGAGGGGAATGACACTGCCATGGTCAGATTTACAAATCGACTTTGTAGGCCCTGTGATTCGCTCGGCTAGGGGGAATAAGTACATGTTGACTGTGACATGCTTGTTTACCAAGTGGGTGGAATGTCTCCCAGCCCCAAATTGCAAGGCAGAAACTGCAGCTGCCTTGATGATTAACCACATCTTTTCCCGTTTTGGTCTACCTCAAAGGATTGAGTCAGACAGAGGTAGCCACTTCACCAGTGAAGTAATGACAAAGATGTGGGAGATACTGGGGGTCAAGAGAAAGCTGCATATTGCTTATAGACCAGCTTCTTCTGGGGCAGTAGAGAGATATAACCGGACAATTGTGAGCATATTAAAGAAGTTTGTGGCAGATTCTGGGCCAAGTTGGGATATCCGATTACCTCTGGTCCTAATGGCTATCAGATCTACCCCTTCATCTGCAACCAAAATGTCACCATTTGAGTTGATGACTGGGCGCAAGATGGTGCTTCCTCAGCATTTGCTCTATAGGACCCAAGAGCAGACACTGATAAATGCCTCCACTACTCATGAGTATGTAGAGAATTTAAGGAAACACCTTCAACATGCTTTTGCTTATGCTCAGCGGAATCTAGAAAGATCGGCTGATAGCATGAAGACCCATTATGACCTGAAAACTTCCAGGAAGGAATATCAGGTGGGAGACCGGGTCTATCTATACAACTTCCAAAGGAACCAGGCCAAGCAGCGCAAATTTTTGCCTACATGGAAGGGACCCTTTGAGATCGTCGATAAGATCTCCCCTGTGGCCTACAAGATCCGCATCCCCAAAGGCGGTTCGGCAGAGGGGGAAGACAAGTGGGTCCACATAAACCAGTTGAAGTGTTGCCATCCCAGGCACGCTCTGCAACAACTGGAGGAATCCTCTGGAATCCTAGCGGGTACTGTATCAGACTAATTCAGTTCCAATCATAAAACATACCACATCTAGTCTCTAACATACTGTGATTGTATGAAACTGTCTCTTAGTCATACTGTTTTTATTAAAATAAGAATGTAATGTTTCGTTATGATAAAATGCATATGCTGCCCCACTATCTCAACAGTGGTGGAAAAAAATCGCCTATGAGTAGATATTGCCGCTTTTGCTTTATCATCCTAGGAGAGATGAAACCATGAAGGATGACCAAGAAGGACGATCCGGAGACCGGGAACGGAGATCCAATGGGCCCAGTGGACCGCCCAATACTCCCATCAGGACCGGCGAGGAGAACCGATCGATCAGTACCGGATGGAGAAGAAGATGCTGAACTGTGCCATCTACAGAAGAGGAAGAAGATTATGCGGACAGACCGGTGCATGGGTCAAAACCCTTGTGCACGCGACTCCCCATCGACTCAAATTCAAAGTGCAGTCGCGTGGGGGGGACTTGTTGGGTGTCCTGACCCACGTTTAAGCTATCCTGCTACAACATTTGGTGCTGTGGGCTTAGGAAATTCAAGATGGCGGAAAACCCACACGTGCGCCGAAATCCAGGAAAGCTGCGCAGTTTGTGCGCCTACCAAAATGGTTGCCTCACTTGCCACCCACCAGTGCGAGAATGAAAGGCCGGGTTGCCATGAGGGAAATGGGTTGCCAAAGGAAAAACAGTAGCGCCGGTTAGCTTCAAAGCGCTTTAAAACCACCATTGGACTACCCGCACAGTAGTCTGAAACCATTGGGAATGGCAATGCTGATTGCCAAATGCAACCTAGAAGTGTGGGGAATTCATTTCTTAAATCCCAAAAATGAGTGCAGTACCAGTACTCACCACTATCCAAAAGCCGGCGTTTTAAAACCACTCTGTGTGTTTTTCTGAAGGCAAGCAAAATGCCTATTTCAAACCTTGCAACATGTGCAAAATATTTACTGAACACCAGCAGACATTGGCAGAATGGAGTTTTGTGTGCCTACAGAATCTGGGAAATGAAGATCATAAGACAAGGTTTATAACAAGACTGGCTGAGCTGTGGATTGCAGCAGTTTAAGTTGCACTGGATTTAAAGACACTAAAATCGAAAATGTTTAAATTAAATGAGTGACCTATGTTTGGTGTCACATGCCTTTGTAACTGTTGAAATGTCATAGTTTTGCACTTAGAATCAGCATTCTAGCTGCATGTGTAAAATTACAAGTTATTTTAAAAGCAACAAAAGTTAGCTGAAGGTCTGGCTTAAGGAACTTGATTTTGCCTAGCAACTACCCATCAGCAGTGAAACTTGAGTCACCACTGTGTTCCCAGGCCAACCTTCCTTTTGCTGCCCAGGCTAAGGATATGCCATCTATCTGATAATTGAATTTCCTGTGCTCTGCCAGAGAGTGAACAAAGCCCTCTCCACTCAGGCAAAGGTTTTTTATTACAGACGTCGTAAAAAGTGGCTTCCTCCTGGAGAAGCTGGGAGGAGCACTGCCTGTGAGAAGCAAGCTGGCTTGGCAGAAACTGGAAAGACTGGTTTCTGTACCAGGTGACCTGAAAAGACACACCCCTGCAGCAAGGATATGGTTTTATAAAAAGGGGGATAATTCATAGAGCGGACATGTGAAAATTTTATAAATGATACCATAATTCTTGTGATTTTTCTGCCCACAGTTTAAGACGTGGTAGGAACCGGTGGTATGTTCAGGGGGGTTTTAGCGGAAAAGTGGATATTACTCTAAATGTGTGCATGTTAAAAATCTGAAACTTCATCAGTTAAGGTCCCTACCCCCTGCACACATGTATGTAAAGTTGGGTCCATGTCGGAAATTGGAAAAGCAGTTAAAAAGTCAATTATGTACACTCTTTGAATGCAAGCTCCGAGAATGAGCAGATTTGGACATAGACATGGCTAAATTCAGCCACACCATGTATATGTAATTTTAAACAAATGTGTACCTGTGCAAATATGTTTTTAGGTCAGATATAGATTGTGTGTAAAGTTGACAGGGGTGGGTTCTCTGTATCATAAACAGACCTCATCATGATGACACTTCATTTCATTCCCCCAATCAAGTAAGAAATGGAAGTTTGACCAATTAGAAGCTGAGAGAGAGGTAGGGTCAGTGATGCTAGAACACACCCACATTCTAAACACATAAAAGCAGACAGTCAGGACACATAGAGAGATTCATTTTTCATCTGCCGCTGAAAGCTCTGCCGGAAAAATCCATACTTACCTCCATCAAACTCCAGAAAGCCAAACTAGAGACTTCAATCTATCCAGAGCAGAGAGACCCAAAGAACCGGTGCCTAGCAGAGACCAGACCCCTGTGAGCAGTTCCAGAGGCCAGGCGCTGTGAGCAGAACCCGGAAAGACCTGACCAGACTGAAGTCCGTGACCAAGTCGCTTTCCTGTTCAAAATCTCTTGTGAGTACTTAGCAAAACTCAGAACACATCTCTTAGTTTAAATTCATCTAATTCAATCTATTTAACCTAAGTAGAACTGCCTCCTAGCTGTCACCTGTCATTCTAGCTGCAAAAATTTGTCACTTGTCATTTTGAAAAAGTGTGCGTTTAAAATTTACAAAACCAAAAACGACCTTTACTAAATCGCTCATATCTCCGCGACCGTTTGAGCTAGAGACTTGCAATAACTTTTATTTGAAAGCTTAGAATCTTAGCTTTGAATCGCACCTAGAACCGCATTCCTACCCCTTATAGTTTTACCGCAATCGCGGAACACGCATCCGCGAATTTTACCGCGATTTGCAATTTCTTCACATGTAAAATACTGCTGCTGCCTGATTTCATTGCCAGAAATTCGTTTAACCTGCTAACTATCCCTGCATCATTGCTAGTGTGAGCCTGGACTAATATTGACTAGATACCACTCATCCTGAACCTCTGAAAGGGAATTAACAGCATTTCCAGCATATTTCTCATCCATTGCTAACACATGTAAAAGCATTTGGGCCTGTGATTTCAAAACTCCTATCTGTTTTCTGTTGTCTAAGCTTGCTGGATTGAACTGATTACATTGATTGCATTTCTGAGAACTGTGTGCTTCCTCCCATTTCCTTGCATTGCATAAAGAGGGGGGGAGTGAATAGCCAGAGAAAAGTGATTACATTGTTTGGTTGAAATCATATTGCGTATTTTCTGTACTGCATTCATTGAATATTGCATCCACCTGAGCTTACATAAAGCGACCTCTACCACATTATACTTTTGTTCCTATTTACCAGTGTGCTACCTTATCCATTTCATATCAACTCATTAGTGATTATAAGAAGTGTGCTAGTGCCAGATTCTCCATTGTTAATATTTACCATATCAGATTAAGTGTGATATTCAATTATTAATTTATTAAAAAGTGTGATATATATTTTAATTTATCAAATAAACCTTTTAAACTTGCAAAACAGAATTACTTCTTGGCTCAGTGGGGTCAGGGGGATTCCAAGAGAGGGGTGTTATACAAGGGTAGTCATCCAGAACGCATGAACTGGACCTAAAGATATATCAATAAGGGTTTTCATTCAGTATTCTAGACTAGGCGTTAACTGGGCTGTAGTGCTGAATTGAATCCTCTTACACTCCCTAACATCCAGCCTACCCCAGAAACCTTGCAGTCCATTGTAGTGTTTTAGGACTTAGTTATTGTTTATTACAACATTGCTTACTATTTACCAAACGAGAAATAACTATTCAAACACATCCCAGACCATTGGATTGCAGTGCAGAAGGCAGGCTAGCTACAGTTTATCTAGGTGTCAGGGACACTTAGGCTTCAACCTCCCGACTGAAGGGCAAATGACAAGGACGAGGATGAGGATCAAGGAGGCATGCTGGAGTCTTGAAACCACAACTCCCAGCAAGCCTCACCATATATTGAGGAGCCATCTTGGGCTCTTTGGGTGTATACACCACACCCTACAGAAGCCTGTTGTTGCCGTTAGTTGTTCACCAAGAGTTCTTTAACCCTCACTTACCTTGTCTTCTTCCGGCTTTGCTCGGTTCACTGGATCCTGAGACATTCCTCATCCTGTTAAAGAAAGATCTCCATGCAAACAATTAAGCTCTCCTGTAACTCATGGGTCATGCATGCTCTGAGGGAAGAAGCAGAAAAGAGAATGCTGCGCTCCTGTTCACCACACCACGCTCAGCTGAATCTGCAAGTATGAGTGAGATCCTTGCACACAGTGCCCTGCACACCATCCAAATCTTCATACCATGTACTTCCCATTATGGGTGTGCTGCCCATAGTTCTTCTCAAAAGCATTGTTCAATCACTCCAGTAAATGTGTGGGAGATCAAGAAATGCACTTACACTGGGTTACCCGATGCAGCATCACGCTTTGCTTTACTCCTTTCCTGCTGCAAGACTCCTAACTCTTACCATCATACAAGGGGACACTTAATACTTACCAAATAATCTTCATCCTCCTCTCATGGCCTCCTCATTGCTCTACCAGGTTATCTTCATCCTCCTTGCACAGTACCTGGGGTATCAAGGAAGACACTGTTAGAGACATTGCACACCACCGAATGATCAAAGATTTTTGGAAACTATCATCATCATCAAGTCACTCAACAAGACAATCCAGCAACTAACCAAGAGACATTGAGCATTTCAGATCTTGACAAGAATCAATCCCTAACCATCCCAAGGTAGCCAGACTTCTCTTAGTCCAGAGTGTAACATAACTGCTTGAAAGTGCTGGACTACTGCATTCCCTTCAACTACACACCCATCAATCACTTTAAGGCATGAGATAGTATAGGTATGGGAAATGCAGAGGAGACAGGGTGGGATTGAGAACGGTCTCTATGATTGGCTCTTTATTGTCATTTCAGTGGTCTTCATTTCACGCAAGACATGGAGAGAGAAATACATAGTATAGGGGCACATAAAGCAGCAATCCCCATTCCGTTCATTGGGCCCCCCAGAATTGTTCATCAATCCAGTTTTGGTTGACCCAGTTGAGGAGGTGGTGGGTTCACAGGGTTCCCGCAGAAGACCTCAGGTAAGAGTATGACACTAGGTGTTCCAAAACAACTGATTAGCCTGGCTCAAAGCCGAGACTTTCACAGCAAATGGTAAAATGCTTTCCTACTTTTTTATGTGTGCTCAATGCATGAATACATATCAAGTCATTTTAAACTGGAGGTGATTGTGCCTGGGCAAGGATTTATAAGCCCCCAAATAAAATGCCATTCTGCCTGTCCCCTCACCAGATATTATGTTTTTAGGGTGTAAATGATGTCCCTGTTTCCAATCTGCTAGTGGTGCCCCAGGAGTCCTGTTTTTAATTATCATTTTGGGGAAGAGGTATGCAGTACATTGAGTTCAAGTTTGGAGCAAGCTCTCATCACATCTCTGCCTACACCCTGATCACCTGAGGTTCAGCAGAAAACTGGAAATGTTGCTATTGGTTCTATCTTATGTTAGAGATTATTAACCTTTCTGAAGTGATGTGTGCTACATTGTATATTCTGCTACTTATCTTCTGTTCTTTTGTGTCCATATCCAGACATTGCTGATACAATGCAACATCCATAACATCCCAGGACATCATCCATTTTGCTGAGGTTTAGGCTTCATGATGTAACGTGATCATGATCATCTTCAAGTGATCTCTTTTAGAAGTGGCCCAAAACCCATCTGTTTAAGTGCATCCCTTCCCATGTGTGAAGAGAGTGCAACATCTGAAACCTGTCGGATCCAACAGGCATACACATAATTAGGAGTACGAGTTCTGAAGCAGACTAGATTGACATGATTTGCTATACAAAGATCAACTACCAAAAATCAGGGCTGGGTTGGATCGTCATTTTTTCTCTAATCCTCATGCACATTCTGTGGCGATTACTGTGTAAGAGAGGGTAGAGAGGCAAATGATATGCCGACAAAGCAAATGTGCTTGCAAATATGTTAAAGTTAAACAACATGACATCAGAAAAGTGGCTACATCTCCAATGGCAATGAAATGAAACATGCACACAATACTGCATTACACTGATAACCTGTACAACAATAAAAATAATATGCACAATGAAAATTAATATCAAATACGACTAGTGCATTGATGCAGTCTTTAAGGACAGAGGTCTGCACCTCTTGCTTACACTTCTCAATTGATTCAATTTCCATTGAATCAGGCATGCCTTAATGCCAGATATGATACCTATGAAAAAGACTGCACTTCTTTGACAGCAGTGTCATCACTGTGACACAATTTGCCTCATATTGAATCCAGCTGTAGCCGTGCCAGTAAAAACGTTGTCCGGTCAAAGAGTCGACTACAAAAGGATCGAATGCAATAGGGTCGACGCAATAGGGCAGAAAACAAAAGGATCGACATTTCTTTTAAATTATATATATTATTTTGGGTTTTCATATAGATATAGGTTAAAAAAGTGTTTTTTACCACAAAAACTGGGGTTGGGGAGGACCCCCAAAAAAAAAAAAAAACGATGTAAAAAAAATAATAATAATTTTTCGATCCTTTTGTTTTCGGTCCTTTTGAATCGATCCTTTGACCATTCGATCCTTTTGAATCGATCCTTTGACCTATGACCGGTAAAAATGGCACTGCTGCCGCCAGAGTCATTTTTTTCCAGCGCCCGGCAATGGGGACTTACCAGGGCATTACAGCCCTAGCGGTCCCGTAATTCCCCATTGCCGGGCACCAGAAAAAATTACTCCCCATTCCCATTCGAGTGCCATTGGACTCAATGGGAATGGGGAGGACGGTAACACCCGCACCATTCATGAATGGTGCTCGTGCTACCATCAAGGTCTGCAAGCGGGTGCTGTTCCACACGCCACATCAGACCTGGCGGGCTGAAAGGCACTGGCTTGCAGAACTCGGAGTATGCCGGTCTGGTAACAACGGTGCTGGTAACTTACCGGTACCGTTGTTACCGGACCGGCATACTTACAATGAGGCACAATGTCTTACTGTTGAAGCACAGATTCTCCTCCAGTGAAAACTATTTTAAAACACTGGCCCCATTCCATATATGTGTGTAAATCATGTCACTAGTTACTCTGTAATGACTCATTCTTAAATAACATACACTTATTTATTTTATTTGTTTATTTTATTTTAGCATTTATAGCAGTGCACCAAACCCTCAGGCATCATGGTGCAAGTTACAGAAAGTGCAAAAGTAATTCTTCATAAGGAACTCAGATTGTAAAACCACAAGCAAGTGGGATTACATACATAGAAAGACCTAGCCAATCCTCATGGTACGGGGGACTACATCAAGTGTACAGTGCAATAGTCAAGTCCGGGAAATATGCAGTCTGGCGGAGCTGAGCCTCATGGTACGTGGGGGCCCCAACAGGTGTACAGTGCATTAGTCAAATACGTTAAATATGTGGTCTGGTGGAGTGGCGCCACAAGGCGAGGCCATCAGGCATTTTAATATAAAAATAATAGCTAGGAGACATAAACCAGTTCATAGGATGCAAGTGGCAGGTGAAGAGTATCACAAAAGCCAATATCATACACCCTAAAAGGGGAGATGAGGAGACTTGCTGTGGATCCGACAGGTAGTTAGCTACGGTGGTAAGACTCGATTTGAAACCAAAGGGCAGCACATAGATGGGTGCACGGTCCAGACCAAGGATGAATGACTGTGGTGGGGTTGTGAACCTGGGCTGATGTGAATGGGGCTGGATTGGGAGAAATGGGGTAGTGGTGCACTGCATATGGCATACTCCAGCAAGGCAGGTAGAGAGCTTGAAGGGGGTGGTGGAAGATGTATGTATTGCAATAGGACAGGGAATATATTCCCAGAGCACTATGTGGTGGCTGACAGGCTCCTTAAGCGATAGGAGGGCATGTGGTTGTGGATGCATGCACAAGCAGCAGTGGGAAGGTCAGGACTGTAGTTAGAGGAAGCGAGGGTTGGGCCACAAAACCTCTTACCTGGGTAGGTCGCAGTGAGTTGCTGACTCAGAAGATGCGTAAACAGAGGTCAGGATGTCAGATGTGTGAATCCTGACACATTTTCTTCCGGCATGCCGGTAATCCCAGAAAGACAGGTGAGGAAGGCCTTATAGCCTAGACTTCAAGCTGGCCTGGTTTTGCCTCCCGGCTCGGTCGAGCTGCTTCCTGTATGATATCATGCAGCCAATCAGGATGCAGGTAGATAGCAGGCCCTCCTGGGCACTGAGGGTGAATCAGCAAAGGGTTTCGCTCCACTGCGGCCATCTTATCAGGTCTTCTGGGCTCCAATGGTGTTATGGAACTTTCTGGGACATTGGTGGTATCAGTCCCAGCAGTGCATGGTCAAGCTTGTCCTCTGCATCCACAAGACTTGGTAGAGGGTTCAGGAGCCTGTCCAGCTGCAAGGGTAAGGGCATTGCCATCTTTGAAAAGCAAATGGGTTAGAGACGATGTTTCCCTAGTCACAGACGGCAGGAAACGGCTGTTAGTCTACTAAGCTTGGGCAACATCTCTGCAAAATATAGCTATTAAACTCCAGAAACGTGAAAGTTCAGGATAGCTTTAAGAAGATATTGCAAACATCTGAATAGTGTGAGATGCACAGACAAGAATATGGTTTGGAAAGAGTTTATTTCTAACCTCCAAATGTAAAGGATTCTACTCAGGCAAACAATAGGACGTCACCCTATTCACTAGGATCACATTGGATTGGGAAATTGTCAAACACATGTTTGTATTGATTATCCTTAGCTTGAAACAAGTAGGAAATAAATCCTTCTCTGTAGAAACCAACACTCTCAATATCCGGGTCACATTCTTGTTTACCAATCTGTTTGGTGTTGTTCCCTCCTCTGGTTCCTCTCCAGAACAGGGTGGCCAATGTTACAGATATTTTTGTCACCCAGATCAGTCATGATTGCTTTGTCCTGCTTCTGATTGGTAGATTAGGGTGTTGGAGTGAGGAACATCTCCCTCTGCTTTTTTTCAGTTCATTGACCACTATAGAGACCCCCTTATGGTTACCTTCCTGCAGGCCATGTGTCAGTCTACTTTATTGGTTGTGTATTCTCTCATCCATCTAATCCTTCTTGCTTCCTTCTTACCTTTAATGCTTCCTCAATATTGCATGCTTTACTTGTACATCCTCCAAACCCTGACATGCAAGGGTAGGGTGTTTAGTGAGTCCATCTGTCTCTGTGCCAATCTGCCTGGGTTTCTGTCCTACCCTTCTCTTCTAGTAATCGTTGTGCTTTTCTTTCCCATCTTAACTTCTCTGAGGCCAGTCCCTTGGTGGAGATCACTTTCTTCAAATGTTTTCCCGTCCCTTGCTTGAAGACCCTTCTTCCTTCTTTTAAAGGACAGCTTCTCACTTCTCCTCTTCCGTGTCTTCCTCTCCTTTCAAGGTTTGTTCCCTCTTGTTCATAATCCATCCCCTATGGCTCTTTATCTGACACCTCTTGGGTATTTATTTCATTTGCTCAAGATGTGGATTATCTCTCTAGATCCCCTTTGTGGTGTCCACACCTTCGTGTATCTCTCTCCCCACCTTCTGCAGTATTTCTCTCTGCAACCTCTGGAGTGTCTATGGTATCAATTTCTGAGTTACCATTCTCCCCATTCCTAGGATACCTCACTCCCCCAAACTCTGGGGAATCTCTCTGACCCAGTTACGGGGGTATCTATCCCCTGGTCTAAGGGGTATCACACTTTCCAGACTAAGGTATGTCTCTCTCTACCCAGTTCTAGTGGTATCATGCTCACCAGTCCTTGGTGTATCTCTTTCCCCCCAGTATTAGAGGTATGTCTCGTTCCGATCCTTGGGTTATTGCTCCCCTCAATCCTAGGATTATCGCTCTCTCTTAAATCTTAGTGGAAGCTCTTTGCACCGTCCTAGGGGTATGTTTCTCTCCAGTACTAAGGGAATCTCTATAACCAATCCTTTAGACATAACTCTCCCCTATGCTTAGTCTAGCTCTCATTCCAATCATAGGGGTGTCTCTCTTCCCTAACTTCCTCTCATGTTCTCTCTTCTCTATCTCTCTCTCTCTCTCTCTCTCTCTCTCTGTCTCTCTCTCTCTCTCTCTCTCCCTCTATCTCTCCCATTCCTTCTCTATTGCAGTGCTTCTCATTCTCTATGCTCACTGAAAATCCAGCTTCTCTGTGTGCAATTTATACTCCCCCAACTCTGCCCCATCTGGTCTTTGTCCCATATATGTGGAGCCCTGCCCCTGGAATAGGGATTTTTCTGAACTTTTGCTTGGAATGTGTTTCCAGCTGAGTTGTGTTCCTGGCTCTACCTCTTTTCACAGACCAAGGCTTTTTCCCAGTGGTCCACCATCTTAGATCTTCAGATACAGCGAAAACTGGGAAAGGGTGAATGTTGGTTAACAATTCTCTTTTGTTGGCTCATGAATGCACTGTAAAGAGTAGGTGAATGTAGTTTGTGGATTTGCAATCATTCATGAAATGGTTGGTTTGGGCAGGAGGTACATACGTTTTCACCAGGAGATGTCACTCTTACAAATTATCTGGTCTGTGAAACTGGAGTCTCTATTGGTATCTCCAGCTTGTCTTTGCAACTCTACTGGCAGACTTCACGTCAATAAAGGGGTGAAGTGGACTATGCTGCCCTTGTGGCACGTCCCTGCTTAACTCACATTTGGAGCTGAGGCAGACCAGTGGATATTCCCTATGTTGTACGGGGGTCAACAAACTATGTGAAGCATCCAGAAAGTGGCATATAGAATGCTAAAGAACACCCAGACAAATATATAAATAAGTACATGAATGCATATTACCCATAAAGGGCCACTTAGTGCGTCAAGAGAGACTTAATTCCAGAATAAAAACCTCAAAATGAAAACATTTAAGCAGACACTATGTTCTCTATTGGACCCAACACCACCCACTGCCTACTTCTAACAGTGCAGATAACTAAAGCCCAGAAAAAGGTTAGGAAATGCTGGATTAGTGTGAGAAAGTGCCTCCTTATAAGGTCACAAATACAGCTAAATCGGAATAATTTGTACCATGGTAGAAGTGAACAAAGCCAGTTACCTTTGCTGAACCAAATGAACAAAGAACACTGATATTTGACCAGACCTGCCCAGAGAGAAATGGTAGTGAAATCCAAAATGACAGCCTGATCTTTTATAAACTGTCCTATTTAGATCATGGAAATACAGGTCCAAGACTGAGAATAGTGGACAATGAGTATGCTCCCAAGACCATCATGCTACATGGACCAGAGAGACTACGTCATGGAACTGCTCACCAATCTGGTCAACTGAAGGGTGGTTTTAGAAGGGGAAGAGAAGCAGCAAAGTGGAAGAAATGGTACAGTCCTGGAAGATGTGAAAAATAAGCCATTGCTGATGAAGCCTTGAATAGAAATGGACTATGTACCGACATCTGATAAAGAGTAAAAGAGGATAACTTGGATAACACATTGTGGTAACTGGAATCAAAGTGCTATAAGAACAGCAAGAGAAGTACAGCAGATGCACTAAATAATGCAAATTGTAGTTGAAATACCAAAGTGTCTAATAAAGACCGTGAGAAAGATCATGCACTGAATTACGGGTATTATATATTTTCTTTATACCGATTATAAATATTTTACAACACACTTTATACCGGAGGTCAGTCTCTAGATGCGGGAGCATTGTTGTTTTGCTTTCAAGAACAGTTGTATTGCTGCATTTTGGCAGTCATAGTGCCAATGACAAAGTGACCGATACAGCCAATCGGGCAAGGGAAACTTAAACATTTTGGGCTCATTACAAGTTTGGTGGTATCCCTCTGGTAAATCCGGTGGGATACCAACAAACGGTATTACCGTTACCAGGCACTTGGTCTGCGGAATTACCCACAGATTAAAAGTGCTGGTAAGGGCAGTTACACCCCATTCCATGAAGTCGCATAGGACTCCAGGGCAGGAATTGCTGATATTACCTGCACCGGTAACGCTGGTGCTGGTAATATTGGCAATTGTTGTGGGTGGGGTGGCGTAATTACCCCCACCTGTTCGCTGGTGGTAATTTCGACCACCCCACCGGCAAACTTGGAGTTTGCCAGTGCCGAAACATGCCAGTAAATGGAATTACTGACACTTTAATTCTGCACTGGCAAACTCATAATGAGTCGTGTTTTCAGACTCCGGCTTGTTTTCAAGAAATCTTGTGCATAAGCTGTAGCACCAGCCTTTCACATTTAATAAATCCGTCCTTGTAAATAGAAATCAACCCAGCGCATGTGCACCTTTTTCACTGTTTGACAGCATATTACTTACAGAAGAGTCCAGTCTCAACCGAAAGGGATACATCAACACTATAGCAGCCAGATGTTAACTTCCAGACATGAGAAGGATTTTGGGGATCCGTGTGTGCCTGTGTAACTCTCTACGTTGTGCTTTCATGGAAATCACTAGATGATTATGTTAGATATCCCCTGCTGGTTAGACCAAAGAAATATTTGTGTTTCTGTATTTTCATGAAGAGATTGGTTCTGTTCATGTCTGGAAAGATGTTAAGCCACACAATTGGAATATGAATAATACGAACTATTGATTTTAAGATGATTAAAGAGATTTTAAGATATTAAAACCAGAGCCATCTGCTTTTGTCAAACAGTGGAACAGTATAGAATGATGTACATGTTTCTGGTGACAATACCTGAGGTTGGTTAACCTCTGAAGTTGCTGCTCAAATGTTAGTCATCACTTCAGGCTCAGTAATACCACATGACAAAGGATACCCCTTGATGTATGGTATGGTATGACATTGTTTATTTATATAGCGCCTATACACAGGCAAGTGTTTCAAAGCGCCTATGCCCATGCCTATATGATATGCCTATGTTGCAAGGTCATGGTCCTGTAAACTTATTTGGCTGTGGTAGAAACTGAAGTCATGATGGATGTCATGGATTCGGGTTTGCACCTTGTGAGGGAGAAACTACAATTATGGAAGCATTTTACATCTTTTCCTGTTACCAGTCTTTGGTTACAAAAGAGGCTCACATGGCCAATTCTTACCCATGGCACTTGGGGTGCATCATTATAAGTAACCCTATAGAAAATGTAGTCTTAGACTGGATACATAGTGTAAGCCCCAGGTTCAGGTTTGAGTCAATGTATTTGTTTGTTTTATTCGTATTCATATAGCGCACAACAGCCCGAGGACATTGTGGCACTTGTTACAGTACATAGCTTCGTTACTTAGTTACATGGTCATTAGCAATATATATACAGGTTGCAATATAGTTATATTACATTTGTGTTATATTACAATATACATGGCAGAAGTGGAGGAGGCAGTCCTCCACTTGCTAGTTGAGGGGAGTGGCCTTGAGGTTGTTGCGGAAGACAGTTATGGAAGTTTCAGCTCTAAGGGTGGCAGGGAGTGAGTTCCAGAGTTTCGGTGCAATATAGGAGAAGCCTAGACCTCCCGCTGTGGCTCTCTTTATGCGTGGTATGTGTTGCTGGTTGGTGTACTGAGCTCTGGTGGGGCGAGTGGATGTGGTCCTTGATATTACTTCAGATAGGTATGCTGGAGCGGTTTTGTTGATGCACCTGTGAGTGATGGTGAGGATTTTCAGAGTAATACGGTCTTTGACCTGGAGCCACCGTGCTTCACGTCTGGCGTGGGATATATTTTCTCTTTTAGGGATGCTCATGTCGTCTCTGAGGGCATTGTATTGTGTGGTTTGCAGTCTGTGAATGTTTTTGGCGGAGGTGCCAGCTAGAAGGTCGTTGCAATAATCGAGTTTGGCTCCTATAGTTGCTCTAGCTATGGCGAAGCGGTTGGGGTGGATATGTAGGGTTTAATGGCATTGATGAGTTTGGTGCTGAACGCTGATGCAGATGCTATGGCGCTGACTTGTTTGTTCATCGATAGATTTGCATCAATGTGAACACCTAGAGTCTTGACAGAGGATGATACAGAGATTGTTGAGTTGTCTATGTTGAAGTTGTTGTATTGGGGGCTTAGTTTCGATAATGTGTTTGTCTGGCCCAGGATGAGAATTTCAGTCTTCTCCTCGTTAAGACAGAGGCCGTTGATTGCCATCCAAGCTTGGATAGTGGCATAGATGTTGTGAAGGGTCATGGCGTCTTGGTGATAGAGTCCAGATAGGGGTAAAAGTACTTGAGTGTCGTCTGCATAGTTTGTATATGCAACACCCATGGAGTCAAGTAGGTCAAAGAGAGGTTTTGTGAAGAGGTTATAGAGGGTGGGGGCTGTACAAGATCCTTGGGGGACACCGCAGTTTATAGTGGTAGGATCTGCGTTAGCTGTGTCGGAGTAGACCTTCATGGCTCTTCCTTCAAGGAAGGAAGTGATCCAGGATGTTGCTTGATTAGAGAAATGGGCTGCATGGGTGAGGTGGGTGGTGAGTGTTTGGTGATCTACCAGGTCAAAAGCAGCTGATAGATCGAGGAGGAGGAGCAAGGCAGGTTTGCCTTTGTCCATGATCTGTGAGATTTCATTTTTTTAGGTCTAATAAGGCGGTGTCACTGCCCAAGGGTCCTTTCCCAGGGATCTCCTCACCTGGGTCTTTACTGTGGCTGAGTACCTTCTGCCTCCTTCTCCGATCCTTTGGAGATTTCTCTTCTTCTTCTTCCTTCTTTAGAGATCCTTTACCCTTCTTACGTTCAAAGAGATAGGGACGGTCTCCTCCCGAGGCCACTTTGACCGTTAATAGAACAAACAGTCAAGTGAACCCTGGGGAGCCCGCTCCTTCAAACAGGGAAAAAGCCTGATTGGCAGAAAAAAACCCTGTGTAGCTGCAGATGACGAAGGCCGGTTGAAGGTCCAGAGGCAGGTAAGGAACTTCTACTATGATCTTGGTTGTTTCTCCAAAGGCTAGCGGAGCTTTCTGGAGGAAGGAGCCCAGGAAGGAGAGGTAAGGAAGAGTCGCTGTAGAGGACCTCCGCAATACACACGGAAGCTGGCCAGGAAGAGTAAGCATGGGAAAAGTACTCCCGGAGAAACAGGTAAGATCAGAGAGAACGAGAAGTCAGAACGAGGGAGTGCACAAGAGAGAATGAGAGAGAGAGAGTGAGAGAGCGCGAGTGAGTCTGAGTGAGAGAGAGTGAGAGAGCGCGAGTGAGTGTGAGTGAGAGAGAGTGAGAGAGCGCGAGTGAGTATGAGTGAGAGAGAGTGAGAGAGCGCGAGTACGGAAATGTAGTGAACGTTTCCCTGAGCGGGTGGGAGCCGACAAGTCGGAACCCCGCCGCCAGGGAAGGCAGGTCTGCGGCAGCTCGAAGCCGATAATAGAAGCAGCACTAGACAAAGCCGGAAATAACACGTAAACAAAGTGATATGTAAGGAAGGCAATGGAAGCGAACCGCAAACCGGCGAGAAGGAAAGGGCAGCAGCGTAAGTATATAGCAGCAAGGGGAAATGCTGAAAACGGGAGGAATCCAAGGAAGGCACTGGTACGGATCAAAACGAAAGTCAGCAAAGCGAGTTGCAACGCGACTCGTGGGGGGCGTGGCTTCCCTATATGCCCGTAGCAAAAAAAGGCTAGACCGCTAACAGACAAGGACAAGCGGTAGAGTCCTAATAGCGCCTCCATCTTGCCCATAGCTTCCATGGCCGCATCGTCGTGACAGGCAGATTCTGTTCCATGCCCGACACGGAAGCCAGATTGTATTTTGCCTAGTATGGAGTTAGCTTCTATGTATGATTGGATTTGGATGTGAGCTGCTTTGTCCAGGATTTGTAGGAGGAACGGGACTGTCGTTATCGGTCTGAAGTTGTTGGGTTGCGCTGGGTCAAGTGTGGCCTTTTTTAGAAGTGGTCGCACCCAGGCTTCCTTGAGATTGTTTGGGACAGTTCCTGTTTGGAAAGATGCGTTAATGAAGGCAGTAATCAGGGGTGCTAGGTCATTGGCGCATTCCTTGATGATTTTGGGAGGGCAAATGTGGTTTGAGGTTTTTGATGAGATTAAGGACCTCAGGTTCAGTGACGTTTCTGAAGGAGAATTGAGCGTGATTGAGATTACTACGCTTGTCTTGTGTAGGGTGGTTGGTTTTTTGGTTTGGGAGGGCTTTGCAGTGGTTTTGGATTTTGTTCTGGAGGAGTTTTATTTTGTTGAGCATGGCGGACTGAATGCTGGCACACCAGGCTTTGGGCCTCATCACGAGTCTGGCGGTAACCCTTAAATGTGGCGGTAGCGCTATTACCGCTGCATTTAAGTGTCCACCAGATCATGGCTTTGGCGGATTTCCCCCCAGCTCCCAGCTCCCAGCTGGGGGGAAATCCGTGGCAAAATTGCCGATTTTCGGTGCGATTGCCCCCGGCGGGAAATCCGCCGGCGGTAATAGCGTGAATTTTCCCCATTGGGCCCAATGGGGGATGAGGAATTCCCGAATGGTCCCAATGGGGAATGGGCAACAACACTTCCGCCAATCCTGTGATCCCGCGCTAATAGTGCCGGGGGGGTTGGCGGTGGGGCTATTAGCGTCGGCGCTAATAGCGCCAGCGTTACCGCCCAACTCGTGATGAGGCCCTTTGTCTTTAGTTATCTCGTCAGCGGTGGCCGGAGGAGTGAATAATTCATTAAAGATTGCAAATAGTTCTTTAGCTTGGGAGTTGGCCTTTGAGATCCTATCATTGAAGGAGTTGGATTTTGCTATTAAAATGTCTTTTTTATATTGGAGGGCTATTTGTTTGAAGAGGCTCTTATTTAGATCACTCGGATCCGTTTGCCAGTTTTAAAGCGACTGGCACTTTTGAGCTCGGAGGGTTTGCAGTTCTTCCGAGAACCAAGAGTTGCAGTGAAATGATTTTTTTTCCTTCTTGCTTTCAAGTGGGGCTATAGAGTTTATGGCATTGGTGAAGAGTATCATTGAAGATAGCTGATAGTATATTTGGGTCCTGAGAGAAAGGTGGTGCTAGGCATGGGCTCTTAAGGTGGGGACACAAGTTGTCTGCGTTGAGTTTTTTAGAACTTGTTATTGTGGCAGGTGGTGCGTGGGTGAGAGTCTTAGGTTTAGGGTTGGTGGGGATGAGGAATTCAATGCATGTGTGGTCCGTCCAAGGAAGGGCGTTGTTTGAGGTAATGTTGGATGCACAGTTGTGATCCATGACCCAGTCAAGGGTGGGGCCTTTAGAGTGATTAGGGGTGAGGACTCTTTGGGAGAAACCTAAGTCTGCGAGTTCTTTAGCTAGGGTTGCGGCGGATTTATCCTTAGCATCATTGTATCCTAAATTTAAGTCTCCTAATAGAAGTATTTTGGAGGACTTTTTAATGTTGTTGCTGAGTCGATGGGAGAGGTGCTCTTGGAAGTCAGCTAGGAGTCCGGGAGGTCTGTATAGGATGTGGATGTTGATTACATTTTTGGGGGAGAGCGTAAGCTTGGCTGATAGGATATCAGCATTACCTCCCCATGTACTATGGTCTGCTAATCTGATGGATAGTGTGTCTTTGTGGATAAGGGTGACTCCCCTTCCAATCTTATCACATCCATCTTGCCTAAGGATGGTGTAGCCTGTGGGTAGTGCTAGTGCGATGGCTGGGCAGCAGGCATCTTTGAGCCAGTATTCAGTGATGCAAAGTAAGTCCAGATTAAGTGTGGATAGTAGATCATTTATCTCGAGGGCATGTGCAGGTAGGGAGCGTACGTTCAGTAGTGCACATTTAAGAGGTGGGTGTAGTGTGCCTTTGATATTTTTGTTTGTACTAGTATGTGGTGAAGTGTGCTTGTTGTGGTGTGTGGTAGTGAGGAGCTTAGTGTGAAGTAGTGTAGAGGCATGCTGGGGTGGTGGGGGAGAGGGGCAGTGCCTATGCTCATCTTAGTATGGGGTAGTGGTGCAGTGCGGGTGCCTAATCTGGTGTTTCTAGTCGTGATGGGTGAGGACGAGCAGGGTAAATACCTAGGAAGTGATTGATTTCTGAGATTGCGGAGTCTGGTGGCTAGGCTAGGTGGCCGAGACCGTGTGATGTTGTAGTCTGGTGCTGCGGCATGTGAATTTAGTGCCGGGCACTGGGTGAGGTGTGCTGGGAATATGTGGGGAGGCATAGAGGCCATTATAGTGAGGGCTATAATTATGGCTGTTAGGCTGGCTGAGCGGAGTGTGGCAGGGAGAGTGCGGGAGAGTAAAACTATGCTATGATTGGGAGGTGCATTTTTGGGCATCATGATCGTGGAGAGTGGCTGTGTGTGTGTGTGCAGCTGGTGTGTGCTGCTGGTATGTGACAGAAATGACAGGGGGATCGTGCGACTAGTGCTAGGTAGTTCAGAGGCAGGGCATAATAGTTAGCAGTTCATCAAAATACAATGCCTAAATTCGATTTTCTAAGTGGGGCAGGCAGAGGCTAAATGGTGGCAAGGCATAATAGGTAGCAGTTCAACAACATACAATGCCTAAATTTGATTTTCGAAGTGGGGCAGGTATTTGCTAAATGGTGGCAGGGCATAATAGGTAGCAGTTCAACAAAATACAATGCCTAAATTTCGATTTTCTAAGTGGGGCAGGCAGAGGCTAAATGGTGGCAGGGCATAACAGGTAGCAGTTGGCTGCACAAGAGGATACAGTACAAGCGGATAAGCAATACTGGTACATGCGCTAAATAGTATAGTGAGATATTATATATCAACAATAGACCAGGTGATAGCAAGCAATTGTACAAAGTCAGTGAAAAGTAGAGGCACCCATGAGGTGTACTGCATGAAGAGATTATGTGGAAAGGTTAGGTTCTGGGGAGGTGTGGGCAAGCTGCAGGGTCAGGACAGGCTTACCAGAAAATGTATGTATGTGCTACCTCAAGTAGGAGAGTAGCTCCTCCTCAAGGAGGTGAGCAACTCCTCTAATTAACAGAATGAACATCTTGGAGTCATTCCTGTGAAGTAAAGACAAATCCATGTACGCTATTACTTGAGGAGTAACCTTTCTTTGGTTCTGTCTATGTGAAGAAGGATATGTAAATACTCCTGGAACTGGTGCTCTTCACTGCTTGTTGGTACCCCACAGAACCATAAGAGATGTGTTTCATCTTATGGTTGTACAACAGACAGGATCCTTTACCTGGCCTTCACCTTCCGTCCAGTAAGTCAGCATTGCTGGTAGAGTTGGCTTGGTCTTGGTAGTCAAATCTGTTTGCAATTGCTCATCATGTATGATCAATAGTGGTTTCCAAATGAGTTCCTCCACTCTG